>NC_066581.1:83245371-83846339 GCF_024323335.1 Lathyrus oleraceus
CTAACCCAAACCAGAAAACTATTGTGCAAACATTTTCACTTGCTTTCAAAACTAGAAACCTAGGCCTTAAGCCTTTGATTTTCAAAATTCATTTTCACAATACTTATTCTGAATTGAACTTAATGTCAACTTTGACCATCTTTTTTATGAATACTCCTAAGTGGTTAATTTCACTCACTCAATTGCTTTTGTGGCTTTTTGTCCACTTGTTAATCAAGTTTTCATGCATTAGCTATAGATCTTAATTATCATAGTGGTTGATGTAAATGTCACCACATCCTTAGTGATTGAATTGTAAGACTTCCATGCTTATTATAGGGTTAACCCCTCACTAGCGTGTTGAAGTTGTTCTCACATGGTGGATTGTTGGTTCAGGTTGAGTTTTCTCCCGTTGATAATGAAAGACCTTAGGGCTTTTGTTTAAAATCAATCCACTCACTTTTTGGAAATCTTTTAGCCGAACTACGGCGTTTTGATCCTTATCTTTCATGAAAGGTACGTAGGCAATGGATTCATCCATCCAAACACAAAAATAATAAAATTTGTATATTCTTTTCTCACCTCTTCCCTCATGTTTGCACAATAAATATTTTCATAAACATTACTTTTTTACAACAAGTTGTGAAAAGAGTTCCCTAGGAGTACCTAGGATGCATTGGGTGCCTAACACCTTCCCTTTTCATAATTACCCCCTTACCCAGATCTCTGTACCCCTTTTATTAGTTTTCTTTATAAAACTTCTTAGACTTTTGTTTGCTTTCTAGCCATTCCTTTGGATAAATAGAAGTGCGGTGGCTACTGTATCTTTTGTATGCTTTGCTTTTGATTTAGTCAATAAATCTAAAGGCGATGAATACACCGCTACAGAAAAGTGGCGACTCTGCTGGGGACCGGAGATATGATCCTTAGTGGGTTTGCCAACTTTTCACACTTTGTTGTATCATATTGTCTATTGTTTATGACATATTTTGTGCAATTTGGGATTACTGTATTGATTGTAATGATTGATTTGCTTGATATATCAATTGCTTGCTTGCTTGGTGATCTCTGTGAGATGAGTTCTATACCCGAACTCGAGTGCACCTTATGATAGGAGAATGGCATAGTCTCGTCGACTTGTGTGGAGTTATTCCTTAGCAAGTTGATTTGCGAGTCCATTCACTTGGTGGAGGTCATGTTGGATCAATGATGTCACACAAGTCATTTGTGGTTAGGCATTATTCTTTCAATATGTGTCGTAGAAGCCAAGGACCTTAGTTTACCAAGCCCATCTTGGCCTATTTTTAGGATGTAGTGCGGAGGTCGTTCAAATGTCAGATTTGATGCGATTGTTACGTGATACTACATTCATAAGAGTCTCTCTTGAGAATATTTTTGGAATACGAGTATTCGTTCCTCCGATAATATTCGAAAGATGGGATGATGACTATGAGAACCTCTGGTAGAACATGTTCGGCAGGTTTAAACCATGGTACACTCCCTTTGGGTGGTTCTTAACCGAGATTCCATGCTCGTGACTCACAACAAACCCGTGATTCATGGTTGATCCGTTCGACTATCGTTAATATCAATGGAACTTGGGTGTCGATAAGGTGCAAACCAGAATCCACCAAAATGGATTATTGATATTAAGGATGGTTGAACCGTTCATATATCGTTAATATCAATGGAACTTGGGTGTCGATAAGGTGAAAACCATAATCCACCAAAATGGATGATTGATATTAGGGATAATACGAACCATCCCATGACCTTTGTCTGGTGTGCTTTGCTTGATCCTTGAGTGTGATTGTTGCATTCATGCATTCATCTGCATCCATATCATCAGATAAAAAGAAAATTTTCAAGGAACTTAAGGGGTTTATTTGCAAAATTTTCAGATATGGAAAGACAAAAAAGGCATACAAAAAAGTACAGCTTCAGACAACCCGATCTGAAAGAGTTAAGGAATCTGACATCTTATGTATTAGATCCCTTGGGTTTCAAAGCTCGTTATGGGAAACTTCTACCTCTTCTGACTACTCAGGTTGATGAAGGGTTGATGAGTACTTTGGCGTAGTTCTATGATCCTCTGTATCACTGCTTCTCTTTTCCAGACTTTCAGCTATTGCCTACCCTTGAGGAGTATGCTCATCTTGTGGGTATTCCTATTCTGGATCAGTTGCCGTTCAGTGGCTTGGAGAGTATTCCTACTTCTCAAGAGATAGCTGACATGTTGCACATAGATGAATTCTTGGTTAAAGCTCATATGACTACCAAAGGTGGAATTCAAGGTCTCCCTTATGAGTTCCTCACCGCTCAAGCTACCGTTTATGGGAAGGCCATGAGTGAGGATGCCTTTGAAGCCATATTTGTGCTTCTCATCTATGGATTGGTATTGTTCCCCAACATCGACAAATTTGTGGATGTGAATGCCATTAGGATCTTTTTTGCTCTTAATCTCGTTCCGACTCTGTTGGGTGATACCTATTTCTCTTTGCACCTGAGGAATGCAAAGGGTGGTGGCGCTATTGTGTGTTGTTTGCCTCTGTTGTATAAGTGGTTTATTTCTCACTTACCTCAGACGGTCGCTTTCAAGGAGAACAAGGGATGTCTACGATGGTCTACGAGACTCATGTCTCTCACTAATGATGATATCTCTTGGTATGATCGTGCATATGATGGTGTCCAGATCATCGACTCTTGTGGTGAATTCTTCAATGTGCCTCTTCTTGGTACATGTGGTGGAATTAGCTACAACCCTGTGTTAGCACGTCGTCATCTTGGGTTCCCCCTAAAGGATAAACCTAATAACATTCTGTTAGAAGGTGTGTTCTTTCAGGAGGGTAAAGATCCCCAAGGCCTGAAAGCCAGGATGGTCCGCGCTTGGCGCAAGATTCATAAGAAGGGTAGAAGTGAGTTGGGTCCGAAGAACTACATAGCTTTGGAGCCGTATACTGCTTGGGTAAGGAAGAGAGCATCTGAGTATCTCATGCCTTATGATTATCCGAGACCTACACCTTTGGTTGTGGCTGGGCCTTCAACCCTCCCTAACCAAGGCGTAAAGGAGTCGAGAGACGAAGACCTTTCACGTGCCTGGATCCGTGAAAGAGAAGAGTTGCTCCAACAGCTTAAGGAGAAGGACGCTCTGATTGAGTTCCTCGAGCATCAGGTCATTGATGATCCGAACGATGCATGGACTTCTCTACTTCCTCAATCTTCCAAGTTCTGGAAAAGGAGGTATGATAGACTCACCAAAGAGAAGGCAGATATGGAAGCAGCATATGAGAGAGAGATTAAGAGGCTTCGTGCAGCTTATCTTCCGGCATCCCGAGCTTCTAGGGAACCATAGGATGTTTATTTTCCTTCTCTCTTGTAATGATTGACAATGCTGTACTTCTTTGTTCAAATATATTTGATGAGATATTTTCCATATGCGATAAAAATGCTTAATATTCAAAACTGTAAATAATACCCTAAAGTTCCTTTGAAAAGAAAAAACAAATCATATGCACAAGCATTACATGCATCATTTGCATAAGCAGGTGTTGTTCTTAGCTTCTTGTCTGTGGCCTAACTCTGTGCTCTTCATTTATTTTGAAGACAAGCTGACTCACTGGTACTACACCAGAGCCAACTCTGCCAGATTGATGGATCATCTTGAGCAAGATAACTGTGAACTCAAGGAGGAATTTGCCAGACTTAGTGCTTTTGATGGATTTATTCCTGGTTAGCTACTTATCTTCCTTCTCATACATTGATGATGAGGATGAAGTTTGAACTCCTTTCCAAGCTTTATCTATAGCCGAGCCTGTTGAGAAGAGAACTCTTTCATTTGCTTCCTATCGAGATGCGAAACTGGCCATTGAATGTGGTGCAGTTGCTGGGTTAGGAAAAATGATCGAGCTTGAAGACAACAAGTCTCGGGCTGGCATTGGCTATTCTTCTAGGGTCTTCAACGACAAAGGATTATTCAAGAGTGGAGGTTTCATCCACGCCGGTCAGAGCGAGGAAGCTGCTGCTATTCTGGAAGAAGATGCAGAGGAATCTGACAACTTTGTCATCCCCGGCGGGATCTGCCACAATTGGGTCGCTGTGGATGTTCGTACGGTCATTCATAAGTCAGCGTAATATGTTCACTTTGTTTAAAAACCCTTCTCCCATGCCAAAAGGAGAAGTGATTACATTGTTGGCATCATATATACAATGATATTTCATTCAATAAATTCATGTTAAACATTTGTTTTTCCAATTGTTTTCACTTTTTGCTTTTTGCATGAAATTGGTGATCACAAAAAACCCTGAAAAACAAGAATAAAAGCAATCTTTTCATCTGCATAATGATTGCCTTGTTTGATTTATAAAAAGCTTTTATATCCAAAATCATTATGCAGGTTTATTTCTAAACCCATTGAACATAATGATCCAACGCCATCTCCCAATTTTGAATTCCCTGTATTCGAAGCAGAGGAAGATGATGTTGAAGGGATTCCTGACGAGATTACCCGTCTTCTTGAGCACGAAAAGAAGATCATTCAGCTGCATCTTGAGAATCAGCAAAACAGTCAAATTAGGGCATTACAATGTAAAAAAAAAAGAGGGGTAAAAAAAAATTATATATATATATATATATATATATATATATATATATATATATATATAAAAGAATCAAAATCAAAAAGAAAGAAAAAGAAAAAAAGAGAAATAGCACCCTCAAACCCCTAATTGACTGATGCTGAATGGGTTCAGAGTCGTTATGACCAGCTGAATCTGATTGAAGAGAAGAGATTGACTGCCATGTGCCATGGTCAGTTATATCCGCAGAGAATGAATAAAGCATTCGATAAGAAGGTCAAGCCTCGTGTGTTCCGAGAAGGTGACCTTGTGCTCAAGAAAGGTTTGTCTTTCGCGCCCGATTCCAGGGGCAAGTGGACTCCAAACTATGAGTCCATATGTTGTCAAGAGAGCCTTTTCAGGAGGTGCATTGATGCTTACAACAATGGATGGGGAGGATTTCACTCATCCTGTGAATTCAGATGTAGTCAAGAAATACTTCGCCTAAAAATAAAAACAGAATAGCTCGCTAAGTTGAAAACCCGAAAGGGCAGCTTAGGCAAAAATGAGCGTCTCGGTGGATTGAAAACCCGAAAGGGCGATCCAAGCAAAAGTTAGAGACATGAAAAAAATGAATTTTGCGTCCCGCTAGATTGAGTACCTCACCCTGGGGCAATCTAGGCAAAAATTAGGGATTTGGCAAGTAACTGCATCCTGACAAGACTTTCTGTTCCGCAACTGTCTTTTCGTCAGAGATTCTCGCTCAGTCATCGTCAGCTGAAGCTTCAAATACATCGGATTCAAATTGGTAGAGAAATGGTCATTATGTTCAATGTAGCCCTCTTCCAATATATATCACCGATTTCAAATTTGTACAGATCAATGGAGTCTTGCCATTTGCAGGCTACCATTCCATCAAATAAATTTGAGCTTTTATCCAATTATTTGCACTCTTATTTGTTTCAATTCAACAAATGTTTTGCATGTTTTAATTGAAAAAATGTCATTGTTTTAAACAAAAAAATAATTTCAAAATTGTTTTTAAAACAAAGTGAACATTCACAATGATGAAAGGATACTTAAGAATTTCTCAGTGCTCTCCCAAGGGTGGCATGATTTCCAACAGGGTAAGACATTTGTTCATATTCCTGGCGTGGCTGTATCCTCTTTCTCTAGATTGTTGTTGGGGTTTCTCCCCAAGCAGAGCTTCTGTTGAGATTTTTTCCCCCCGAGCATGGTGTTTGTTGGAATTTCTCCCGAACAGATGTTTTTGTTGAGCAGAGCCTTTGTTAGGACTCTCCCCATCAGAGTGCTTGTTGAGGTTTTCACCTCTCCTCCCTTCAGCAGAGCAGTGATTCTTTCCTCCTCAGCAGTTGTGTTTCCTTTTGGAAGGTTCAATATTTGGTGGTTGATCCCCAATTCTCCTTCTCTGCCTCAGATAAATCCCTAGTAGTTTTGTGGCATGGTGGATTGTATCTGTGATGATTCCTCCCCTGCAGATATTTGGTGATTTCTTGATATCTTCTGATCCCCAGTAGAGTTGCTTGTGTGGCAGGATCTACTTGTGTGATCTTTTCTCCCTCAGTGGGTTTTCCCCCAGTGGAGTTGTTTAGAGTTAATTTCGTGGCAGTTCTTGCCTGTGTAGTGAGCTCTTATTTCCCAGTTGAGACTGATGATTCATCCTTGCAGAGATCTTGTTGTCTTTGATCCCGTCAGAATTGGTTATTCTCCGGTGATCCTGGCTTTCTCTCCTGTGGTGTAGTACCGGGCGTTTGATTTCCTGGACCTGTTTGTGTTAGATATGTCTGTTTTGTCAGCATTCATCAAACATAAATCACGCATATGCATGCATACTCTCAACATTTAGATATTCATGTTGCATATTTTGCCATATATCTTTTGTTTGTTGTCTCCTGCTAAGTGGTGATATAGATCTCCCCAGTAGATCTCCCTAAGCAGATGTCGGGTGTCTAATCTCTCAATATAGAGTCAGCCCCATAAGCAGAAAGTGTCTGTCATTCCTTCTGCGGTTCCCCACTGAGATATATCCTCGTGGATGACGGTTGTTTCCGTTTCCTCCCAACACATATATTGGGATGGGTTTTCCCTTTTGAGTTCTTTCCTCATTAGGATGAGTCTTGATTCAGTTTGCCTTTTTGGATTGATCCTAAATTGGCCTTTTTTCAACTGTCTCTTGTATTTCCCTGTGGAATAAATGAATTTTGCTCAGTAACCGGCAATCATTCACTTTATCCCCAGCGGAATTTTTGGCCTTCTACCCAGTATCCGGTAGTTGTAAGTCCTATCTTTTTGGCCTTCTACCCAGTAACCGGTAGTTGTAAGTCCTAACCTTTGTGGTTTTCTACCCAGTATTCGGTAGTTAAAAATCCTATGTACCTTTTTCCCTCTTTGTGGAATCTGTGGTTGTTTACCCAGAGATTGGTATTTGTGAACCTTTTGTTCCTCAGCAAGAGTCGTTGGTTTTCTACCCAGTATTCGGTAGTTATAAATCCTATTTTCTTGCTCTCCAGTAGAAGTTGGTGATTTTCTACCCAGTAACTGGTAGTTATAAACCCTATTTGTTTTTCCCCGTGCGGAGTAGTGATCCTTTCGCTCCCCACGCAGAGTTTGTGGCTTCTACCCAGTATTCGGTAGTTGTAAGTCCTATCTTGTTGGTTTTCTACCCAGTAACAGGTAGTTTTAAATCCTACTTTCATCTCCTAGCAGAGGTAACCTTTGTGGTTCATCCTGGTTGATGGCGGATTTTGCGGTCTTCTACCCAGTATTCGGTAGTTGTAAATCCTATGTTGTTGTTGTCTCCCCAACGGAGTTTGTGCTTCCTTATGGGACAGATGGATAATTGCTCAGTAATCGGCAATCATTCGCCTTATCCTCAGCTGAATCTTTGGTTTTCTACCCGGTATTCGGTGGTTGTAAATCCTATTTTTCTCCTCTGTGCAGAGTTAACCTTGTTGTTCATCCTAATCGATGACGGTTACTCGTCCGTGGTTTTCTACCCAGTATTCAGTAGATGTAATCCCCTCTTTGTGGTTATCTTCATCCAGTATTCGATGTCGATATTCCCTCTTTCTTGTGGATAATTGCCGTATGCTAGCAATTTTATCCTCGAAGGGTCCTTTCACCGTTTGCCAGTGATTTGTTCCCCAGATCATTGATTTTTTTATCAATGCATCCCAAGTGAGTCCTCTTTCATTTACCCATTTGCTGGTAATGTTTGTTGCTCCCTTTGATCGGTCATCATTATATACCTAGTTTTGGTATCCCGATGCCTTTCTTTTCGGATGATTTATTCTTTATTAACCTAGTACCGGTTGTGGATAATCTTCCATGCGAGTATAATATCCACGTTCTGACGGTAATGGATAATATATCTCATGCACTCTTCAGTCGAAGCCTGTTGTGTTTCCCCAGCCGAGTAAGATTCGTGTTCCCTTTGTGGAATCGAATATTCATTTCTACCCCTTTTTTGAGCGTATCTCCCAGTAACCGGTGATATGTCTCCTGGATAATTGCCGTATGCTTGAAATTCATCCCCAGCGAGTTATCTTTCGTCTACCCTGTTGTTGTTGGTAACGATTGTTTCTCTTTTAAGGTAGGTCACCTATTATATACCCAGTAACCGGTATCCCTGGTGTTCCTTCCATGCGAGTATACTATCCACGTTCTGACGGTAATGGATAATATATCTCATGCACTCTTTGGTTGAGGCCTTTTGTCCTTCCCCATTTGAGTAAGATTCGTTTTCCCGTTGCGGAGTCGAATGTCCATCCTGTAAGTCGATTTTCTTTTTCAAGCCCTCCTTTCGGATGATGAGTGTTTTGGAAGTAAAAACCAATTCACGCTTTGGTTGGTCACCTATTATATACCCAGTAACCGATATCCCTGGTGTTCCTTCCTTTCTGCTCCCTATTATGACCTTGGTCCCCTGCGGAGTCAGATTTTCCTGAGTTGATGTACCTTTTTCAGGTCTTCCTCAGATGTTTGGTTGATTGATATCTCTCACCCTTATACCGGTCATAGATATTGATTCTTCCTGAGCTTGTTGTTCTTTCACCCAGTAACGGGTGTTCAGATCACATGTCTCTTTGAGCTTGTTACCCAGTAACCGGTAACACCTCACCCCTTTTGCTTCCCCTGGAGAGTCTTTGTTAGATTTCCCCATCGGAATATCTCTGTTGTGTTTTTTCCCCTTCGTGCTGTATTGGCGTTTTCCCCAATACATGCATTTTCCAGGCAGAGTTGTCTTGGCAGCTCTTTTCCCCAGCCTGAGTCCGGATTTTTACCCGAAGTATCCTTTGTGGATAGTTTTGTTGTATTGGCATTTTCCCCAATGCACGCACTTTTGAGTCAGCTTGAGTCTTTCCAATGGATGTGTTTCCCTTTGGAACTCTTTTCCCCAGTGTCAGTTTCTTATTCCCCAGTATAGTCTCTAGTTTCAAGTCGTGTCCTGCTCACGCATTCTTTTCTTATCCCCATAAGAGTCCCGTCAGAGTCTCTGTTCCATTAGGAAGTGCATCATTCCTGTGGACTTGTCTTTTCTTCTGATTTTCTCCTTTGTGGACCCATATTCCCTACAGAGTTTGTTTCTTTTGCATTCATACGTCTGCATCATGAGGTCTCTTAGGGACCAAAATTTGTCTCTTTGTTATTATTTAAGCCCATTCTACCGCGTCGAGATGAAGATTTTAACCTTCACTTCTCCGGCTAGAATGATCTTAAATAGGGGCATCTGTAAGACCCCAATTTTGTCCCTAAGATCCCTCATGGCATCATATCATAACATTGCATAGCCTTAAGGATCATTGGACACCTTGCTTCCTTCCCTGTGGGTGGGATCTATCTTTTGAGTGGTTCTTTATCACCAAGCATTGCTTGGATTTGTGTATCATTGCTTTTCTTTTAATCACTAACCAAAAATGTACAAAAATATGTCATTAACCTTTGTTACTTGCAGTTTAAACAGTCAACAGGTCAAGGCAATTCAAGTGAATCCTTTGTGCAAGAGATGAGGTTTCCATTGAGATATGGATCATGTGATCATTATTTTGAGCTTATATGAGCTAGAGGTCCATTTTGGAGCAAATTCCCCAAGTGGCAAAGGCCCAAATTCATCAGAATATTTTCAAGTCATCTAAGGACCAATGCTAGTCAACTGAAAGTCAACTAAAGGCTTTGAGTGTGAGAATTGAGTTTCCTCATCCCATTCATGTTCAAACAAGGCTTATTCATCATGTCAAACATCTATGTTGAAGAATTTGAAGCCAGTACAAAAGTTTCCCAAAATGGAAAGTGACCTATAATTTCAAGTTTCCAAAAATAGCAAGTTTTTGGACCAACTTCAACTCAACTTTCCAACATTAAAGAAGCTTCAAATGAATTTTTGTCCAACATGAAAGTTGAAGACCTCTCTCTCCCATTTCCAAAAAGACCAAGATCACGAGCATCTGATGAATGGTTGAGGAGATATGATCCAATCATTGCCAAGTGTGTATGGAACTTCTACAAGCCATAACTTTTGACTCATAACTCCAAAATGAATGCCTCTTTTTGCATTTTGCTTCTCATGACATGTATTTTCCAAATCATTCATCATATTGCATGAAATTTCATCATATGATCATGTGTTCATAAAATGATTTTAAGTGAAATTAATCATGCATGTGGTACTGTTCACGTCCACATTTGCCATGCACCTTCCATTTTCAAATTTTGGTCACACACCCTATTTCACTTAATCACAATTAACCAAGCTTAATTAATTTTTTCAGTATGATTAACATGTCATATAAATACTAAATCCTAACAGAATTGTGGAGTTTTTTGCTCATTCTAGGTCCAAATTCTTCTTCCCTCCAAATTTTTCTCTCCATTGAAACTTGAAATTCTTTCACATAAGCTAGTGATTTTCTTGCATATTCTTGTTCTCTGATCCTCATTTAGTGCAGATCAAGCTTTGTTTTGAAGGATTCAAGTGGAAATCAAGCACATGAAGCTCAAGAACATGAAGATGGAATTTTTGATTTGAGCTAGATCTAGATCGTGCCAAGCCTCAATTATTGCATCAAGCTTCATAACATCATCTCAGGAGTTGATCTACACACTTGCAAGGCCTTGGATCTACAGTTTCATTGATCTGCTCTTCAAGAGGTAAAAATTTGATCCTCTTAATTCTTGATGTTATGCACATGTTTAGATAGATCTCTTCACGCTGAAAATTCTGATCTAAATTTCATAAAAACGGATGAGAAATGCATGAGATACGTGAGTTTAAAGTTTGACATGCATATATGTTTTTCTTCGATTCTCACAATTCATGAAGAATTTGGCCAAAACAATGCTTGATCTATGTTCCTCATTGCATAAGCGTTCGAATGATGTATAAATTTGCAAATTCTGGAAAAAATTTGTGTGAAGTTACTGTAGAGCCACCGTCTTCATGAAGAAGACGGTGGAAACCTCCTTGCCTGGCCGTGGGAGCCGCCGCCTGCAACTAGCAGTGCTGGCGCTAGGGTTTTGTCCCTTGTGTGTGCCACGAGAGCTCTTACATGGCCAGTTAATTGGTTGTGGATCCTTTGACCGCTTCCATGTTTGCTTTTGACCGTGACTGGACGCGCCAACACATTAATGAAACTACAGCGTTTCATCCTTCCCTCACTTCGATTCCAGGCTTTTGCATTTTGGAATATTATTTGTTCAGCGCCTTATTTTGAATTGCTACCTGGTTCGATTCCAGCATACAACACTTTTTTCAAATTAATCACATCTTTGCCTTTCCCTCCAATTTCATCATATGCATTGTGCATTTTAATTCAAATATTTTGTCAACTTCAAAAAATCATTAAAAATTGAAAACACATCCAATTAATTCCCAGTTTTTTGTAAAATGTTCACGTGTTTGTCTATTATTTTTTAGTGGTCGTTTCATGATTTTATCATTTCTGGATTTTTGTTTGTGGACTGTTGATTGATCATATATGCAAAATGTGACATGCTTCATTCTTTCTATCATGAAATACTCAATAATGATCCAATTGCCATGAAATTTTGTATGATGATTCCCAACATGCTGCTTGACCTTTGAAGCTTGGTTGTGTATTTTTCTCATTTTTCATTTCTATTTTAGACACATGATTGTATGGTGTGACAATGTGTGTCACACAATTTGATGTCATACTTGTGCATTTTCATATCCATATCAAATGAGCTTCTCTGATTATAATTTTTGGCATGATGATTGTGTTTGACATGTTGTGTGATCATAAAAATTTCCAGAATTGTTTGAGTCATTTTTGTTTTAATATGGAATTTTGTTTCTTGATGATCAATTGTGTGCTTTGAAATTGTCTTTGCCATAACTTGCTTATGAGATGCCTTTGCTTAATGCTTTTGACTTGGTCCTTTTTAGGACATGTTCATGATTGATTAAATGAGCTTTATGTTGAATATTGGTTGCTGTTTTGACTTTTTGATTCACCTTTGACCCTAGGCTTTGCCCTAGGGGTTTGTACTCACAATTTGAGCTTTGCCTTTCAGGTTCATGCAATTAGTGCTAATGGATGATGTAATCTCCTTGCTTGAGATACAATTTGCTTTGTTTATCTAATGTTGATTGTGTTGTAGGTCCTCGGGTGGCTAACTCACTTGAGTTGTTGATTTACATTGTTTATATTGGTTGTCTCACTCTTGACTGTCTGATTAGTTTGTCTGAATGTGAATATTGACTTGTTTGATTTTCTTACAGGTACTTTAGTAGCTTTAACTCATTATTTAAGTTGCTTTGCTTTGGTTGTGGTTGGCATACCACTTAGGTAATCTCTTTAACTCCATGTAGTCTGGAAGACCTGCTATCTTTGGCAGGCACCTGTCCGAAGCCCTCCTTAAGAGGCCATGTTCTTGATTGTTTAATTTTGTGCTAAAGACCTCAATGAGGCATGGTTACATATTAAGACCTCCTAAGTGAAGAGGCATTGGCAGATAGAAGGGATGTGCAATCCATCCCCTGCTATTCAGTTGAGTCTGTCATCTTGCTCGCACTACGTGCTGATGCATTTGAATAAACATCCCAAGATCTTGTATATAGAGTCAGTCATTGTGGAATAGAGTTCCTCATTCTGGACTCCCACACCTTCTTTGATTCAAGCTCACCCTGGCCCGGGTTAAGAGCTATGAGGTCTAACCCTCATCTCCCATTTCATCTGCTCACCCTGACGGTCAATGTCAGTGGTTAAGAGCCTGAATACCCTTACATATCTGGCTTGTTTGTCGAGGTTGATATGACCCCTTGACTAAAGCCCAGCCTTGTATGAGCCTCTTGGTTGTGTATAGCGTGTGATAACTGATTGCTTGTTTGCTTATTTGTGCATCATTCATATGTTTGCTTTGCATTTGTTATGTGTTTTCTTTTGAGGAGTAAGATGTAAGACCATTGATTGGCCATTTGTTTCCTGTTCCTTTTGGGGAGCTGGATATAAGACCATTGATTGGCACTCCATTTCTGTTTTATTTCTTTTGTGGAGTCAGATGTAAGGCCAATGATTGGCTATCTGTTTCCTATTTTTGTTTCTGTTGTAGAGTCAGATGTAAGACCATTGATTGGCTATCTGTTTCCTATTTTGTTTCTTTTGGTGGAGTCAGATGTAAGACCATTGTTTGGCTATCTGTTTCCCATATTGCTTTGTGGAGTTGGACGTAAGACCATTGAATGACACTCCGTTTCCCATTTGTTTTCGGAGTTGGATGTAAGACCATTGATTGGCAATCCATTTTCCAGTTTTGGTGCTCCTTTGACCTTGCTTATTTGCTTATTTCTTTGTCTTGCTTAATTCCAAAGGAACTTCCTTGGATCATTTCTATGATCTTGAGAAAGCAATCTTGTCTGTGGCTTTGTCCCTTAACCTTTGCCCTTCACCCTTTTGTGCTTAATCTTGAACCTTGTTTTCATTCCTAACCCAAACCAGAAAACTATTGTGCAAACATTTTCACTTGCTTTCAAAACTAGAAACCTAGGCCTTAAGCCTTTGATTTTCAAAATTCATTTTCACAATACTTCTTCTGAATTGAATTTAATGTCAACTTTGACCATCTTTTTTGTGAATACTCCTAAGTGGTTAATTTCACTCACTCAATTGCTTTTGTGGCCTTTTGTCCACTTGTGAATCAAGTTTTCATGCATTAGCTATAGATCTGAATTATCATAGTGGTTGATGTAAATCTCACCGCATCCTTAGTGATTGAATTGTAAGACTTCCATGCTTATTATAGGGTTAACCCCTCACTAGCGTGTTGAAGTTGTTCTCACATGGTGGATTGTTGGTTCAGGTTGAGTTTTCTCCCGTTGATAATGAAAGACCTTAGGGCTTTTGTTTAAAATCAATCCACTCACTTTTTGGAAATCTTTTAGCCGAACTACGGTGTTTTGATCCTTATCTTTCATGAAAGGTACGTAGGCAATGGATTCATCCATCCAAACAAAAAAATAATAAAATTTGTATATTCTTTTCTCACCTCTTCCCTCATGTTTGCACAATAAATATTTTCATAAACATTACTTTTTTACAACAAGTTGTGAAAAGGGTTCCCTAGGAGTACCTAGGATGCATTGGGTGCCTAACACCTTCCCTTTGCATAATTACCCCCTTACCCAGATCTCTGTACCCCTTTTATTAGTTTTCTTTGTAAAACTTCTTAGACTTTTGTTCGCTTTCTAGCCATTCCTTTGGATAAATAGAAGTGCGGTGGCTACTCTATCTTTTGTATGCTTTGCTTTTGATTTAGTCAATAAATCTAAAGGCGATGAATACACCGCTACAATGATCAATCAACATCAAAAAAGTTAGGAGAAAACATCAGAGAGTGAAGGAATACATTGTGGTAACTTGTTTGAGTTCAAATGATGCTCAGAACTACCTTGTCCAAATGATGATCATAGGTTGATGAAGTTCGACCTGATCATGGCACTTCAGAAGGTCTCATAGCTTGGGAATTATTGTAAAAGCTTCAGAGGAGGCCGAAGACGCTAATGGAATCAAGAAATTGGATTGAAACAACCTAGAAATCAAAACACGATATCTCTATTTTCTGGAAAAGTTTCAGAGTGAACAAGGGTTCTTTGGCTCTCCAAAGCTTGCGAATGAAGAAAATATTTTGCTCTTTTTATAGGGAAGTGATTAGTGATCTCATACGTGCCAAATGATGCTCAATTCGTGCAAAACAAATTGCTCATGAAGTGTGAAAAGTGTGACTTGCAAATCCATCAAAACTCAGCCAAACCATGCGTTTTATGAGTCATTTAACTTATGGAGACTTGACTAAACATGTTTAGGTCCAAAACACGTGGTAATTTGGATTGAAATTGAGGATTAGTGAAGTTCAAAATCTGATCATGGTGATTTCTTCAGTTCGAAGTCACCATGTTCAACTCAATGGGGCATCTTGCTCATGAGGCTTTTTGATCCCATTCTTCTTGCAATTTGTTGACATCATATCAAAGATCACAATGTGCCAAGAAAGGTTGCATTTGGATGCTTGAGTATAAAGTTATGACATGTTGAAGTTGACATGAAAATCTGGTCATGCAACTCAGAAAATTCTAAGTCCCAAATGGCTGAAAATGACCTATAATGTCTCAAAGAAATGCGTCACCTTCCAAGAATAATTTGACTTTGATCCTTGAAGCAAACTTGTAGAGGGAATCACAAATGATATTGTGAAAAAAGAATCAACCTCAAATGTTAAAAATTTAAGAGGTTATGAACCTTGAAAGTTGGGAAAGAGTCACTTGAAAATAGGTCAAATTTCACTAAGTCCACAAATGACCTATAATATCTTCAAACTTTTGATGATCCTCTAGACATAATTGGATCTTGTCATGTAAAGAGAAGTTGTAGAGGATATTGAGAAGAGTCATATACAAAAATAATCATTCAAAAATTATGATAATTGAAGGAGTTGTGGTCCTTTGAACTTTGACTTTAAATGTTGACTTTTTGGTCAAACCTCTCGGAATAAACTTGTGTACTTGGACTTTTCTTGAATTTAAAGGTACATGGATGATAATATGAACTCAAAATAAGGTGTCCTTGAAGGTATTTTGATTAGATTGCTCAAAGTTTGAGGTAACTTTTTAAAGAAGGCATGGAAATAAACACATGAATCTTTGAAGTTTCTTGAGGAATAAGCAACACAAATTTGAGATACTCTTGATTAAATGAGATTGCAAGATGCTTGAGAACCTTAGAAATCATGTTTTGAGAGATAAACCCCTAGATAATCAATGGTTGAGCACACATTGACTTGAGGAATCAAAAGAACCCTAGCTGAGGAACCCTACCTGATGCTCTTGATGAAAAGCCATACCTTGCACTATAAACTTAAAGAAAACAAGACATATTTTTGCTATTTTGATTAGTGATTAGATAAGTAATGAACATATAAACACAAAGGTAGAAAACCAACAAAGAGGTGCTTGATGATCCCTGCAAAAGGCAAACCTAAAAAATGAGAGGGAGAGAACAAAGATGTGACCTTGTTTGTATGCAAGGATGCAAATGATATGTGGTATCTTAGGGTTAAAAATTGGGGTACGACACCTATCCTAAAAAAAACCTCAAAAAAAGTCATATCATCATTCTCATTAAAATCGTTTTTTTTTGCATTCAATCATTCCATGAATCTTAATCATCCACTACCAAGCACTCTAATTAAGATCAAACTTGGTAAAAGGAAACCCCTTCGATCAAGGTAAGGGAATCTAAAACAGATGACTTGAGGAACTATGCCATGAGCTTAAGAAAAAACAAGAAGAACTCTCTAAACTACAAGTATGGAAGAATCTTGGACCTCTTGAATGCCCCTATACAAAAGGAGGTTTTGACTGCTCTAGCACTACTCTTTGACCCTACACTAAGGTGTTTTCATTTTCAAGGTTTCCAGTTGGATCCAACTCTTGAAGAGTTTAACAAGATCTTAGAGACTCTTAAACCCACAAAGGGTCCTTTCAAAATGATAGGGTATCGTCCTACAGTGGAAGAAATGGCTTATCACCTTAACATCTGTGGCACTGACTTGCAAGCCAACCTAAGGGTTTGTGGGGACTTCAAGGGCTTCTCAAGAGAGTATCTAGAGAAAAAAGCTATTGACTTTGCAACTTCCCTATAATGGGATGCGTTGGATAATATCATGATCCTCCTTACCTCTGGATTAGTACTTTTTCCCACTGAAAAAGACTTTGTGGATTATATAACCATCAATCTATTCTTGGCTGTAAAAGTCGGGGATGAAGATCATTTACCATCTCTCCTTGTTGATGTCTACCATACTCTTTATCAAAGGCATACAAAAAAGGGAGGTATGATGTTATGTTGTGTCCCTTACTCTATAAATGACTTATTTATCACCTAGCAAGGGATATAACTGATGTTGAAAGAATGAGTGGACCCAAGTGGGCCCAATACCTGGTCTCACTCACCCATAAAGACATTATGCGGTTCTCTAAAATCCTTAACCGCAATGACATGATCTTGAATTGTGGGAGCTTTCCTAATGTGCCTCTTATAGGATCAAGAGGATGCATAACCTACAATCCCATATTAGCTACAAGGCAATTGGGGCATCCTTTTGGCTTATAAGTCTGAGGATAAATTGTTGGAAGGTTTTATTTTACAAGAAGAAACTATGAACCATCCTATTGTCCATAAGGTTATTCATGCTCGGGGGCAACTCAACAAAGGAAAAGGAATCCTAAAAAGACCCAGGGAGGAGTCCATTATACCCTATGCTTAGTGGATGAGAGAAAGGGTACGCATAATAAAGTTACCATTTGTCCTAAAGGGTCCAGTTGAACTAAGAGCCCCTGTGCCAATTATGATCTATGTGGAGGAGGGAAACAATCTCAACGCCACTATCCTTCAACTAAATAAAGAAAATGAGGAGTTGGAAGGAAAGGTTTACCATACTATATATGAGAAGAATCAATTGTACAGAGACCTTAATATAACACTAGAACAAATCAAGAGGAGCAAGGAAATGACTAGAGTGGAAGAGGATCAAAGGGAACATGCTTATGCTGACCGTAGGGTCATTAGTTCGAGCCTCAGAGCATATAAAGATAAATTGGACATAGACTGACACCAAAGGGATGAATGGAAAGATATATGGATGAATTCAACAAAGACCTAGAAGAAAGCAAAATAAGAATATGAATCCTGTATCCAAGATTTGGAAGATGAAGTCCAAACTCTAGTCAATGCCTTCCGTGAAACCAAAAGCCAAGCTATGAATTCAATACTTTGAAGAAAAGCTACTGAAGGACTCCTTGCCATGCATCCTTCTAAATGGAGTAAAGCCTACGAAGAGGTAGTGGATCTTAAGAGACAGATGAATCTCTTGGAAGAAGTGTATGATGGGATGAGGAAATAATGCACTTATGTAGAGAGGCATAATCAAGCAATGGCTGACACCATCAAGGAAGACAAGCCCATTATGTTAAAACTTCAAGGAAAGGCTGGATATTATATGGAAAAATACCTGAAGCTGGTCATACTATAGAATGACCTGATTGAGGAGATACCCTGAAGTCTGAAGGAAGATGAGTACATGACAAACATATTCAAGCCTCAAAAGGAGATCTGTGACTTCCTCAAGAGGTGTCGTTACATGGTGGACGAGTTTAGGGCTAGAATTAGGGAACATTGTTAGAAGTTTTCTATTGTAATATTTTTTATTTTGTGTGTTTCCCTTTCTACAAGTTACGAATAATCTTTGGGTTTTCTTTATTACCATTTCTGAATTATGGAATAAATAAAGTACTTTGAATTTCTAATATCTTTATCTTTCTTGCAATCAATGAATGGTTAAGATTCCCCTAAAAAATATTTTACATGCATACTCATGCATTCATTCATTCATACATATGCATAAAAGGAAACAAAAATCATTTTCTCCCGTATTTTCTATAGAATCATCGCTCAATATAAACTGACTCTTCGACCACCTTACCAAACTCGGGCTCGCCAAAAGAAGACCATGGAGCAAATCAAACAAAATCAAACTGCTCTCAGGGAGGATATCGACTCAGTAAAAGGGAATGTCGAGGGGATGAAAGAAAAGATCGACCAACTCACACGCGCCATTACCAATATGATGGCAAGAGAAGCAAAGGCTGACAAAAAGGAAGGTTTTTCCACACATACCCCTCCACCTGCGAATGGTAACCCACTACAAGTATTCATCTCTGATATCCAAGGGACTTAATCTAATATCACTTCACCAAAAATTAACTCCCTTCATCTTGAAGGGTCTACCCCAATTTTTGTTCAGAGTGGGCGTCTCGTCCCGTACAAATACCGATTCCACAAGACAACTATGTGGACCTAAGCCAACAATATGAGGATGAAAACAACATGGGTATGGTTCAAGATAGTAAACCAGCTGCTTATCCTGACGCCATTATTGGGGAACCAATGGTCGATGACAAATATAAGATCCTAGAAGAAAGGTTGAAGGTCGTTGAAGGTTTTAATGTTTTCGGAGTCGATGCTATGGGGATGATCTTAGTACCATATATGGTTATACCTCAAAAGTTTAAAGCCTCTGAGCTTGAGAAGTATAAGGGCGTCAGTTTCCATAAGAACCATCTTCGAATGTTTGTCAGCAAAATGACTGCCTATGCAATAAATGAGAAACTAATGATGCACAATTTCTAAGGCAATCTAATTGGGGTATCCTTAGATTGGTATATGCAGTTGGAGAGAATCCATATCAAGACTTGGGAAGACCTGACTAATGCTTTCCTGAGACAATACAAGTATAACTTGGACATGGCTCCCAATCCCATGTAATTTTAGAATTTGTCACAAAAGGGAAATGAATCATTCAAGGAGTACCCTGAAAGATGGAGGGAACTGGCCTCTCGTGTACAACCTCTGTTGTGTTGAGAGTGAACTAGTGGATCTGTTAATGGGCACCTTAAAAGGACCGTACTACAAAAATATTATATGACCAGTATCAACAGGTCTTGCTAACCTGGTGATAATTAGGGAAAGAATCGAGAATAGGTTGAAGAGTGGTAAGATCAGAAAATCATCTTCTGGTCAACATAACAATAAAAGATACTCTAACAACAGTAATTCGAAGAAGGGTGATGCCAATGCTGTTACTGTTGATGAGTATTCCCAGATGCCTTAGAATTCTCATGTGGCTATAGTAAATCTTAATCAGTACCCACAATAAACATACTTTAGGCCTCAAGCCCAACAACCTAGGGCACCACCCCTGCATAATCAACAACATAATGGGTATCCCCGAAGGGATCAACAAAGGCCTAGGAAGGACTTTGACCCTATACCCATGACGTATAGTCAGATCCTGCCTTACATGCTGTAAAAAGGGTTGGTGGAGACTAGACCTCTTGCACCCCACCAACACCTCCTCCCCATGGATATGATGCCAATGCCATATGTTATTTTCATGCTGGTTCACCAGGGCATACTACCGAGAAATGCTTGGCTCTCAAGATTAAAGTATAATACTTGCTCGATTGTAAGATTATTTATTTTGATGTTGAAGGTCCGAATGTGAAGATTAATCCGATGCTGGGACACGATGGCCCAACTATCAATGCTATTGAAAAATTAGAAGATAATGTCTTAATACAGAGGGTGGATGAAATAAAAATCCATATGTCTAGAATATATGAAAAATTTATTGGCTACGAGTTGTTCGAAGAGTTACATATTGATTGTAAAGTTTTTTTGTTTAATCCAGACAAGCGTGAAAAAATGAAGAGGTGTCTTCAACAAATGATGAACCAAGGTTTAGTTCAAATTGGATACTCAAGGAAGATGGAGGATGTTTCAGCTATAGAATCTCAGGAGAATATAACCTTTGATATTCCTTATCAGAGAAGAAAGGCGCGAGCATCATTCCAGATTCCTATATCCATATCTTCTCAGGCGCCGATTCAGATACCAACTCCATTACCTTTTCAAATTCCAATACCGATGAAGTCGGAAGACACTATTTTCTTCCATTTTCCAATGCCATTTCCTTATAAAAGTATTAAATTTGTTCCCTGGAATTATACCTCTACAAAATATGTGGGAGAGAAGCCTCTAGTACTTGAACTAGCAATTATTAACATAGCAGGTATTGGAGGTATGACTCGGAATGGAAGAGTGTTCGCTCCCGAAAAACCACCAAAGAATAATACTCCCTAATGTTCAAAGGGAAAAAAGTTGTAAGATCAGAGGAAGGATCTTACAAGAAGGGTGTTCCCCAAGAAGAAGTTGAAGAACTCTTAAGGCTTATCAGAAAGAGTGACTATAAGGTGGTAGATTAGTTAAATCAGACGCCTTCTAAAATCTCTATACTATCTCTTTTGCTAAGTTTCGAGGCTCATAGAGGAGATCTATTAAATATCTTAAATGAGACACATGTCACCCATGATATAACAGTAAGCCAATTTGATAAATTAGTGGCTAACATCACTGTCAGCAGTTGCTTGGGGTTCAACAATGACAAATTACCACCAGAAGGACAAGCCCACAAGGCCTTACATATATCAGTCGAATGCCAGGATAGACTTCTCTCAAGGGTATTAGTAGATACATGCTCATCCTTGAATGTCATGCCTAAGAACACTCTCAGGAAGCTAAGTAATGTAAAAACTTCCATGAAAGCTAGCACTTTGGTAGTCAAAGCTTTTGATGGTTCAAAGAGAATGGTGATTGGAGAGGTCGACTTACAAATAATGGTGGAGCCACATACATTTATGGTTACCTTCCAGATGTTGGGCATTAACCTATCTTACAGTTGTCTCATATGACGTCCTTGGATCCATGCTACAGGAGCCGTCACCTCCACTCTTCAACAAAGGTTGAAGTTCATAGGGGATGATAAACTGATCATCATCGAAGAAGAGGAAGACATGTTTATTAGTCACCTTTCATCATTAAAAACTGTAAATACCTTTCCAAGCTTTGGAGATTGCAACAACCAGTCTAAGAAAAGATGTTCCCAAGAAAGAAAGACCAATATCTCTATGGTAAAAGATGTCAGAGTTAATTAAAAGCAGAGATGCATTGAGTTGGGGAAAACTGTTAGAGATACCTGAGAAGAAGGATTGGTTCGGGATGGGTTATAAACCAGCTAACAAAGAGTCTCATAAGAAGCTTAATACCCTTCAAGACACTTTCTATAGTGCTGAGTACAGAAGTGAAGATCGTGTGGCTGTAATTATAGAACAAGATGAAGGGATACCCAACTTGGTGTATCGCTGCCTACCAGGTACCACTCTCAACAATTGGAAGGCCATCGAGATTCCCAAAATGATTTCTATTTCAAATTAATTTATTGTTTTCTAAAATAATAATAAGTCTTTTGCCCTGTCCAAGGAAAATGGACAAGCCTTGTCGGGCCTCTTTGTTTCAATGACTTATTTATGAATAAAATTACATTTTGTTTTCAGTTAGGATCTTTCCCCTTTCATTTCAAGAAAATGGCAATAAATTTTTCATACACTCTCATTCATATCACACCATTAAAAAATAAATAACAAGAAAAATATTCCTCAAATGCAGATTAATAAATGAACCTATTGAAAACGACACTATTATAATCCCTTACGGCTTCGAATTCTCGATTAACCAAGCGGAAGAAGGCGATGAGGATGATTGTGAGATTCTTGAAGAGTTAGCCATACTGTTAAAACAAGAGGACAAAGAAATTCAACCTCATCAGGAACCAGTGCATGTGATCGATCTGGGAACAAGGAAAACAAGAAAGAGGTTAAAGTCGGTGCTGCCTTAGATGATGAAATCAAGAAAAGATTGGTCGAGTTCCTACGTGACTATGCAGATGTGTTTGCATGGTCATATTAAGATATGCCAGGACTAGACACGAACATCATTGTAAACAAGCTACTACTCAAACTAGAGTCTCCATCAGTTAAGCAAAAATTGAGAAGGACCAGACCTGACATGTCTCTCAAGATCAGGGAGGAAGTCAGAAAGCAACTCAATGTAGAATTCTTAGCCATTGAAAAATATCCATAACAGGTTTCTAACATTGGGCCAGTGCCGAAGAAATATGGAAAAGTCAGAATGTGTATAGACTACCGAGATTTGAATAGATCCAGTCCTAAAGATGACTTCCCTCTGCCATATATTGACGTGGTGGTAGATAAAAGCACTCAACCTCAGTCTTCTCATTCATGGATGGATTCTCCGGTTATAACCACATAAATATGGTTCCTACAGACATGGAGAAAACCACATTTATCACTCCCTGAGGCACCTTCTGTTACAAGGTAATACCTTTCGGATTGAAGAATGTTGGGGTAACGTACCAAAGAGCGATGGTGACTCTCTTTCATGATCTGATTCATAAAGAAATAGGGGTCTACATCGATGATATGATTGCTAAATCAGAAACCGAAGAGGATCACATAGTCAACCTACAAAGGCCATTTGATCGTCTGAGGAAGTTTAAGTTACGTCTGAATCTCACAAAGTGCACTTTTGGAGTCAGACCAGGAAAGTTATTAAGGTTCATAGTCAGTTAGAAAGGAATTAAAGTCAATCCCGACAAAGTAAAATCCATCCAAGAAATGCCAGCTCCGATGATAGAAAAGGAGGTTAAGGGATTCTTGGGGAGATTAAACTACATTTCCATGTTTATCTCGCATCTTACAGCCACTTGTCATCGAAGCTGGCATCAAGTGGATGGCTTTTACATATTCGAGTGGAATGAAGGTTGTCAAAAGGCCTTTGAAAAAATCAAAGAATATTGGCAAGAGCCACCTATACTGGTACCACTAATTCCAAGAAGACCACTTGTAATGTACCTAACAGTACTTGACAGTTTTATGGGATGTGTACGGGGGCAACAAGATGAGATCGGAAGGAAATAACATGCAATCTACTACCTGAGAAAGAAATTCACCAATTTCAAATCCCGATATTCGCTCTTGGAGAAAACTTGTTGTGTTCTAGTTTGAGCTGCTCGGCGTTTGAGATAATATATGGTGTGTCATACTACTTTTCTAATATCCATGATGGATCCTATCAAATATATTTTTGAAAAGCTAGCAGTAACTGGAAGAATAGCCAGGTGGAAAATGTTATTGATTGAGTACGACATTTAATATGTCACACAAAAAGATATTAAAGGTAGTGTGTTAGTAGATCACCTTGCTCATCAGCCAATGGAAGATTATCAACCTATATAGTTTGACTTCCCCGATGAAGATGTTATGGTGATAAAGGATTGTGAGACCCCAGGTCCCATTGAAAGACCTGGACCAGGATCATGATGGAAACTTATATGTGACGGTGCCTCAAACGCAGAAGGTCATGGAATCGGGGTTGTCATAACTTCTCCAACAAGTTACCATATTCCATTCACAACTAGGTTATGTTTCACCTGCACTAATAACATGGCAGAGTATGAGGCATGCATCCTAGGACTCGACGAAGCCATCAATTTAAGAATCAAGATCTTAGAAGTATACAGAGATTCTGCTCTCGTTATCAATTAAATCAAAGGCGAATGAGGGATACATAATGCTAATCTAATCAGGTATTGAGACCGCGTCTGAAAGATGATCGCTTACTTTGATGAGATCACTTTCCATTACATTCCTTGAGAAGAAAATCAACTAGCAGATCCTATGGCCACTTTATCATCCATGTCCAAAGTTTAGTGGTATAATGAATAACCTTCTATAAGGATTCAACGTTTGGATGAACCAACATATTGCGTAGCAATTGAAGCGGAAATGGATAATAAGCCTTGGTTTTACGACATTAAACAGTTCCTTTAGAAATAAGAGTACTATGTAAATGCTTCAAGCCAAGATAAGAAAACACTCAAAAGATTGGAATCCAATTTCTTCCTCAACGATGATGTACTTTACAAGAGAAATCACGACATGGTATTGCTCAGATGCCTGGATGGATATGAAGCAGAGATTCTTATCAAAGGGATTCATGAAGGATCCTTTGGCACTCACGCCAATGTGCATACAATGGCTAAGAAAATTCTCAGAGCATGGTATTACTAGTTGACTATGGAGTTTGATTGTTTCAAATATGTTAAGAAGTGTCATAAGTGCTAGATCTAAGTAGATAAAGTACACGTGCCACCTACTCCCTTGAATGTCCTGATTGCTCCATGGCTTTTCTCCATATGGGGTATAGAGATAATCAGAATGGTTGAGCCAAAAGCTGCGAACGGACACCGATTCATTCTGGTTGCTATCGATTACTTCACCAAGTGGGTAGAAGACGCTTCTTACACCAACATGACGAGACAAGTGATCGCATGGTTCATAAAAAAAGAGATTATTTATTGCTATGACGTTCCTAATAAGATCATCATTGGTAATAGGTTGAATCTATTACTGATTCAGCTTTGTTAAATTACTTAATATTTCAATTATTAATGACTAATTAATTTATTTACACTATTAAACTTTGCATTTTAGGATTTAACATCAAAACAAAAAACAATAATAAAAAAAGCTGACGTGGAAATATTAAGTATTAAAAAAATGAAAAAAGAAAAAAACGCCTGCCACATCAGTGATATTAACCAACTCAGCATTTCGACGTGTGCACTGTTAGTTCAATCACCTTTTTTATGACATAATTCTAACTTCAGGGACTAACGCCAACACAAAAGTGAGATATTGACACCATTTTTTAAACTTTGCATTTTAGGATTTAACATCAAAACAAAAAACAATAATAAAAAAAATTGACGTGAAAAAATTGGGTATTGAAAAAATGGAAAAAGAAAAAAACGTCTGCCACGTCAACGATGATGTTAACCAACTCAGCATTTCCATGTGTGCACCATTAGCCAGTCACCTTTTTTTAACAGAATTCTAACTCCAGAGACTACGCCAACACAAAAGTGAGATATAAGGACTCAGACAAAAAAAAAAGATACATGGATCAAATTCAAAAACTCACTAACTTACAGAGACCAATAGACTATTTAAGTCTAAAATATATTATTAAGAGAATTTGAATAATTACTATATTGATAGTCGATAAAAATTAAGGATTATTAGCTTTATCATGACTAACCTTTATCTTATGAATATTGACAATATTATTTTGTATTATTGAATGGTAAATGCCTGTGTGATTAGATGATTCTACGCGACTACTTTATTTTTATTAGTTACTACATGTAAAATTAGATAATTTGAGATATGATATTCTATCTAATAAAATATTGTGTAATTGTATAATATTAGAGATGATGTCGGGGAGACCGTTGGACCATTCAGATACTTAGAAAATTGAGTGTCTTAAAGAAAATGGGGATACAATTTAGGAGGTAGGCAAGACAACCTAAACTTTAAAGTTCACATGACTCGTAAGAACAACACAAGGAATAAGAAGATTAGTAGTTTCTTTAATTGTACCTCATATCTCTTTAGAATTGGTACTATTATGGAAATATTGATAAGAGCACTCAGTAAGATAATGTTAGAGATATTTCTACCTCTACCCGACCTAGAGGGCCTAGGCCTCACAATCGTCATTCTTCTTGCGTTAGAGTTCATGTTCCTCATCATGATAATGCAAG
This sequence comes from Lathyrus oleraceus, assembly GCF_024323335.1. NCBI lineage: Eukaryota > Viridiplantae > Streptophyta > Magnoliopsida > Fabales > Fabaceae > Lathyrus > Lathyrus oleraceus. Next base: position 83,271,523 of record NC_066581.1, read on the forward strand.
TATAGGCGAAAATGGGTTTGAAGGTAAATGTTGCATCAAAGGAGGATCCCTCCAAATACTTTAGAGATGATGATGCCAACAGAGATCTCCCCAATGGCTACTAGTGGTATGTTGATGGTTGACTCTTAGTGATGGAAAGTTTGGGGGTCGTTTTGTGATAGCTAGTAAACTAGATAGGTCTACGTTCCTAAACTTTTCCTTTTAGTAGTGTTGACTCAGGGGATGTAATATGTATGTATAGAAATATGACTATGTTAGATCTAACTAAGCTAAATAATTATATATGTCTAATGTTTGTAGAACATGTAAGCCTATGGGTAGAATAATTGACACTTATGTATGTTGTAATCTAATGTATAATATATTTAGTATTTTCTTGTATTCCATTAAAAAAAATACTTTAACTTTTAACTCAATTTGAATTAGCTTGATAAGATCTTAATGGAACTATATTACTATGCTTTTTTTAATGTAAATAATTAAGACATAACACTATATAAGAAAAATAAGGGTGTTACAGAGATAACAAAAAAGTCGACATTGATCTTGAGACACTTCATAAGTGCTTTATTTAACCCGACTGGTTGATCAACACCTACTCGAATTGACATCATCGGGTTATCATTGAGCTGGACGACTTCAAACTACCCATTTGGAATCAGCCTTAAGATCTTGATATTGGCTCCGGTTGGCATGCTAAGATCATCGTCTTGTATGATTTGATCCTCCCGCACGTCAAGTTCTACTGCGTTGATCACTTCACTAGAGGCAACATCGGATGACATGGAGTTTTTCATTATTGCCTCATATATAAGCGAGCTTCACACACGACTACTTTAACGAGGAGTGGTTTACCCAAATTATTATGGTATTTCATCTTCAGATGGACCGTAGAGGCTACAATGCCCATTGCTGCTATGAAGGATCTTCCAAGGATGCCGTTGTAGATGCTTTCTCAAGGGACTGCGAGGAAAATGACATTTGCTGTTAGAGATTCCATCCACCTTCCTATGGTCTCGAGACCCTAAAATCAACATATTTTTCGCTCACTTCTTGATCTACATCGTTGATTTGAGGAGTTTCTTCCCACCAATCGAATCGACAACAAAGATCATGGATGATCCATAGTTGGAAGGACACGATGTTTTATAAAAAACAAGATCGAGGGTTACTTTCTTTATCTTAGCGTGATTGCTACAACAATCGTGACTCGAATCGGATGGATCTGATTGTGGAAATTCGTAGGGATCCGACGTCGATCCTCACAGACAAAGTCATTGTTCAGTTGTGGAATCAGAGTTGTTCGGTGAACGGTGAAGTAGAGTCTTGGTACTGTGGAGCAAACTTTCAATGCGACAGAGAGGGGGTATGACCTACAAGATTAACACTCTAATGCCTCAGTAAGAGAATGAAAGATGATGTGAGAATGCAAATATATTTGAATCTTACATTTTCCTTCATGTGAGATTATATATATATATATATATATATATATATATATATATATATATAAATATATATATATATATATATATATATATATATATATATATATATATATATATATATATATATATATATATATATATATATATATATATATATATAAGGGTTGGTTAAGGCGTTTCAAATATAGATTAGATGAGTTTTCTCTTATTAGATTTTTAGTTGGCCAAAAATCATTGTCAAAAAAATATAAAATCAAATGGTCATCTCTCTCTCTCTCTCTCTCTCTATATATATATATATATATATATATATATATATATATATATATATATATATATATATATATATATATATATATATATATATATATATATATATATATATATATATATATATATATATATATATATATATATATCACTTATCATAGTATCTAATTGTCTAAATACAATCCTCTTATAAAAAAAAGAAAAACCTCTCATTTGATATATCTCATACGCACCAATAAAAAATATAAATTTTGTCCTATTCCAAAAGATAATATATTTCCAAGTCAAAGCTTCTTGAAGGAAATGTTGTCGCATACTAAAATGTACAAAAGAATCTTAATCAATTATTGATCTATATTGTATGCAGACAAAATCATTGAGGAGGAATTGAATGGTCAAATTTTCCATTAGACTCCCTCAAAAGAAAATTCATAAGAGAATCTCATCCCTTAATACAAAACTTTTAAGATGTTGGCTTTGTTTAACACCTAACACACTATATTAGAAACGACAACATTTACAAGTGTTACCATACATCGTATCACTAAGAAGAATCTACTTTAAAGTAACGAAAATTTATTTTGTTACAACTTTAAAGTAATCACATTATAAATTCAGATACTAAAAAACATTGTAAGATAAATCAGCATTCAAATCAATCTCTATGTAACCTTTGCTTAACTCATTCATGACTTTCTTTGTTTCCTCAAACTCAACTTCTGCCTCAGCCAATTCTCCTCTCAGTTTCTTCATTTTTGTCTCTAAATCAACAATACTTCCCTTCAATTCATTCACTTTCAATACCCTTTCCAAATGTTTTTCCATACTCAATGCAGATTCAACATAAGGTTTCAACCAATCTAGGTTAAATCCAGAGGCCATAACAAGTTCCTCCCATAAACCTCTAAGGTTGTTGCTCACTTCTTCATTCATATCCTTCACTTTACTTGTCTTTAATATATGCAAAACTTGACCTAAAGATGAGAATGCCCATGATTTAAATCTTTGAGTTCTTTTACTTTGGCTTCTTATCAAAGAAGGATGCCAAACACATGCTTCCTCTAACAATGGAACATAAACTGCTTCTTCATCTCTTAAACTCTCCAAATCTAAGAGGTCCCTTAGTGTCAAATCTGATGTTTCTGTTTCATTGGAATCAAACGATCCTATTGTACTACTTTCATCTGATGCTTCATTGACATCTTCTTGTTTTGAGGATTCTCTATGTGATGAAGCTTGAACATTGATATGAGCTTCAATGATGCATGTGTTGTTCACAAGATAGCCTTGTTTCGAGTCATGGAAATCACTTAGATTCAGAAACAATGAGCCCCAACTACGATATCCACCGTTGAACTTCTGATGAGTCTCTGTAAATACATGAATTCATGTGAATATGTTGTATGTTTGACTCATTATAAAGAACAAATCAATGTAAAAATGTGATGTAAAACATGTTACTTGCCTCTAAATAAACCATATATTAAGAACAAAACACTAAAAATGAAGAATGACATTGTGCACCTTTTACAACCGACTTGTTGTCATCTGTTTGATTAACAAGAACCAATTTGAAATGTGCTTTTCTGCTCCATCCATAAGCTGGTAAAGAATCCGCAACCATCAAATATAATGAAAAATGCTCCACATTTTTCCTTAATGGATGCAACAGAATCCTCCTATGGCATCAGTGTTTCACTAAATCAAACACTAAAATCTAGAATACAAAATATTGAAGACTTGGCCAAATTAATTTGCACGTACCATTTATAACCTCCTATTCGGAAAGACTTGGATCGAAGATTCTTGGTGTTTTGTTCTGAAAAACTCTCAATTTTCCAAATGAGTGGTTCAAAATTGATACTCTTTTGCGTGTGATTATCCATTCTAGCTACAAAGAAAAAGGCAAAAGCTAGTGAACAAATTTTGCAAGTGCTTTTCACTAATGTGTAAATAGTTGATATATATTGTGAGATCTGCAAACAAAAATGGAAGAAAATGTAAGGAAGAATAGTGAAAATGAAGTCAACTTAGCCAAGTCAACTCGCATTCACGTGGAAGGAACCACTTAAAATACAAGAAAATACTTTGAAATTTCACACATATAATTTAGGAAGTAACCCACCAAAATTAATTAAAATAAATAAATAAATAAAACGGTTATGAGTCGTGTTCATAACTCAACAAGAAATTCATACGTGTTATTATTATTCCCACTCGTTCTTTAATCCACTCTTAACCAACATGCATACACCACCACATCTCCATATTAACGTGCTGACGGTGTTGTCAAGGATTCGTGCGTGGCACAATTAACATTTCACGTTTTTAAAACCTAACATTTCAGCCATTTTGTTGGCAATCTATGAAATCTACTTTTGTGCACACAATAAACTAATTTTTGAGTTTATACGACTAAAAACCCTTATTTGATATTTATTTTTTAATTAGTATTGGTTCAAAAGTAAATGAAAGGTTTAAGATGTCACAAAACTTCTGGTGAGGTGTGGTAGTTATGTTTTATTTTATTTTATTAAAGAGAGGTTAAACATTCACTCATGTCTAGTATCCGAAAGAAGTGTAATGTTGAGTCACACATATACAGAGGAGACGGTTAAAATCATTTTTAGTTGAGTTGATTTAGAGTGCGGATCATTGTTGGATGTAGATTAATGGTGGAGATGAGAAATGAGGTTGCGCTCTTATGCAGCGCTCGTGAGTGGAGGTCCACATTAGTTTGGGGAACGCTTTGTAGGATTATGCTTGTCTTATTGGACCTTAGGTTAATGCATAAGAGATGTCTACAAGTCCTTGCTATTAACTATGAAACGGGAAATATTGTCATTGAGATCGATCCAAGGATATGTTCTATTGAGGGGGGTTTTCAGTGAGAATGTGCTCTCAAAAAGAGAGAGCTATGTGTTTCATGCACATGAATTGCTGTCTCATGAAAGGTCTCCTCGTACACCTACACGCCTAGGGTAAGAATCTGATGTTCATATGTCTACTTGAGTGTAGTTACAGATTCGAGACTTCATCTTGACCGTTGGATATGGTCTTTTATCTCCTGCTGAATCATTGTCGTTGAAAATGGCATAATTGATGTCTATAGTTTGGGGACATGAGTCTCGGTTCCAGTTTTTCAACTTCTTCTTTGTTCTTGAGCATTATCTGAGATAGTTTGCATGCAAATCCTTCAATTATTACTATTTTTTAAGGTTTTGGATTATCTTGCTCTAATTTAATTGCACTCATCTTAAACTGTTCAGAACCTACATTTAAAATGCAAGGTACTCGTTTTCTTCCCCTTCTCTCATATCTTCTTTTTGCTAGTTCATCGATAATGGTAGATTTAGGGAACCCGAATATAAGTTTCCTCGTTATTGACCTTAGTAGCAACATAAAGATTAATGATGCAACGACTTAAACCGAGGAGATAGAGAGCATTCTCCTCTACTAGGATATAAATGAGACCGGTTGGTGTTGGATTTGCATTTGGTGAAATGCTAATGACTAACCTTAGACCTATGACGAATCTCATGGAGAATTATAGGTCGCAAATTGCTGCTACGAGGTTAGGGCATATGTTCAAGCATGAGATCATTAAGGATGAGATATTAAGTGGTGGTTGGAGAAGCGATCAAGATGTAATACTTATGATAATTATTATTTATTCATGAATAGTGAAAAGGAAATGAGAATGGTGGAGCCACCAATATCTTATTGTGGATGAGAAAATTCTTGAACTATGTGAAAATGTTGCTCAATATCTTATTATGGAAGACATAATTTTAGGGACTCTATTTTGGTACACAAGTTAAAGTAGAATGTAGTATTTCCGCCGGAATGTAGGATGTAATACTTATGATAATTATTATTTATCTATGAATATTGAAAAGGAAATGAGAATGATAGAGCCACCAATATCTTATTGTGGATGAAAAAATTCTTGAACTATGTGAAAACGCTGCTCAATATCTTATTATGGAAGACATAATTTTAGGGACTCTATCTTGGTACATAAGTTAAAGTAGAATGGAGTATTTCCATCGGGATGTAGGAGCGTCCTCAAGCTGGCAGTTGACATTTCAGGAAAATGGTAAATGCCTTTGTATTTATGTGAAATGTGTGGATTGCCTCTGTACCAGTGTTAATTTTTTATGATGAAGTTCACCATTTATTTTAATGAATTTGAAGTTGGAGTTTAGAATCACTTAGGCTTTGTTTGGGATTTTGGAGGGTAGGGGAGGAAAAAGTTTTGAAAAAAAAGGAACAATTGAGTGAAAATAATAGAATGAATTATGTGGGAGGATTTAGTTTTATTCAAAAATTAAAATCCCCCTAATAAGAGAAAATTAAAAAATTGTATTGGAAGAAGGGTTTGGAAGGCATAGACAAATTATTCAAATATAATTTAGGTTGTTATAGTATTCCAAAAATCGAAAATATGTTAATTATATGCACTCTTTTATCATTCTATACATTTTTTTTTTCAAAAAATGTTAAAGACTTCTCTAAACTGTTTTTAAAAATCATTTTTTGAAGCCCTCATTTCCACTCACATCCAAACTCCCAAACAAAGCCTTAAATATTTCCTCCCTTTTATAGTTGGACCATGTGACTTAGACCTATGTGAAGGTGTTTGAACACATGTGTGAATATAAGAATAATGTTCCTATGTTGACATTACTATTTTATTGTTTCATGTGTGGAACTATGTGCTTGTAGGTTTAATCAGGAAATGATGAAAGCAAGATATGTCTGACCCTCATAACATCATAGTTCTGATGATGACAACACCTGATGATAACAAGCTTGAATATATGCAATGATTAAAATTAACTCAAGCGGTCAAAGATCCACAAGATGGTTGATCAAGCTATTCCTTCAAATCAAGCCAAATAATTAGGATTGTATGACCACCGGTGATATCCTATAACGACGACATCTGACTTGAAGATATCTCAAGTCTCATCCTCAAGAAGATTCATGTGGTACGCTTATATGGTTGGTAGATCCGGCAAAAAGGCATGGATCTTTAAAGTGTGAAAGAGATGAAGCTTTAAATTTTTTGAATTTCGAATCGATTAGAGCAAATGCATAATCGATATGATAAGGGAGAAACAAGTCTATAATTGTATGTTCATAATTTATTAGCTAATTGTATGTTCATAACCTTCAATTTTGGGCAACAATACTATATTATTGTATGTTCATAATTTATTAGCTAATTGATTAGGTCATTAATTTTTCCCATTGATTGTTTCCTAAGATGAATCATTCCTTTGCCTATAAATAGAGACCCCCTTCATTTCTAAACAATCCAGAAAACATGAGATATCTCACCATCCTCTCCCTCAACCCCTCTTTAAATTATTTTTCTTTTTCACATATTTTTAGCTATAACGCTTTGAGAAACATTCTTGAGTTTAATGCGGAAGTTGTTCTAGAAGAGGCATTAATGTAAATTTACCAAGAGTTATTTTTCCTATTGATTAAATTATTCTTTCTTAATAAGTAATTGTTTAGGTTTGGAGAAAAACCTGTTAAAATCTCTTTTTGGAGGATTAATATAAGTATAAGTTTGGTCGTGAGATCTATCACATGAAGAAAAACTCCTTCTTAGTTTGTGAACAATAACCACTGAAAAATCTTAATATCGGTTCTTGAGCTCAACCCTGTACAAAAGCTCATCCGATTCAAGATCAACCCGATATAAAATCTTGGTTCTATTTATTGCCAACCCGGTATAAAACCTCAGTTCAGCTTGGAGGATAGCCAACTCAAAAATCCAACTTGGTTTGAGATAAATCAGTATAAAATCCCAATCTGGCTTAGAGTCTAACCGCACAAAGCTTTGCTCGCTGTTTGGCATGAATACTAACCACTTCATTCCGTTGTTTGTTGTTTAGTTAGATGTTAACCTGAAACTTCGCTTTCTTTGTTTAAGGGGTTTATGAGCTTAACCTTCTAAAATATCTCAAGTATTATTGGATATTCACAAGATCAATTCTTGAGGAGAATAATATGTCACTTCCTTAAGACCTAACCTCTATAAAAATCTGGTGTTATCTATCTTCCCTTAAATTTTAACTTTATTCTTATTTTCTTCATCATTAATTTCCACTAATTATTCAAATGTTTTTATTAAAATATTTTCAAACTCTAATTTAGAAAATAATTTTATTTTAAACAATCATTTTTCAAACTTCCACAATTCACCCTGAAGGTGGCAAGAAATACAAGAAATGGGGGTTTGAATTGGATTTCTAAAAACAAAAGCTTTTTCGAAACCAAATCAATAAAGCAATATCACAAACAAGAAAAATAACAAAGTTATTTTTATACTGGTTCGTGTTAGAACAAGATTTTGATTCTACATTATATCTCTAAGTTTTGATGATAATAAAGAATGAAACAATTTGGTATCCTAATAATTTTCTCTAAGTGTGTAGGTTTCTAAGGAAAAATGAATATGAGGAAACGAGGAAACAAATATCTGGAATCTGATATAGTCCAGAAAAGATGAACCAGCATGAAGAAAACAAAATTGACTCTAAACAAGAACACATCTAAGAAGCAATCACATACAGAATCTGACGTTGCAGTTCAACTTTGATATCTGAAGACTCTATATCTGAAGACTCTATATCTGAAGACTCTACATCTGAAGACTGTATATCTGAAGACTCTACATCTGAAGACTGTCTAACTCTACATCTGAAGACTGTCTAACTCTACATCTGAAGACTATTCAAGATAACATCTGAAGACTATTAAAGAGAATCTATCTGAAGACTATTCAAGAAAATATCTGAATACTGCAAGACTCTGCTCAAAGATTCTGACTCCGCTCACTCTGATTCACACTCAACACTCTATCTGACATCACCAGATCAGAAAACTTAATCAAGAAGCATTCTAAATATAGTACAATTCTCTCTAAGGAAATTATGGATTATGTTCTAAGACTACTATGGAAAGGACAAGGAAGTTAATACCTTTAATTCCCATAGTTGGTAAGAAATCTCCAATGATTTACCTCCAAAGGTATCATCCCAAAGCATTATATAAAGCCCTTATCATAACTCTCAATTCACAACATATGTTCATATCTCTCATTGTAATATTCAATAATCACACAAGAGTTGTTGCTCATATTGTGTGGTCATTGTCTCATTGTTATTAACTTGTTTTCATACTGTTTATCTAGAAGCGTTAAGATAAAACTCTTGTAATTCTCCAAATTTGTTGATATTCTTGAAGTTACTTATTTAAGTCTGTAGACTTGAGAGAGATAAGAGATTGTTAAACTCTTAGAAGTTTTTGTAATCTATTGAGATTATTGGATTAAGTCCTTATTGAAGGAGAAATCACCTTGGCCGGGTGGACTGAAGTAGCTTTGACTTTCAAGCGAACCAGTATAAACTTCTTGTGTTGTTAGCATTTATCTTTGTGTGTGTGGTGTTGTAAAAAGTTTTAAATTACCATGAAAACAATTCAAACCCCCCTTTCTTGTTTTTCTCTACCTTTAATTGGTATCAAAGCTTAGGCTCTGTTATTGATTTTTGAATCAAACACTTAATCGTGTAGAGAGATCCAGGGTGAGAAAATCCTTATGCCTAACACAAATGAAAGAGATAGCTACAATGCAAAACCTCTAGTTTTTTATGGATACAAATTTGACTATTGGAAGGACAGAATTGAAAGTTTCTTCCTAGGCTACGACGTTGATCTTTGGGATATAGTTACAAATGGCTATGAGATACCCAACTCTGAAATTGGTATTCCCATTCCAAGAAACAAAATGAATGACGATTAGAAGCGTGATTTCAAGAATCACCACAAAGTAAGAACCATTATGTTAAACGCCATCTCCTGTAATGAGTATGAGAAGATAACCAACAAGGGAACCTCCAAAGAGATCTTTGACTCCCTGAAAGTGATGCACAAAGGTAATAATCAAGTTAAAGAGACTAAGGCTCTGACCTTAGTCCAGAAATATGAAACCTTCAGAATGGAAGATGATGAAGCTGTTGAAGTAATGTTCTCAAGGTTTCAAACCTTGGTTGCAGAACTCAAGGTTCTGGACAAAGGATACACTACATCAGATCATGTCAAGAAGATAATCAGAAGTCTTCCCAAAAAGTGGAGACATATGGTTACTTCTATGAAGTTATCCAAGGATCTGAACATCATAAGTCTTGAAGAACTTATCATCTCTCTCAGAAGTCATGAAATAGAGTTTGAAGACTATAAACCTCATAAGAAAAGCAAATTTGTGGCTCTAAAGTCTAGATCAAAAAGAAGAAAGCCAAAAAGGAACAAAGCCTTTCAAGCTGAAGAAGAAGAAGCTGATGACTCTGAGAATGAAAATTTTGATGATGAAGAAGAATTATCTCTTCTTTCCAGAAGAATCAAATGGCTCTGGAGAAAAAGATAAAACAACTTCATAAGGCCCAGACCGAAGGGAGACCGTCCAGATTCAACCTCCAGAAGCAGACCCAACAAGGAAGTTACATGTTATAAATGTGAAAAGACTAGACAATATAGAAATGAATGTCCAAAGTTAAAGAAGGATAGCTTCAGAAAAGAAAGGACCCAAAAGATTATGGGTACCAAAAGATAAAATAGTGTATGTTGTAGATATCTTATGCACCAGAGTTGAAACACCAATCATGGTACCTGGACTCTAGATGCTCGCGACACATGACGAGAAGAAAGCATGTGTTCCAAAACCTAGAACTTAAAGATGCTGGTTTTGTAGGCTTTTGAGGAAATCAGAAAGGAAGAATTAGAGGATCTGGAACAGTTGGTAATGGATCTTTTCCCTCAATCTCTGATGTCCTTTATGTTGAGGGATTAATGTATAACTTGTTATCTATAAGTCGATTAAGTGACAACGGTTATGATATAACCTTTAATAAAAAAATGTGCAAAGCTGTTAATCAGAAAAATGAGACAATCCTTTTATTGGAAAGAGGAAGAACGACATTTATAAAATAAAGCTTTCAGATTTGAAAAATCAACACGTAAAATGCTTGATGTATGTAAATAAAGAGCAATGGGTGTGGCATAGACGCTGAAGGAGAATGGCGATCCAAAACGCAACGGAATTTAAAATTTCTCCTTTAATGATCCTTACGAATGGGCATGATCAGTGATACAATCGTTACCTCTTGTGGCGATCACGAATGTTGAACGATGACAATGCCTCTACTCAGTCCATACGAACGGATTCCTTCAATCTCAGTGCTAGCTGCTATGAATGAAGGCTTTGAGTGAGAGAGAGAGAGAAACGAAATTGTAAGTGTGACAATGCTTCTACACATGGGTTCTATTTATAGAACCACTTGTGTGGACTGCAAGCTAAAAAGCCCACTCAAGTGTATATGGCCCATATCTTATAATATGCCAAAGTCACTTAAGCGCGTGGTACCTTACCATATTTCGTATTCTACTTAAGTACACCGTACCTTACGATGTTCTATAATTCACTTAAGGGGACCGTACATTACAGTATTCCTTAATTACTCTATCTCTCATCAATCTGTCCTTTGTGTGTGACCCTATAGCTTTTCGCGGCATTGACAATTATATTAAATCACGTATTTAACATAATAAACAGTGAGCGGTATCTAGCAACACATCACTGCTACCCAAGACACGAAAATGTCGTGTGATCTGACAAATCCTTCTGTGATAATAATTATGTGTATAATTACCCTTTTGCCCTTATGTCTATATTGAACACAAGGCATAGACCGTGTCATCCTTGTCCAGTTCAATATTGGGCCCATAGATATTTATCCTGTTACGCAGGATGGGCAAATTCCATCTAGGTCACTCATGTCCCTTAGCATGCTTCGTGGAGTACCCATCAACTGTCTTTATGGTCATCCAATTACGGACAACGTTTGATCAGCAATAAGGCACTTGACTCTACATCTAGGGTCCATAGTGGTTTCAGGTCGAAGGGTGGTATACACCATTATCACCATGAGAATAACTTATGACACTTTGCATAACATTCTATATAGTATTCTCATAGCGGGTCAATCCAGTATAAATATTACTCTTAATATTCATACCTATGTTTAAGACTTGATAACTCCTTATCCATGATCCATGAGATGTGATCATCAGTCTATAAACATAATAGTCTTCATGCTTTAATGTTATCCCACTTCACAATAAAGCTCGACTATGGATACTTTAAGAATAGTGTCCTTATGTTTAATGTGATCTCATGATTAAGTCATACTTGATACATTAAACGGACTATCTATTCTAAGGACTTTATTAAACAAACATAATAAAGAAAAAGCCTTTTATTATTAATAAATAATTCGATACAAGTACCAAAAGTATTGGCCTCTAGAGCTTACACCAACAGACGCTTGGGTCACATTAGCTTGAGGAGGATTTCTCAGCTAAATAAACTTGATCTAGTCAGAGGACTACCTAAGCTGAAGTTTTCTTCAGATGCTATTTGTGAAGCATGTCAGAAAGGAAATTTTTTTAAAACAACTTTCAAAACCAAAAATATTGTTTCTACCTATAAACCTCTAGAACTTCTACACATCGATCTTTTTGGACATGTTAAGACAACGTCAGTCAATGGTAAGAAGTATGGACTGGTCATTGTTGATGATTATAGTCATTGTACATGGGTAAGATTCTTAAGGAACAAAAATGAGTCACATTCCATGTTGACCTGTTTCAGTTCAAAAGTGCAAAATGAATTTGACTCTAAAATCATTAGAGTCATAAGTGATCATGGTGGCGAATTCGAAAACAAACTTTTTGAAGAACTTTTTGACTTTAATGGAATATCCCATGATTTCTCTTATCCTAGAACTCCACAACAAAATGGAGTTGTAGAAAGAAAGAATATGACTCTCCAAGAAATGGCCAGAACCATGATGAATGAAACCAGTGTAGCTAAGCGCTTCTGGGCAGAAGCTGTGAATACATCATGTTACATTCAGAATAGAATCTCTATCAGACATATTCTGAAAAAGACTCCTTATGAACTGTGCAAAGGAAGAAAACCCAACATTTCTTATTTTCATCCTTTTGGATGATCTTGTTTTATTCTTTACACTAAAGATAATCAAAACAAGTTTGACTCTAAGGCACAAAAGTGTATTATGTTGGGATACTCATAATGTTCTAAAGGTTATAGAGTATACAATACAAAAACACAAATTGTGGAAGAATCAATCCATGTTAGATTTGATGATAAGCTTGACTCTGAAAAGTCAAAGCCAATTGAAAATTTTGCAAATCTGGAGATCACACTTGCAGGTTCTGATGAAAAGACAAAAGATTCTGAAGAAGCAGAAAGATGAACTTCAGAAGCACCTGAAATCACAATTAATCAGAAAAGACAAATAAACAGGCATAATGTTTCTGAAGAACTGATTATGGGAAACAAGAATGAACCTATCAAAACAAGATCGACATTTGAAGTTTTTGAAGAAACACTTTTGGGACTAGTATCTCTGACAGAGCCAACATACTGTGAAGAAGCTCTTAAAGACAAAGAATGGGTTCTGAAAATGAAAGAATAACTTGATCAATTTTCCAAGAATGACGTTTGGGATCTTATACCAAGACCCAAGGGAACCGATGCAATTGGAACCAAATGGGTCTATAGAAACAAGCTAAATGAAAAAGGTGAAGTGGTCAGAAACAAAGCACGGATGGTGGCACAAGGTTATAGTCAACAAAAAGGAATTTAATACAATGAAACCTTTACTCCAGTCACAAGGTTAGAAACGATCTTATGATTTTTCATATTTATGTGGATGACATAATATTTGGTTTTGCTATCCCTTATGTTTGCCAAGAATTTTATGCGTTAATGCATGCAAATTTTGAGATGAGTCTAATGCAAGAACAAAAGTTCTTTATGGGAATTCAAATCAATCAAACGTTAGAAGCCACGTATGTCTATCAGAGTAAATACATAAAAGATATTCTGAAGAAATTTGACTTTTCAGAAAGCAAACCAGCAAAGACTCTCATGCATCCCACTTGCATTCTCGAAAAAGAAGAGGTAAGTCAAAAGGTTTGTTAGAAACTCTATCGTGGTATGATAGGTTCTCTCCTCTATCTGACTGCTTCGTGTCCATATATATTATTCAGTGTGCGTCTATGTGCTAGAATTCAGTCAGATCCAAGGGAATCTCACTTAATTGATGTTAAGAGAATCCTCAAGTATCTGAAGGGAACACCTAACCTTGGCCTGATGTATAAGAAAACATCATAGTACATGCTTTATGGGTACTGTGATACAGATTACGTTGGAGATAGGTTGGAACGCAAAAGCACATATGGGAACTGTCAGTTTCTGGGAGGAAACCTCATCTCATGGGCAAGTAAAAGATAATCAACCATTGCACTATGAACTACAGAAGCAGAATACATTTCAGCTTCACTGTACAACACCCAGATGCTCTAGATGAAGAATCAGCTTGAGGACTTCCAGATATATGAGAGTAACATCCCTATCTATTGTGATAATACTGCAGCTATATGTTTAAGTAAGAATCCAATTTTACATTCCAGAGCGAAACACGTAGAAATAAAACACCATTTTATTATAGAATATGTTCAGAAAGGGAAAATTACTTTAAAATTTATAGATACAGACCATCAAAGACATGATATCTTTACAAATCCCTTAGTTGAATATAGATTTCTTTTCATCCTGAAACATTTAAATATGGAAGATTTCCCAGAATGAATCTAAACACGTGCTTCTCCTCTCTAAGGTTAAATTAGACTCTAACTCAAACATATGTTGTATGTCTGATTCTGGTTCTGATACTTCTACAAGTTAGAAGATATCTGGATCATAAACCTTTTAAGTTAGAAACCTTTTGGTATTCTTGACACCAGAAACATCAACACGTGGTCTCACAAACGTGTGATCTTAGATCTTCTAGACACCTATCTAGCTCAGAACTCAAGGGCCAAACTATTAAGATCCCCTCGAGCAGTGTGCATACTGTAACGGTAAATTCATGACCATAAAGCTATGGATAAACTTAACGTCAATTAAACCAGAGTTTCCACCGCGCTTTTATTGTTTCCAGGGGAAAAGGGAAAAGTACGAACAAAACCCAAAGATAAAAAGTTTTCTAATCAAAACTAATAAAATGCCAGAGATTACAGGTAAGGGGGTTGGTTACACAAAGGGAAGGTGTTAGCACCGAAAGGGTCCTAGGTACTCCTAGGGAGCCCTTATTTGTGTCTACATATGTTTTAGTATAAAAGATGTTTGCAATAAATAGAGTGTGGGGATGAGAAAAGAATTCATTAATTATATTTTTGTGTTTGACAAGACCTTCATACTTGTGCCTACATACCAACATAACATGAGGGATCAAAACCTCGTAGTTCGTGGTAACAATTTCAAAGTGAGTGGATTTATTTTAATAAAAGTTTAAGTTTAACAAAGGCACAAAAGGACTAAAAGAGTTTGAGTGGGTGTTAGTTCTTTTTGTCTTTTGAAATTGTAAGTCAATATGATTAGATTCATTCACAAGTTATATTAAGAAAAAGAAGTTTGAAAATGCAATGGCATAAGGCCAAAGTTTCTAATTTGCAATAAAGTCAAAGTTTAGAAATCACAAGCAAATAAAATTTTAAAAAGGGGGGAGAATTTTTGAATTAAAGAAGTGGGAGGAGATGAAGATACTAATCCTAACCAAAAATTAAAAGTTAAGAGTTGAAAATATCTGACCAATGGGATGCAATCCAATAGACAAAAATGTCATATAGAAACCCAATTTTCCCTTGGACTTTAGAATTAAGCAATATCAATACACAAATAGCAAGATGAAGAGTAAGGCATCAAATAAAGATAGCCTTATCCAAGATAGCAACTCCATAGTCCTCTTCAAAGGCTTCCCCATGTATCAAATGACATACTCCTTGAATGGCTCAAAATAAGGCATGAGACATAGGTTCAAAATAACAATTGCCTCAAGACCATGTTGCAGATGAACTCAAAAGGGATCTCAATACTTGCTTCAGATGAAAGTTCAATTCTTAATGACTGGCTTCATAAAAGTTGGCATTGGCCAAGTCCTTTTGCATAGGGAATGTTGCCTAATTCTAAGTCCAATGTCTCGGATCAAATCTAACAGTCCACACAAATTATTTTTAGGGTTTTTGTTATTATTATGTACATTAAGGTCAAAAGACCACAAACACAAACAAAATACACAAACAAGTATATACAATCACAATATAATCACAAGATATGGCTCAAGTGAGCAAAGTGATAATGGCATTAAAGTAAACAAGTTAAATGGTATGAATAATGGCAAATGATAAAGACTTGAATTTAAAGTGCATAAAGTAAATGACTTGAAATTAAAGTGCATAAATAGTATTGCTTTTGCTTTTCAATTGTTTAAGTCATTCTTTGGAGAACACTCAACCCTTTATTCATAAGCATAGATCCTTGAACCAAGACATCTTCCAAAGGAAGGAAAAAAGGCCATGTTTCCACACAATACCATGAAAGGGGGGAGACTTACAATCTCACTTACTAGAATGCTATGCTTTTGGGTCAAAATTTAACGCTATGTTAAGCAATCGTAATTGGACTTATGTAGAAGTCACAACTATCTGAGGCCGGACAATAAATTTTTTAGTGTTAATGCATGTTAGAGATATGGTATTATGAACCATACTCCTAAAACATACCACACTTCAAAGAAAATGGCAAAAGGGTGGACCTAATCTCATCCATACTTATGTTGATTTTGCAATCAACTAGCCTTAGGATATAGAGATATCATAGGTCAAATTAAATGGATGAGATAGAATGAGATTAAAGATGAAGAGATAGGGAAAATGAAACAAACACAAATTGGTCATGGGAGGACTTTTATCAAATTAAAATCATTCCTTCATTTTGGGAGATGAAATATACATTTCATCAATCCCCTAAATCCAATGATTTTAATCCAACAAAGTCAAATCAATATTGACCAAGGCCCAACAATAAAATTCAAACACAACAAGTCAACAAAAATAGCTCAACACAATTTATTTACAATTAAACAATTAAAAATCAATTAAAAATGCATTAAATTAAATAATGGTTGATCAAAATCCTAAAACCTCTTCAAAACACCAAATAAATGGCCAAGAGATTTATCATAGGTCAAACAAGGTCAAAGGACCTTGGAGAAAAAAATTCATAATTTTTGGAAACTTAAAAGTATTTTTAAACAATTAAAAAATATGCACAAAACAATTAAATCATAAAAAATATTAAATTGATCCAAAAAATTATTTTAATTCAGAAAATGAAAGAAAAAAATATTTGAATTTTT
Organism: Lathyrus oleraceus; assembly: GCF_024323335.1. Lineage (NCBI taxonomy): Eukaryota > Viridiplantae > Streptophyta > Magnoliopsida > Fabales > Fabaceae > Lathyrus > Lathyrus oleraceus. The sequence goes on from NC_066581.1 coordinate 83,288,603, forward strand.
TTGGTGAAAGTCCCATATTTTTTGGATCAATACTAAAATTAATATGAATTAATGAAAATAAAGCAATTAAAATGAAAATCAGAAAATACAAAAAACGTGGACCGCTTGATCTCCCTCATTAATTGAGGTGGCATATCAAATGGATCAGAGCGCGCTATCCATGGTGAACCTTAGTCAATGTTCCACTTGCGTGGTAGTCAATTTGGACGCTCAAGATTAAAACAAAATAGAAGGATCATGTGGTATGGAGACATGCTAACACATCGCCGGAGCCAGAGCTCCGATCTTCTTCTCCGGTGGACCTCACCGGACTGGTCCATCTTCAACCATCACCAAAATAAAAAAGGAGGGCATGAATTTAAAGTAAAAATGCCCAGGAGCTCGAATCAGGCCTCAATTTCACCTAACTCCAAGCATATAGAAAGATACAGGGAGTTGAATTTTGAGGATCATGATCTGAGTTACTTCGATTTGACCTCTAAGCAACTCAATCTTGATGCCTATATTGGTAGGACTTCAGACAACTAAAAATCAACAATAATAGTGGAGGATTGAATGAGAATCGAAGAGATGAAAAATTCAGAAATTCACCTTCACTGCTGGTTCAGATGGACACGATCTTGCTCTCAATTGTGCTTGGCCTTGCTTTGGATGCTTGATGGAGTGAAAATGGATCAAGGAAGAAGTAGGACTCTTGGAGTTTGAATCTCAAAACAGTGTGAGATTTCAAACTCGATTTTCAATGAAAATCACCAAGCTTATCCTTTGAATGTGGAGGTTTAGGGTTGTAGTTTCAAAGCTTGCGTGCCAGGGTCCTCAATTCTGAGTGAGAGGGCTTCTATTTATAGCCAAGGTCATTGATAATTTCACACCTTTTCAAAAATTCAAAAATAGCAAATCACCTTTGCATGGATGCATGGGCGTGTGATAGGCCCATGTAATGATGCATTCAGGTCCAAAAATGAGTGTAAGCAATGCTGAAGTCATGTGGAAAGGCCATGCATTCGTGTGTGGAAAGTGGATCTTCAAATCTTCCAAATGGTCCTTCAACTTTAAGCCATGCGCAAGTTATTCATTCTTTATCCAACTGAGATGAATTTGAACTTTTTGGAAATGTTATATTAAGAGGAACAAATTTCGTGTTGAACACTTTTTCATTTGAAGCTTGTATCATGATGAATTTTGAGGTGGAAGTTTGAAAAATCAAACATATCAAAATATTTTCTAAGTACCAAGCCATATGTTCACTTCTTCCACCTTGAGTAACTTTTTATATGGGCATCAAATGAGAAAAGTTCCTTCATCAAAGTTGTAGCTCTCTTTAATTACATCAAATTGGTCATAATTTTGACCTCATTTGGATTTAGCATGAGGGAGTTATGCATTTTAGAAGTTGAGGAAAATCACTTATTCAATGGTATTGGCCCAAAATGACCTATAATGTTTCCTCATGTCAAATGCATTTAAAAGTTGAATTTTCACTTCCTCCAAACATAAAAGTTGAAGTAGACATCTTGAATTTGATCATGAAACTTTAATAGCTTTCATATCATAAAAATTGAGCAAGTTATGGTCTTGGGAAGTTGACCTCCAAATTATGGTTTAGACAAAATGACCTATAATCTTTCACCATAAAAAGTGACTTTCCAAGCAAAACTAGCTCTAGACCTCAACATGAAAGTTGTTTGGAATGTAATTTAGAGTAACGTTTCTCTTGGAATAATTTTCATATGACAACAATTGTAGGAGATAGGGTCTAAGGAAACCCAGTTTTGATCAGTTGAATTCCTTTGGTCAACCACCATGAACCAACTTGCTAGCTTGATATTTTCTTGACTTTTGGGACCTATGAAGGATTATATATGCATAAAATGATGTAATTTGAAGTACGGTTTGAAATATTTGATCAATTGTAGAAGAAACTTATTGAAGTAGTTACATACGATACCTAGATGAATTAGGGTTTCCAAGGCAAACCAACTCCAAACTCTTGATGATTTCATGATAAAAATAACATGTGAAGATCATGGGGACTCATATATGATACTTAGAGCCATAGTAAACCAATTATTGATTGAGCTCCTTGAAATTAGGGTCTTAAACCCTAAATATGAGCTTGGTAGATCATAGGTGAGCATGTGTACTACCTACAAGAGTTAAGTTATACAATGACATATTTTTTGGTATTTTGGTTAGTAAACAAAGAAAAATGAAGTATGATACAGACAAATGTGCTTGGTGATCTTTCCCAATGAAAACCCAGTGAATGAGGGGAAGGAGGATGCCAAGGTGTGATCCTAATGCTAATGCATATGATGAGAATGACATGAGGGATCTTAGGGTCAAAATTGGGGTCTTACACATATTTTTGAGATTAGACACCCATCATTAGCTGCATTTAATTCTCCCCACGCTTGTTAACTCAAATTTTAGCAATGATAATTACTTTTGTTCCCTCTTAAACTAACATTGTCGTTTTGCGTGTGTTTAGAACTTGTGTATATATAATTCCACGATTTCCACATTCACACTTTTCACTCTCACAACTTACACAAACCCTCTCTCTAACTCTCTGCAACTTCTTCATCTTCAACTTCATCTCCTTCAACAGCATTATGAATCCCCAACAACAACAAGTGTTCGAATACTCACAAGAAATGAATGCTACTGAGAAACAAGTTGAAGTTCAACAACAAGTTGCAACCTAAATCACTACACCTTCTACAACCACGTATCAAGAACCCCATGTTCTTGATCGTCCTCCTCGAATCAACCTTGCTACTCTGTTTGAGAAACTTGAAGTATTGTGCAAACTGTTGGTATATTTCGACAATCTCAAGAAGAATGGTATGGATTTAACACAAGAGCCGGAGAACCAAGGGTGGGCTAACTACTTCAAGCATCTTTATGGCCCCATTTACATATTCCAGGTGAAGGAATTCTAGAGATTCGCTGATTGCAATGATCATTGTATCATGTTTTATGTTCTGGGCATCAAGACCGTGATCACAAAGAAGTTCATAGCCAAGCTTCTAGACATGGAAAAAGCTAGGGGAAGAAGAAACTACAACAAAAACCCTAGGGTAAAGTACATGTCCCAGGAATTATCCTCACCATCTTCTCTTAGAACCCAAAAAGAAAATCTTCCAAGAACAAAGAACTTCACCAAAATCTGAGAGTGTGGCTGAAGATTATTCTGGGAACCATCCATCATCGTCCTGCTTCCAGAAGTGCATTCTCTACTGTCTGCATAAAGGGCTGAAGTTGAATCTTCCCTCCCTTCTCTTCAAGTATCTGAGGGACTCTATTAGAGACACCAGGAACAATATAAAGCCCAGAAATTACATCCCTTTGGGAAGATTAATTTCTGACGTGCTGATTGAGAGTGGTCTGGTGGACCATCTCATATCTCTCAGTATGATGGAAGATGTCACTGTGGACGTGGGGAAGCCTCTGAATGCGAAGAATCTGAAGAGCATGGGTTAATAGTCAAGGTCAGATTCAAACCCATAAAGGAAACCTCCTAGGGATATCTGAAGTTTAAAAGGGAGATATCAAATGGTATGTACCTCTTCTCCAAGATTGATCCCCCAAAGGTCATCACTCATTACCTTTAGGATCTGGAAGCTTAAGGAATTGACATTTCCAACTTCAGCTTAGACTGGTTTCCAGATCAACCATCAAACTTCATGAAGAGGAAGAGACAACCCTCTGAGAAGAAGAAGAAGAAGAAGAAGAAGAAGAAGAGTCTGAAGCTGGGAGAATCTTCAGTAGCTCATAAGCAAGTCGTGCCTCTGAGCTCTTCAACACCTAGTAAGTCCTTTATCTCAAAAGTTCATGTTATTTCTGGTTCTAAACAAATCCTCTTACCACTACCTCAACCACCCCCACCATCTCTCCCTCTGAATCTACCATTTCTTTACCTACACTTTTTGAACTTCAAACTTATGAACCCCATACTTCTGACCCTAACCCATTTTCACCTATACTACCTTAATTTAACCTCATAACAACATCCATCCCCATATCTGAAGCCTCACTACTAAACGAACTCATATCACCCCCTCATATACCCCTAATTCCCCTCCCTACTATGACCTAACCTCAGACTCTGAATATTCAGATGTCACTGACCCAACTTCTCCAACTCATACAAAACTTCAGGCCACAACTGAATCTGAAAAGACTCAGTCTATACCAGAACCTTCTGAAACCATTCCACCTCCCTCTAAACCCATTTATGACCCTTATGAACCCATAAACAAACCTTCTTAACCTACCTCTCAGCCCTCTGAACCTGACCTCACTCTTCTTACCATTGATGAGCCTTTTGCCAAGTACTCAGAGAACTCAGCTTCAAGACTCAGGCAGTTATCTGACGAATCCAAGGTCAGTGATAATCCTTCTGAAGTAAGGATTCACTGGAACGGGTTTCTCAGGTGGATGACATCTGAATTTTTTAAGCTTAAGGGATTGTCTGAACAAGTCAAAATGAATATATCAGAGGTGCTGAAGAGAGGCTAGAGGCGCGTCTGGCATATGTGTAGCGGTAAATTCATGATCATCAAGCTATGGATAAGCAAGACATCAAATAACAAGAGTCGCCACCGCGCTTTTCTTATTTCCAAGGGAAAAGGGAAAAGTACGAACAAAACCCACAGATAAGAAGTTTTCAAATCCAAACTAATAAAATGCTAGAGATTATAGGTAAGGGGGTTGGTTACACAAAGGGAAGGTGTTAACACCCAAAGTGTCCTAGGTACTCCTAGGGAGCCCTTTTTGTATGCATATGTGTTTTTGTACAAATGATGTTTGCAAACAAATAAAATGGGGGGATGAGAAAATAATTCATTAATTACATTTTTTTGTTTGACAAGACCTTCGGACTTGTGCCTACGTACCAACATAAAAATGAGAGATCAAAACCTTGTAGTTCGTGGTATAAATTTCAAAATGGATGCATTGCTTTTAACAAAAATTAAAGTTTGAAAGGCACAAAGGCCTAAGAAGGGTTTGAATGAGTTGGTTCTTTTTGTCTTTTAAAATTTTAAGTCAAGTATAGTTAAGTATATTTACAAGTTGGATTAAGAAAAGAAGTTTGAAAATGCAATGGCATAAGGCCAAAGTTTCTAGTTTGCAAGATGGTCTAAGTTTAGAAAACAGACACAAGCAAATAAGTTTTTCTTTTAAAAGGAGGGAGAGATTTTGAAATTTAAGAAGTGGGGAATAGATGAAGAGACAAATCCTAAGCACAAATTAAAAGTTGAGAGTTGAAAAGATCTGACCAATGGGTTGCAATCCAATAGACAAGAATGTCATATAGAAACCCAAATTCCCTTGGACATTAGAATCAAGAAACAAACAATGCACAAAATATCAACTTGAAGAGCAAGGCATAAAATAAAGATAGCCACATCCAAGCTTAGAAACTCCATGATCTTTCTTCAAATTTGTCCATGTAGTAGATGAATTTCATAATGCATAAGTTACAGGTTCAAGATAACAGCTTCACAATGATCATGTTGCAGATGAACTCCAATGGATCTTCAATGATGTATCAAATGAAGTTTCAAATTATAAGCACTTGGTTACATGAAAGTTGGCATTGGCCAAGTCCTTTGCATAGGGAGTGTTGCCTAAATTCTAAGTTCAATTGTCTCAGATCAAACCAACAGCCCACACAAGATATTTTTTAGGGTTTTTTGTTCTTATTATGTACATTAATGGTCAAAGACCATACAAACAAACAAAATATACACAAACAAAATATATCACAAAATAATGGTCCAAGTGGACAAAGTGAAAATGACATTAACATAAACAATTAGAATAGTATGAATAATGGCAAATGAATAAGGCTTAAAATTAAATTGCATTATAAGTAAATGACTTGAAATTAAATGTTAGTTGTTAGTGAATTGGAAGTTAGTATTGCTTTTGCTTTGCTTTTTTTAAGTCATTCTTTGGAGAACACTCAACCCACTTATCACAAGCATGGGTCCTTGAACCAAGACATCTTCTAAAGGAAGGAAAAAAGGCAAAGTTTCCACACAATACCATGAAAGAGGGGAGACTTACAATCTCACTAACTAGAATGATATGCCTTTTGTGTCACAAATTTAGCGTTATGTTAAGTAATCGTAATTGGACTTATATAGAAGTCACAACTATTTGAGGTCGGGCAATAGAATTTTGGGGTTAATGCATGTTAGAGACAAAGTATGATGAACTATGCTCATGAAAAATACCACACACAAAAAGAATATGCAAAAGTGGAGGCCTAATCTCATCCATACTTATGTTGATTTTACAATTAACTAGCCTTAGGATATTGAGATACCATAGGTATAATGATGTAAATGCATAAAGAAGGGGAATAAGATGAAGAGGGAGGGGAAATGGATCAAACTCAAATTGGACAAAGGAGGACTTTTACCAAATTAAGACCATTCATTCATTTTGGGAGATGGAATGTACATTCTATCAATCCCCTAAATCCAATGATCTTAACCTTACAAAGTCAAATCAACCTTGACCAAGGCCCAACAACACAAGTTAAACTCACAAAGGCAATTCAAATGGCTCAACATAATTAATTTGGCATTTAAACAATTAAAATAATAAAAATAATGCATTAAATTAGATATGGTTGGTCAATTTCCTAAAACCTCATCAAAGGACCTTGGAGAAAAAAATTCAGAATTTTTGGAAACTTAAAAGTATTTTTAAACAATTAAAAATATTCACAAAATCAATTAAATCATAAAAAATAATAATAATGATCCAAAAAATAATTTTAATTCAGAAAATGGAAGAGGATTTTATTTAAAAAAATTTGGTGAAATTCTCATATTTTTTTGGATCAATATTAAAATTAATATGAATTAATGAAAATCAAAGGAATAAAAATTAAAATCAATAAATTAAAAAAATGTGGACCACTTCATCTGCCTCATTAATTGAGGTGGCAAATCAAGTGGTTGACCGCGTGCGTTCCATGATGCGCGTGAGTCAAACGTCCACACGCCTGGTAATCAATATGTACGCTCCTGATTAAAACATTTCAAACTCATCTAATGGCTCTGGACCACACCACATCATTGCCGGAGCAAAACACCGGTCGTCTTCTCAGGCGACCTTGGCCGGACTGGTCCATTCATCACCACATCATAAATGAAAAAAGAGGACATGATCTTGAAGATAAAATAACGTAGATCACGAATATCACCTCAATTTTAACTAACTCCAAATATATAGAGAGATATGTGGAGTTGAATTTTGAAGTGCGTCAACTGAGTTGCTCTGATTTGACCTCAAAGCAACTCAATCTTCTTGCCTACATTGGCAGGACTTCAGACAACCAAAGAATTGATGAGAATTGAGAGAGAATCGAAGAGAAGAAAAATCTGGAAAATTACCTTCAATGATGTGCAGAACTGGATCTCTCTTGCTTCAATTCGTGCTTGATCTTGCTTATGGAGCTTGTGGAAATGGCTTAAGAACAATGCAAAGCTTTGGATCCTGGAGTTTTTGAATCTCTAAACAGTGAGATTCAAACTCAAATTTCAAATGAAATTTCTCAGGTTTTCCTTTAAATTGAGAGGGTTTGAAGAGTTGGGGGCAAAGCTGGCGCGCAAGGTCCTTTGAAATGAAGCATCAGACCTCTATTTATAGCCAAGAGAAGTGTTATTTGCACACTTAAAAAATTGTCCAAATTTGGTAATGCAATGCACATGCTTGCATGCGCGTGTACGGCCCATGAAGCAATCCAATTAGGTCCATAATCAACTAAAATGAGGTCTGCATGAAGCTTGAATGCCAAAGCAAAGTTATTTGAACATTTGAAGCTTGAATCTTGCCAACTGATATAGGTATGTTTACACCATGCGCAAACCTATCAAGCTTAGCCTAAAATGAATGAATTAGGACTCTTTGGAAAGCTTAGATCAAGAGGAACAACTCTTATGTTGAACACTTTTCCATTTGGAACTTGTATCATGATGCATTTTGAGGTGGAAGTTTGGAAATTTCAACATGTTGAAAATTTTTCTAAGTGTCAAGTCACATATTCAATTATTCTTTGAAGTTGAGGAAAATCACTTGTTCAATGAAATTGGTCAAAAATGACCTATAATGTATCCTCATATCACATGCTTATAAACGTTGATTTAGCTCTAACTCCAAACATCAAAGTTGAAGTAGGAATCTTGAATTTAATTTTGCAACTTGTAAATCTTTCATCTAATAAACATTGAGAATGTTATGGCCTTGGGAAGTTGACTTTCAAATTAGGGTTTAGACAAAATGACCTATAATGTTTCAACATAGAAAATGACTTTCCAAGGAAAATTAGCTCTATACCTCAACATGAAAGTTGTTTGGAATGTCATTTAGAGTAACTTTTCTCTTGGAATCATTTTTATATGATGAAAATTGTAGGAGATAGGGTCTAGGGAGACCTAGTTTTGATCAGATGAATTCATGTGGCCAACCACAATCAACCAACTTGATAACTTACAATTATTTTGACTTTTTAGGCTCATGGTAGATCATATATTCATAATATGATGAATTTTGAAGTTTCCATTGAGAAATTTGATCGATTGGTGAAGAAGCTTGTTGAAGAAGTTACACAAGATACCTAGATGAACTAGGGTTTCCAAGGCAAACCGACTCCAAACTCTTGAAAAAAACATGATCAAAATAACATGTAGAGATCATTGGGACTCATATATGATGCTTAGAGCCATTGTGGATCATTCCTTGGTTGTGCTCTTAGCAATGAGGGTCTTAAACCCTATATGTGGACTTGATAGATCAATGGTGATCATGCCCTACCTACAAAAGAGTTAGGAAAATGCAAAGACATCTTTTTGGCATTTTGGTACCTAAGAGACCTCATGATGCATATGATATGAATGCTAAAATAAACTCTTCATGGGGAAATATTTCCACAAAGGAAAAGAAATCAGAGAGACCGACCGTCCACAGGAGGGTAATGCATTTCATAAGGAAAACTCACTAGGGAGACAGAGACTCCGAGGGGATAAAAAGGTTATGCGTAGGCTAGTCTACGACTTAAAAACTGCTGGGAGACTAGAGGAATTTCATAAGAATGGAAAGACTCATTCGGGGAAACAAAAGAACATTTACAGGAGAAACAAATAGATCAGAATAAAACTGAAGTACTCGAATCATGCAGGAAAAGCGATTTTACTATGGAAATACGCACTCAACTCAACTAGAGAAGAAATAAACTTCAATGCAGGAGGAGCAGAAATCTATCATCCACTACCTGTTACTGGGTAAGAAGATGATAAAGATCTGACAGAGAGGACACCAGTCATCGGTTAGGATGGACATATCAAGGATGACTAACTGAGGGCCGCCAGGAGGGTGTATTCATTATCGGCTACTGGGTAAGAATAGACTTGCTGGGGAAAAACTGCAGAAATAGGATTTATAACTATCAGTTACAGGGCAGAAGACCAAAGGGAGAGAATATTTGTTATTGGTTAAAGTGAACATATCAAGGATAGACTCAAAGGAAAGAAAATTCGTCACCGGTTAAGATGATCATATAAAGGATAGACTTGCTTGGGGATGTTAAGGAAGATATCCATCATCGATTAAGATGAACATATCAAGGATAAACCACCTGAACAAAAGTAGGAATTACATCTATCGAATGCTGGATAGAATACCATCAAAGAGAAAATCCGTCATTGGTTAGAGTGAACATATCAAGGATAGACTCCGAGGGTAAGAATAGGAATTACATCTATCAGTTACTGGATAGAAGACCACAAAAAGAGAATATCTGTCACCGATTAAAGTGAACATATCAAGGATAGACTCTGCAAGGGGAGGAAAAGCAGGATTTACAACTAACGGTTACTGGGCAGAGGACCACAAAGAGAAGGAAACCCGTCATCGATTAGGATGAACATATCAAGGGTTAACTCTCTGGGGAATAAAAGTAGGGATTACAACTACCTTTTTACTGGGTAGAATACCAAAAATGAGAATATCCGTCATCGGTTAAGATGGAAATATCAAGGATAAACTCATAACACGAGAAGAAAATATCCCTCACTTGTTAGGATGGACATATCAAGGATATAATTCCTAGGGAAACATGAAAAATGAATTTGCTGGGGAGAAAAGAGGTTACTTTTGTCGGGTATTGGGCAAGAAGTAACAAACTGCAAACTAAGAATAATATTACCGGTTACTAGATAATAAACTCTTAGGGGACCCAAAGCATCTATCTAGGTAAGATCTAGAAAGAAACGGTCAATCAAGACTCAACCCAATAAGGACATAACTCAAGGGGAGTGGTTCCATCTAGATAATCAACTGGGGAGGAAACTAAACTAATAGTCATCCATGAGGAAATAACTCAGTGGGGAAAGGAGAAAGGTTAAAGTCTTTTTGCTTAAGGGGCTGACACTCTACAATTGAAGGAGGACAGACACCAAACTTGTATGGATAAAGTACCACCATAACAGGGATTCAAAATTATAAGAATGAATCAACAAATGTGATGATGCAATAATGAAATTATATGAATGTATATGTGTATGTGTATATGATGATTATGCTGACAAAACGATCTCAAAGGATACAAAGGTGTCGCAGATTTGAATCATCAATATAATTCTTGAACAATCCACAAAAGAGGGAGACAACTGCTGAAGTAAAGAGAGATCAACATCCCAAAGGCTCAACCCTAGCTGGGGGAAGGAGGAGATCTACTGAGGAAAACCGTTATCGAGTGTGCAGGGAATTTTAGGTCAACACCGTATCAAATGGGAGACAACCATGTAGAGGATAAACACAAATAGCTGCTCAGAAACTAGGAGGAAACTCTGATTGGGAGCGAATCTGATGGCCATTGGTGGGGAAACCGAAGTTCTGCCGCAACCACGTGAACTGCTGAGGAAACTTGTTCTTACTCTGCTGGAGACCAAAATCAGCTGGGGAATAAATACTTTGCAGGAGACTAATCACTCAAATCAGCTGGGTACTTCACTGGCGAACAAAATCGTCTGGAGAAAAAACAACAAACATCGAGCGCTGAATAAAGCTGTCGGGGATGAAAGAGAAAATGCACCCACTGCTTGGGGAGAACCAAAAATGCTCCATACTTAGGGCTTACTTCTCTCGGACCACCGTTGATATTCCTTTTAAATGAAATCGATTGCTTAAAATTCATGCTTTTATATGTTTAAGAAAAATGATTTTGATTTTAAAAATTTTAATTTCAAAAATGATCATAATAAAATTTAAATCTACTTGGCAGAAGTAAATAAGAGTAGAAACAATTGGATAAAAGCTCACCTTTATTTAATAGAATGGTGGTCTGTAAATGACAAGAATCCATAGATCTTTACAAAGTTGAAAATGGTAATTTACATGGAAAAGGGGTACATTGAATACAATGATCACTAATCCTTCTATCAACTCTTGATATCCACTATGCTCTTGATTGCCGCTGGGGACAATGAATCAACATCGACCGTTATGCTTAAGAACGTCTTCGAAACTGAAGATCAGTAGGATGCAGTTACTTGCCAGAATCCCTAATTTTTGCATAAATTTCCCCGAAGTGGGGTACTCAATTTATCGGGATAAATCTTTTTGTTTTATGTCTCTAACTTTTTCTTGGATCGCCCTTTCGGGTTTTCAATCCACTGAGACGCTCATTTTTCCTAAGCCGCCTTTTCGGGTTTTCAACTTAGCGAGTTATACTTTTCTTTTTAGGTGAAGTATTTCTTGACTGCATCTGTGTTCACAGGACGAGTGAACTCTTCACCATCCATAGTTGTAAGAATCAAAGCACTACCTGAAAAGGCTCTCTTAACAACGTATGGGCCTTCGTAATTAGGAGTCCATTTGCCCCTAGAATCTGGTTTAAAATATAAAATGTTCTTGAGAACAAGGTCACCTTCTCTGAACACGCGAGGTCTGGCCTTCTTATCAAATGCTTTATTCATTCTCTGCTGATATAACTGACCATGACACATGGTAGTCAATCTCTTCTCTTCAATCAAATTCAGTTGATCATACCTAGTCTGACACCATTCAGCCTCAGTCAACTTGGCTTCCATCAATACACACAGTGTTGGGATCTTAACCTCTACAGGGAGTACAACTTCCATACCATATACAAGAGAGAAAGGGGTTGCCCCTGTTGAAGTGCGGATGGATGTACGATACCCATGCAAAGAAAATGGGAGCATCTCATGCCAATCCTTATACGTTACAACCATCTTCTGAATAATCTTCTTGATATTCTTGTTTGCAGCTTCAACAACCCCATTCATCTTAGGTCTGTAGGGAGAAGAATTATGATGTGCAATCTTGAAGTCTTTGCAAAGAGCTTCCACCATATTATTATTCAAGTTTGATCCATTATCAGTAATGATCTTACTTTGCACACCATAACGGCATATAATTTGATTCTTGATAAACCTCACAACAACTTGCTTGGTCACATTTGCATACGATGCCACTTCAAACCATTTTGTAAAGTAGTCAATAGCCACTAAAATAAAACGATGTCCATTCGACGCTTTAGGCTCAATCATGCCAATCATATCAATTCCCCATATGGAGAAGGGCCATGGGGAGGAAATGACGCTCAACAGTGTCAGAGGAACATGAATCTTATCCGCATATATTTGACACTTGTGGCATTTTTTCACAAACTTGCAACATCAGATTCCATTGTCAGCTAATAGTAACCTGCTCGCAACATCTTCTTCGCCATTGCATGCCCATTGGAATGAGTACCAAAGGAACCTTCATGGACTTCAGTCATCAATAGGTATGCTTTGTGTCTATCCATGCATCTGAGCAGAAGCATACCGAAGTTTCTCTTATAAAGCACATCACCATTCAGGTAGAAATTGCCAGCTAATCATCTCAAAGTCTTCTTATCTTTCAAAGATGCCCTAGACGGGTAAATCTGACTTTAGAGGAAACACTTGATATCATAATACCACGGCTTTTCGTCTCTAATCTCTTCAACGACAAATACATGGGCTGGCCTATTGTAGCACCTCAAATTTGCACACCATTCATGCATTCATTTCATTTTGTTAGGTCATTGATCATTCCATATTGCATTGCATCTTGGCAGTCAGATTTGGCATCAAGAGGATCCTCAGTGCAAAAGAGCAAATATTTCCTTGAGATGAAGGCCACATGATTATTCTAAAGAGCTTATATGAGCTAAGGTTCATTTTGAAGCAACTTTACCAAGTGGTAGAGGCCCAGATTCATCAGCACATTTCCAAGTCATCTGAGGCCCATAAAAGTCAACTGTGCAGTCAACTGAGGCTTTGAGATGGGGAAGTGAGTGAGAGCATCCCAATCATGTTCATACAAGGCCTATTCATCATGTCAAACATCTATCTTGAAGATTTTGAAGTCAAATCAAAAGTTTCCAAAAATGGAAAGTGACCTGTAATTCAAAGTTTCCAAAAATGGCAAGTTTTTAGTTCACATTTAACTTGACTTTCCAAAATCGAAGAAGCTTCAAATGAATTTTTGTTGAACATGAAAGTTGAAGGTCTTTCTCTCCCATTTCCAAAAAGTCCAAGATCATGAGCATCTGATGAATGATTGAGAAGTTATGAGCAAATGATTGCAAGGTGTGCATGAAACTTCAAAGTGACATAACTTTGGCTACAAAACTCCAATTTGAGCCACTCTTTTTGCAAATTGCTTCTTGTGACCAATATTTTTCAAATCCATCATTGCATTGCATGAAATAACATTACATGATCATTTGGCCATGCATGAACATTTTGGAGGGAAATTGCCTAATTCAAATTTGGTGCATCATACACACAAAATTCCAAGCCAATTATGCTCATGAGCTGATTTTAAGTGGATATGAATCATAATATGGCACTGTTCACGTGCATTTTTGCCATGCAAGGGTGAATTTGCCAAATTGGTCATACACCTCTTTTCTCATTAAGTTTCCATTAGCCAAGCTTAATTTGGATTAACATGGTAATTAACACAGCATATAAAAGCTTAATTCTAACTGTTTTGCACAGTTTTCACACATTCTAGATCTAGAATCCATTTCCCTCCAAAAACTCTCTCAATCCAAACTTGATTTTTTTTCACATAACACATCAATTTTCTTGCATATTCGTATTCATTGATCATCATTTAGTAGGAATCAAGCTGTGGATTGAAGAAATTGGCCAAGAATCATGCACACACCAAGCTTGAAGATGAACATAGAACTTGAAGTTTGAGCTGCATTCAAGTGGATTTAAGCATCAATTCGTGCATAAAGCTTCCATACACAAGCTTAGGAGTGGATCTGGACATTGCTGGAGCTTGAATCCAAGAAATCAGTTCACTGTTCTTCAAAGAGGTTGGATTTCGAATCTCATAATTTGCCATTTTATTGCCATGATTAGATAGGCCTTGACTCACTGATGATGCTGATATCAATAGATTTTAATTTGGTGAAGTATTGAATGAGATATGTTGAGTTGAAATTGGGTTGTGCATTATGTTTCTGTTCGATTTGCCTTGTTCATAGAGATTTAGCTTGAATTAATCATAGATCCATGTTCCTGGTAGTGAGACGATTCGATCGGTGTATAATATGCTGGATTCTGGAAAATTTTCCACTGTTGCGCCGCCGGTCTCATTGAGGAAGACGGTGGAAACCACCGTCAACCACCGGCCATGAACAGTGCTAGGGTTTCGCTGCCAAACGCTGCGTTTCACTTTGAAAACGCGCCTACAACCTTCCCTTCACCGGTTCGATTCCTAGCCTCGCGTGTATTTATTTATTTATTTTCCATAACCAAACGATGCGTTTTGATGCTAGCGCGCCTATGACCTTAGGCTTCTCTGTTCGATCCTTGGCGTGTGATTGTTTTGGATTCTCCAATTGTTTTTCATTTGAGCGCGCCAATAACCTGGAGTACCAGGGTTCGATTCCAGCGTTGGCACTTATCATTTTGTTGATTTAATTGCTGAGCGCCTTTGACTCACAAGACCTGAGTTCAATCCCAGCGCCATGCATGTGTTTAGTTTTTCAATTGTTTTTATTTCCAGCGCCTCCTTTGATTGCCTTAACCTGGGTTCGAGTCTTGGTATTGCTTGTTTCCAATTGCATTCATATATCATTTTCACATTTATTTTCATGTTAATTCATTTTATTTTCATCAAATTGAAAAAATCATAAAAAATAGCATATGCATCCAATTTAATTCAAACTTTTTCTCACATGTTCATTTAAATGTCTATTATTTTGTAGCATTTATTTCATGATTTGTGCCTTGCTGGAATTTTGATTGAGCTTGATTATTTGAACATGGTGCAAATGTGACATGGTGTGCTAATTGATTTGTGAAATGCTCATATTTGATCCAATTGCCTTGAAATTTGACATGCTCATTCATAACATGATACAGGATTTTTGAGCTTTTGTTTGGCATTTTTAGCACATTTCGTCTCTGTTTTAGACACATGAATATATGGTGTGACAATGTGTGTCACACATTTGGATGATGCTTTTGTTCATTTTCATTGACATGCCATTTGATCTCTTCTGGTCCTAAATTTTGGCATGAGGCTTGTGTTTAACATGTTGATATCACATGAAAATTTTCATGATCATTGGATTCATTTCTGTTTTAATATGGAATTTCTCTTCTTGATGTCCAATTGTGATCACCATTGTGTGCCTTTGCTCTATCTTGTGCATGTGAGGGCTTTGTCTTATGATTTGAGTTTGATCCTTTTTAGGACATGTTCTTACTTGATTAAATGTGCTTCATGTGGAATATCAACATCTGTTTTGACTTTTTGCTTTGCCTTTGACCCTAGTCGTGGTACTAGTGGTTCGTACTCACCTTTTGAGCTTTGTATTTCAGGTTCAAGCAATTAGCTCTAGTGGTTGATGTGATCTCATTACTTGAGATACAAGTTTGCTTTGCCCACTAACCTTTATTGTGTTGTAGGTCCCTTGGTGATGAACTCACTTGAGTTGTTTACACATAGGACTTGTATTATGTACATATTGAGGAACCACTGTTGATTGTCTGTTTGGTTTGTCTGAATATGATATTGACTTGTTTGACTTTCTTACAGGTACATTAGTCGCTTTTACCGAGTTTGACTGACGACTAACAATTAATCCTTGCTGGTTTTCGCCCTCGTTGCAATTCTTTTCTCTCGCCCTCGTTGCGATCGAGACCTTCCTTTTCTCTTGCCCTAGTTGCAATTGAGACCCTTCTTCTTTTCGTGTGTTATTGGTT
Organism: Lathyrus oleraceus; assembly: GCF_024323335.1. Taxonomy (NCBI): domain Eukaryota; kingdom Viridiplantae; phylum Streptophyta; class Magnoliopsida; order Fabales; family Fabaceae; genus Lathyrus; species Lathyrus oleraceus. Next base: position 83,304,907 of record NC_066581.1, read on the forward strand.
TGTTGTCCGGAGTCTGATGTAAGTCCATCTATTGGCATTCGGTTTCCCGTTTGTTTGTTGTTTGTGGAGTTAGATGTAAGACCATTTATTGGCATTCTGTTTCCTATTTGCGTTTGTTTGTTCGGAGTCGGGTGTAAGTCCATTTATTGGCATTCCGTTTCCTGTTGTGTATTTCTTGTGACGTCTCAGCGTCTCTGTTCAGTGTTTTATTTCGGCGTGCGTTAGCCGAGCTACGAGTGCTCTGATTCTTACTCTGGTTAGAGAAGATACGTATGCACAGGAAGCGATATCCTAGCGAGCATGTTCCCCATTTCCCCGATCTACGTCGACTCTGATGTTTGTTTCTGACAAACTACGTAGGCCCAGGATGCGACATCCTACCGAGTCCACTTTCTCCGTCTTCTTTCGCCTGTGTTTCATTCCAGTGTGTGCATTTCTTTGAGCAGTTTATCAGCAACCTTTTCCTATCCTTTTGAGCATGGATCCCGTCGAGTACGACGGACGTGAGGGGTGCTAATACCTTCCCCTTGCGTAACCGACTCCCGTACCTAGCAATCTCTGGTCGTAAGACCATTCCTTTCCCTTTTTCAGGTTTACTTCGAACGTTTCCTTTCCCTCCTTTGGGATAAATAACGCACGGTGGCGGCTCCGTGTCTTTTCCCGCCGGTTGTTTTTCGCGTATGCGACAGCTGGCGACTCTGCTGGGGACCTTGAAGTTGACCTCTTGCTGGTCCATCTTCCCTAAGCGAGTCAATCCTAGCGCTCTCTAGGATAGTTTTGGTTGCTTTTATTGCTTTATTTATGGCATTTATGATTGTTGTACTGTGATTGTATATATTTGCATATATGTTTGCATGCATCATATTATCATTGTGCTGGATCCTGTACAGGTTGTTCCTCTGATTTGGGGTGGGTGTTCTGAGTGGGGCTAAAACCCAGGCCCGAGTATACACCTAGGATTAGCGTGGTCTCATGTTTCTTCACATGTTGTATGACATGATGCGGAGACGTGATACCACAGCCGGACGAGGTTCATTTGAGAGAGTCCTTCCGTTTGGAGTATTCCACTCAGGTTGGGTTATCTCTTTTGAGCTGTTGACTTTGGTAACCGTTCTTTCCCGGATCTTTGGTTTAGATGATCTTATGAGAGCTGCAACGGCACACCCGAAAGGGCAAACCCGTTGAGTATCTTGTCCGATTGTCGAGACCATTATCCGCCTTAGGATGACCTTATTAGAATTCACCTGTGAGGGGAGGGTTTGATTCCTATAGATACAGTTTCTGCCAATGATGCGGCGATAGTGACTTTGGTTCAGTCGGACTTATGGATATTTATTTTTGAGACGCCGGAGGTTTGTCAGTGGTATTTATCAGCGGGTTCCGTTTATTTCGGATCCCCGGGTTGAATTTGAGGGTACTTGCTCAGACGATGACTTGCTCTGTTAATGATCGTGGGTTCTGATGCTGAAGTTCTGAACCTGTGCCTTGTGATACCCAGCCAACCTGCCATGGCTTCATCATTTTGCATCATAGCATGTTTATTTTAAAAAAAAAATGCATAAAAAAGAGGAAAAGTTAACCCGCATACGCATATCCTTTTTCGGATCATTCATGATAAAACAGCATACGCATCATACGCATCATACACATATCATTCTTGCATTACAGGTGTTCGTGAAGAGATTTCTCATTCCGATTCCTGTTTTAGGCAGGATTGCTGATCATCGTCCGCACCGGTATGCAACAAGGTTGAATCAACAGAGAAATATGGATCAAGTTCAAGCAGAGTTAGCAGAGATGAGGGCTAACATGGCCCAATTCCTAAATATGATGCAAGGGGTTGTGCAAGGGCAAGAGGAACTTCGAGCCTTGGCCCAGAGACAAGAAGCTGTGATTCCACCTGTCAGTCGGAATTCGCCAGAAGTAGCCCCCGTTAACGACACTGCTGCTGCCACCATCCCTGTCAATAACTATGTTGTGGGTGATGAATTGAGGGGTATCAGAATCAACAGACAACCTATCACTGCTGAGACTACTAATGTTCGAGCGGCCCGTGCTCCAGCCCGCCATCCTGCTCAGTTGGTTGACAGACAGGAAGATATGTTCACCCTCCTCAGTGATGATGATGAAGTAGGAAGGACTGAAGAGAGGGATAGAAAAGTTGATGCCCTGGATGAAAAGATCCGTGCCATGGAATGTCAGAATTCTTTGGGCTTCGATGTTACCAATATGGGTTTGGTTGATGGATTGAGGATCCCTTACAAATTCAAAGCGCCATCCTTTGATAAATACAATGGTACTTCCTGTCCTCGCACTCATGTGCAGGCTTATTACAGAAAGATCTCCGCATACACTGATGATGAGAATATGTGGATATACTTTTTCCAAGACAGCTTGTCTAGGGCGTCTTTGGACTGGTACATGGACTTGAAGAGAGAATTCGTTAGAAGCTGGAGAGATTTGGGTGATGCTTTTCTGAGATAATACAAGCACAGCATGGATATGGCTCCGAGCAGAACTCAGCTGTAGAGTTTGTTCCAGAAGACTGGTGAGAGATTCAAAGAGTTCACCCAGAGGTGGCGTGAATTAGCTGCAAGAGTGCAACCTCCGATGTTGGAGAGAGAACTGACTGACATGTTCATTGGGACCATGCAGGGTGTGTTCATGGACCATATGGGAAGTTGCCCGTTCGGTAGCTTTTCAGATGTTGTGATTTGTGGAGAGAGGACCGAAAGTCTTATCAAAGCAGGGAAGATCCAAGATCCTAGCTCTTCAAGCTCTTCCAGTTCTTAGAAACCATTTTCGGCGCCACCCAGAAGGAGAGAGGGTGAAGCAAATGTTGTACACCATCGGAGGAGTATGAACAGAGGACAACAGTATCGTCAGGTTGCTGCCGTGACTATTCCAGCACCCCAACCTCAACCCCAACAACAACCAAGAGGACCGACACAACAACAACAACAACAAAAGCAACGCCCATTCCAGCCTAGATAGAGAATGCCGGATCATCGTTTTGATCCGTTACCAATGACCTATGTTGAGTTGCTTCCTGAACTGCTCAGGTTGAAGTTTGTTGAGCTTCGCGCTATGGCTCCGTTAACGAAGATACCGGCTGGGTATGATGCTAGCGTCCGTTGTGATTTTCATTCCGGTGCACCGGGGCATCACATTGAGAATTGTCGGGCTTTTCACCATAAGGTTCAGGATTTGATCGATGCTAAAGCGATTAACTTTGCTCCAGTTCCGAATGTAGTGAATAATCCTATGCCTCAACATGGTGGGCCTAGGGTGAACAGTGTGGAAGATGAGGAAGCTGTGGATTTGGGAGTTGATGTTGATGATGTTCAGACTTCGCTGTTTGTGGTGAAAGAATGTATGCTTAAAGGGGGAGTGTTCCCGGGCTGTGATGAGACTTGTTCAGATTGTGACAGTCATGAGAATGGTTGTGTAAAGTTGAAAAGAGGTATCCAGGGATTGATGGATGAGGGTTGCTTACAGTTTGGTCGGGTTATGAAAGACCATGGAGAGGTGTCAACTGTTACCATCTACTTCAAGCCGTCAGAACGTACTGGACGTGCTCCGAGAAATGTTAATGCTCCGATGACTATTGGCACTCCGGTGACCATATCTGCTCCAGTGACTATCAGCGCTCCTACCACCATTGCTGCTTCTGGTGGAAGACCGTTTGAGAATGGTAGGGCAATTCCATGGCAGTATGATAACGCTTTTCGCAGTAACAGAAGGCCAGAGAATCAGATCAGACCGGTAAATCAGGCTCCAGTGACCATTGGTTTGCCAGGTAAAACTCCCGTAACTGTTGGTCCGGCTGTGGATAATGTGGGAGGACCCGGAGGGTTTACAAGAAGCAGTCGTTTATTTGCACCACAAACTCTGAGGGATAGCATTGCTGAGGCTCTTGCGAAAGCAAAAGGGAAGCAAGCTGTGGTTGAGGAAGAACCAGCGCAGAAGGAGGTGCCTGAGGGGTCTTTTGAGAAAGATGTAGAGGAGTTCATGAAAATCATCAAGAAAAGTGATTATAAGATTGTGGATCAGCTGAACCAGACGCCGTCGAAAATCTCTATTCTCTCCCTGTTAATGTGCTCTGAGGCACACCATAACGCCTTGTTGAAAATGTTGAATATGGCGTATGTACCTCAAGAGATTTCGGTTAACCAGCTCGAAGGTGTTATTGCAAATGTTAACACGAGACATGGTTTAGGGTTCACAGATTCAGATTTGACACCTGAGGGTCGCAATCACAATAGAGCTTTGCATATCATGATGGAGTGCAAAGGCACAGTATTGTCACATGGGTTGGTTGACACCGGCTCTTCCTTGAATGTGTTGCCCAAGAAGGCTCTGATTAAGCTTGATGTTGAAGGGGTTGTCCTCACCCCAAGTGATCTTGTGGTCCGTGCTTTCGATGGATCCAAGCGATCTGTTTTCGGTGAAGTCACGTTGCCCGTGAAGATCGGCCCAGAAGTGTTTGATATTATCTTCTATGTGATGGATATTCAACCAGCATATAGTTGTTTGTTGGGGCGTCCCTGGATACATGGGGCTGGGGCAGTTTCTTCAACTCTCCATCAAAAGCTGAAATACGTGTGGAACGGTCAGGTTGTTACTGTGTGTGGCGAAGAGGACATTCTTGTGAGTCATCTATCCTCCTTCAAATATGTGGAGATGGATGGCGAGATTCATGAAACTCTGTGCCAAGCTTTTGAGACCATTGATATTGAGAAGTTGGCTTTTGTTGAGCAGAAGAAGTCAGGTGCCTCAATTGCGTCATATAAGCAAGCTATGGAGGTCATTAATTCAGGTAATGCAGAGGGCTGGGGCAAGATGATTGACATGCCCGTGAAGGAAGACAAATTCGGCATTGGTTATCAGCCTCTTCAGTCAGAGCAGGGTGTCCAGGATCAGAAAGGGCTGTGTACCTTCACCAGCGTTGGATTGATGAATCATGGTGATGTCTTCGCAGCAAGCAATGAAGACGGCGACAGTGATTGTGATCTGGATGATTGGGTGCGCCCGTGTGCCCCAGGGGAGACGATCAACAACTGGACTGCCGAAGAAATAGTCCAAGTTACTCTTCAGACAGAGTAATTTTCTTTTGTTTTTCATTTTGCACAAAAACCCTACGCTCTGCCCGGGGCGTAGTGGTTCATTGTAGGGCCACATCATGTTTTGAACTTTCAATGATTATCAAAAATAAAGTACGTTTTGTAAACAAATTTGTGCTCACTGTCTTTCTCTTTTCTAAAATAAAGCATTAAACATCGTTCATGCAGAATCGATCTCGCGGACTCCATTAAAAACAGTTTTGTTATGGCTCAGTATGATTTCAATAATCCCATTTACCAAGCCGAAGAGGAGAGTGAAGAAGATTGTGAACTCCCCAAAAAATTGGCCAGATTATTGAAGCAGGAGGAAAGGGTCATCCAACCTCATCAGGAAGAGTTGGAAATCGTTAACCTTGGTACTGAGGACGCCAGGAAAGAGATCAAGATCGGGGCTGCTTTAAAGGAAAATGTCAAGAGAGGGTTGATTGAAATGCTGTGAGAACATGTGGAGATATTCGCATGGTCGTATCAAGATATGCTTGGTTTGGATACATATATTGTAGTGCACAGGCTACCTCTCAGAGAAGATTGTCCTTCGGTAAAGCAGAAGCTTCGTAGAACTAGTCCCGATATGGCTGTCAAGATCAAAGAGGAGGTTCAAAAGCAGTTGGATGCGGGTTTTCTGGCAGTTACCAATTATCCCCCTTGGGTGGCCAACATTGTACCCGTGCCGAAGAAGGATGGTAAAGTCAGGATGTGTGTCGATTACCGAGATTTAAACAGAGCCAGTCCGAAAGATGACTTCCCATTACCTCACATTGACGTATTGGTTGATAACACTGCTCAGTCCTCGGTTTTCTCTTTCATGGATGGATTTTCTGGCTATAATCAGATCAAGATGGAGCCAGAAGACATGGAAAAGACGACATTCATTACACCTTGGGGCATATTCTGTTACAAGGTCATGCCATTCGGATTGAAGAACGCCGGTGCTACCTATCAGAGGGCTATGACGACTCTCTTTCATGACATGATACACAAAGAGATTGAAGTGTACGTGGATGATATGATTGCGAAGTCTCAGATAGAAGAGGAGCACTTGGTAAACCTGCAGAAGTTGTTTGAAAGACTGAGAAAGTTCAAACTGAGGCTGAATCCAAACAAGTGTACGTTTGGGGTGAGATCCGGAAAGCTATTAGGTTTCATTGTCAGCGAGAAGGGAATTGAGGTTGATCCAGCGAAAGTAAAAGCTATTCAAGAAATGTCTGAACCAAGAACAGAAAAGCAGGTTCGTGGGTTTTTAGGGAGGTTGAACTACATTGCACGGTTCGTATCTCACCTAACTGCCACGTGCGAACCGATATTCAAACTGCTAAGGAAAGATCAAGCAATCAGGTGGAACAATGCTTGTCAAAAAGCTTTTGATAAGATAAAAGAATACCTGCAGAAACCTCCAATTCTTATACCTCCAGTTCCTGGGAGACCTCTGATAATGTACCTTTCAGTGACAGAGAATTCGATGGGGTGTGTATTGGGACAGCATGACGAGTCTGGTCGAAAAGAGCATGCAATATACTACCTTAGCAAAAAGTTTACCGACTGTGAAACAAGATATTCGCAGCTCGAGAAAACTTGTTGCGCTTTGGCATGGGCTGCTCGCCGACTAAGACAGTATATGTTGAACCATACTACCTTGTTGATTTCTAAGATGGACCCAGTGAAGTACATCTTTGAAAAGCCGGCTCTTACCGGGCGAGTGGCTCGTTGGCAGATGATTTTAACTGAGTATAATATTTAGTACACGTCGCAGAAGGCCATCAAAGTTAGTATTCTGTCTGATTACCTTGCCGAGCAACCAATTGATGATTATCAGCCGATGATGTTTGAATTCCCCGATGAAGACATCATGTCCTTAAAGATGAAAGATTATGAAGAGCCTCTTGTCGAGGAAGGACCGGATCCTGATGACAAGTGGACACTGATGTTTGATGGGGCGGTAAATGTGAATGGAAATGGTGTTGGGGCAGTACTCATCAATCCTAAAGGTGCACACTTACCTTTTTCTGCCAGATTGACTTTTGAAGTAACCAACAACGAGGCTGAGTACGAGGCTTGTATCATGGGGATTGAGGAAGCCATCGATCTAAGGATCAAAACTCTGGACATTTATGGAGATTCCGCTCTAGTGATTAACCAAGTCAATGGAGACTGGAATACTCATCAGCCGCATTTGATTCCTTATAGAGACTACACCAGAAGGATCCTGACTTTCTTCAAGACAGTGAAGTTGTATCATGTACCCCGAGATGCAAATCAGATGGCTGATGCCTTGGCCACATTGTCTTCCATGATTAAAGTTCATTGGCATAATCACGTGCCACACGTTGCTGTGAATCGACTTGAGAGGCATGCGTATGTGTTTGCAGCCGAGTCCGTTGTTGATGAGAAGCCGTGGTTCTTTGACATTAAGAATTTCCTCAAAAGCCAGGAGTATCCTGAAGGAGCGTGAAAGAATGACAAGAAGACGTTGAGAAGGCTAGCTGGAAGCTTTTATCTGAACCAGGATGATGTGTTGTACAAAAGGAACTTTGACATGGTTCTGCTCAGATGCGTGGATAGACACGAAGCAGACCTGTTAATGCAAGAAGTACACGAGGGGTCTTTCGGTACCCATGCTGGTGGTCATGCAATGGCTAAGAAGTTGTTAAGAGTCGGTTATTACTGGATAACCATGGAGTCTGACTGTTTCAAATACGCTCAGAAGTGCCATAAATGTCAGATCTATGTAGATAAAGTTCATGTACCACCAAACCCTCTGAATGTCATGAATTCTCCTTGGCCATTCGCAATGTGGGGCATCGATATGATTGGGAAGATTGAACCTACTGCTTCTAATGGACATCGCTTCATCCTGGTTGCGATCGATTACTTCACCAAGTGGGTGGAAGCAGCTTCATATGCCAATGTTACCAAGCAAGTGGTTGCCTGATTCCTTAAGAAGGAAATTATCTGTCGTTATGGGGTTCCTGAGAGAATCATCACTGATAATGGTTCGAATCTCAATAACAAGATGATGAAGGAGCTTTGCAGAGATTTCAAGATCGAACATCACAATTCTTCTCCTTACAGACCAAAGATGAATGGTGCTGTAGAGGCGGCAAACAAGAACATTAAGAAGATTGTGCAGAAGATGGTCGTTACGTACAAGGATTGGCATGAGATGTTGCCTTTCGCTTTGCATGGGTACCGTACCTCAGTACGTACGTCGACCGGGGAAACCCTTTACTCCCTTGTGTATGGTATGGAAGCGGTCCTACCTGTTGAAGTGGAGATTCCTTCTCTAAGAGTCCTGTTGGATGTCAAGCTAGACGAAGCCGAATGGATCCGGTCAAGGTTCAAGGAGTTGAGCCTTATCGAGGAGAAGCGATTGGCAGCCGTGTGCCATGGGCAACTATATCAGAGAAGGATGAAGAAGGCCTTTGATCAGAAAGTGCATCCTCGAAGCTATCAGACAGGTGATTTGGTTTTGAAGAGGATCTTTCCTCCCGGTACAGATAACAAGGGCAAATGGACTCCGAATTATGAAGGTTCATATGTTGTTAAGAAGGTCTTTTCTGGTAGAGCCTTGATGCTTACAACTATGGATGGTAAGGATTTTCCGTCCCCTGTGAACTCAGATGTAGTCAAAAAATACTTCGTATAAGAGACCCGCTGGACGAAAAGAATAAAAGAGTCCAGGCAAAAAAGGGCATCCCGGTGAACCAAGAAAAAAGAAAAAAAAAGGTTCGGGCAAAAGTTAGGGATAAAGAATGAAAAAATATGTACACCCGGTAAGTCGAAAACCTGAAAAGGCGGCTTAGGCAAAAATGGGTATCCCAGTGGATTGAAAACCTGAAAAGGCGATCCAGGCAAAAGAGGGATTAAAGCGAAGACTAAAGTCTGAGTTATTTGTACTCCATCGCGCTTCAGTGTCTACCATCTCGAAGGATGCGACCAGTCCAATCATTCTTCTCAGAAAGCAGGGAATTTGGGGGAATTTGAGGATATACGAGTCATAACAGAATTGGAAAATAGTGGATGCCGTGTTCACATTGCCAATAGGATAGTTTATTTCCTTTTTTTGGCGCAATTACCTCTTCCTAGGAATTGCTTCCTGATGTATTTGCCTTTATAGGCCATTTTCAATCAATAAAAGTCGTTATTCAGTCAAATTGCTCTCTTGTTTTTATTTTACTGTTTTGTTTGGAAAAACGTCCGGATTTTTGATAAACATTGCATCTAAAACATGAAGGCTAGACAATGACGTGCAGAAAGATAAAACATTTGAAAATCATTTTGAATGTTGAGTACACTTGGGTGTATTTTGTCCATACGATCCCCTGGGGCATGTATGTCTTGCTGTTTCCAGGTTACTATCTTTGATTGCTGGCTAAAGCAGGTAAGCCACAATTTGTTCAAAGGTGTTTCAACACTGCCAGTAGTGTGAGAAGTTGGGTGGTCCAAAGCAAGTTCAGAACTTGTTTCCCCAGCAAGTCTGAGGACTGTTAGTTCCCCAGCGAGTCTGAAGGTGGCTATTTCCCCAGCGGAGGTGTCTGTGGGTAGTTTGTTCTTCAGCAGTAGGCCTGAAGTGTTGAAATCCCCAGCAAGTCCGAGGACTCTTAGTTCCCCAGCGAGTCTGAAGGTGGCTATTTCCCTAGCGGAGGTGTCTGTGGGTAGTTTGTTCCTCAGCAGCAGGCCTGAAGTGTTGAAATCCCCAGCAGGGTTGAGAGTGTTTTTCCTAGCAGGTCTGAAGATTGTTGTCTCCCAAGCGGGTGTGGGTTGTTTTCCCCAGCGAAATCCCCAAGCGGATCGGGTTCAGTGGAGGTCGACCCCAGTGAGGGTTATCCTTTCCCCAGCAGCAGTGCTATTCCCCAGCATGATCGAGAGTTGGTGTTCTCCCAACGGGTGACTCCCCAGTTGAGTTGGTTTCTCTGCCATTCCGAGAATGTCAGATCAGCGAGTATCCTCAGCAGGATTGTGGTGTCTCCCCACAGATTTGGAAGATCGAACCAGAATTGTGTGCCCAACAAAGTGATCGTTCGCTTTCCCAGCAGGAGTTTTCCTCCGTTTGCATCTTGCATATAGTAATCATCATTTGCATTTGCATCCTCAAATTGCGTAGCATTTCCATTCAGTGTGGAGCATTACGCCATAGAAAACTCAAACATATGCATACATGTGTTAAACCAGATTGGATCGAAATCCCCAGCAGAAGTGGATCATTTTTCAACATCTGTATGACACATTTGCAGTAGTTGCTCTTGGCAGCATTCAGAATCGGTAATCCCCAGAGAGGTTTATTTCCTCACCCGTCCGTGAAAGGAAAGCTTGATTCTCTCCCCAGTGTAGACCCCGGCAAGTGTCTGCCTTGTTCTGACATATGTAGATGTCATTCTCGTGATACCGGTAAGTGTCATGTCAACACCCGTGTGTGTCTTTTTCTTTCGATGTCGGTAAACGTCGAGTTCCTTCCCAGTCATCGGTAAATGTCTGGTCGTGTATCTTTTTTCGATGTCGGTAAACATCATCTTTCGATGTCGGTAAACGTCGAGTTCCTTCCCAGTCATCGGTAAATGACTGGTCGTGTATCTTTCTTTGGTGTCGGTAAACATCATCTTTCGATGTCGGTAAATGTCGAGTTCCTTCCCAGTCATCGGTAAATGTCTGGTCGTGTATCTTTCTTTGGTGTCGGTAAACATCATCTTTCGGTGTCGGTAAACGTCGAGTTCCTTCCCAGTCATCGGTAAATGTCTGGTCGTGTATCTTTATTTGGTGTCGGTAAACATCCTCTTTTGATGTCGGTAAACGTCGATTTCCTTCCCAGTCATCGGTAAATGCCTGGTCTTGTTTCACTTCTGAACATCATCTTCCGATGTCGGTAAACATCGAGTTCTTTCCCAGTCATCGGTAAATGTTTGGTCTTGTTTAACTTCTGAACATCATCTTTCGATGTCGGTAAACATCGAGTTCTTTCCCAGTCATCGGTAAATGTTTGGTCTTGTTTCACTTCTGAACATCATCTTTCGATGTCGGTAAACATCGAGTTCTTTCCCAATCATCGGTAAATGTTTGGTCTTGTTTCACTTCTGAACATCATCTTTCGATGTCGGTAAACATCGAGTTCCTTCCCAGTCATCGGTAAATGTCTGGTCTTGTTTCACTTCTGAACATCATCTTTCGATGTCGGTAAACATCGAGTTCCTTCCCAGTCATCGGTAAATGTCTGGTCTTGTTTCACTTCTGAACATCATCTTTCGATGTCGGTAAACATCATGTTCTTTCCCAGTCATCGGTAAATGTCTGGTCATGTATCTTTTCTTCCCAGTCATCGGTAAATGTCTGGTCATGTATCTTTTCTTCCCAATCATCGGTAAATGTCTGGTCATGTATCTTTTCTTCCCAGTCATCGGTAAATGTCTGGTCATGTATCCTTTCTCTGATAAATATCAATTCCTCAATAGAGTCGTCGATAAACGTCTGGTCTTGTTCCAGTTGAAAACATCTTTTTCCTCTCCAGGGAAGCCGCCATCGATAAATGAGCCTCGCTTTCCTTGACCCCGGAAGATATCAGATCCTACAGTGGAAGCTGCCATCGGTAAATGGCCTCGCTTTCGTTGATATCGGTAAATATCAATGTTATTCCCCAGCCGCCATCGGTAAATGGCCTCGCTGTCTTTGATATCGGTAAATATCAAACTTGTTTCGAAGCCGCCATCAATAAATGGCCTCGCTTTCGTTGACATCGGTAAAATATCAAACTTGTTTCAAAGCCGCCATCGGTAAATGGCCTCGCTGTCTTTGATATCGGTAAAATATCAAACTTGTTTCAAAGCCGCCATCGGTAAATGGCCTCGCTTTCGTTGATATCGGTAAATATCGATGTTACTCCCAAGCCGCCATCGGTAAATGGCCTCGCTGTCTTTGATATCGGTATAATATCAAACTTGTTTCAAAGCCGCCATCGGTAAATGGCCTTGCTTTCGTTGATATCGGTAAATATCGATGTTATTCCCTAGCCGCCATCGGTAAATGGCCTCGCTGTCTGTTGATATCCGTCTTGAAGCCGCCATCGGTAAATGGCCTCGCTTTCGTTGACATCGGTAAATATCAATTGTTATTCCCCAGCAGCCACTGGTAAATGGCCTCGTTGTCTTTGACATCGGAAAATATTAAACCCTTCTTTGAAGTCGCCATCGGTAAATGGCCTCGCTTTCTTAGCTTTATCCCCTGCAGAGTGCAAATTCTTCGGTTCTTTTGGTATTCAATCCCTGTTTACCATGAAAGTCTGATAGTCGTTGCTCTCATCCGTTCAGGTTCTCAGGTGATTGAATAGGGGCAGCTGTAGCACCTCAAATTTGCACCCCCCATTCATGCATTCATTTCATTTTTTTATGTCATTGATCATTCCATATTGCATTGCATCTTGGCAGTCAGATTTGGCATCAAGAGGATCCTCAGTGAAAAAGAGCAAATATTTCCTTGAGATGAAGGGCACACGATTATTCTAAAGAGATTATATGAGCTAAGGTTCATTTTAAAGCAACTTTACCAAGTGGTAGAGGCCCAGATTCATCAGCACATTTCCAGGTCATCTGAGGCCCATAAAAGTCAACTGTGCAGTCAACTGAGGCTTTGAGATGGGGAAGTGAGTGGAAGCATCCCAATCATGTTCATACAAGGCCTATTCATCATGTCAAACATCTATCTTGAAGATTTTGAAGTCAAATCAAAAGTTTCCAAAAATGGAAGGTGACCTGTAATTCAAAGTTTCCAAAAATGGCAAGTTTTTGGTTCACATTCAACTTGACTTTCCAATATCAAAGAAGCTTCAAATGAATTTTTGGTGAAAATTAAAGTTGAAGGTCTTTATCTCCCATTTCCAAAAAGTCCAAGATCATGAGCATCTGATGAATGGTTGAGAAGTTATGTGCAAATGACTGCAAAGTGTGCATGAAACTTCAAAGTGACATAACTTTGGCTACAAAACTCCAATTTGAGCCACTCTTTTTGCAAATTGCTTCTTGTGACCAATATTTTTCAAATCCATCATTGCATTGCATGAAATAACATTACATGATCATTTGGCCATGCATGAACATTTTGGAGGGAAATTGCCTAATTCAAATTTGGTGCATCATACACACAAAATTCCAAGCCAATTATGCTCATGAGCTGATTTTAAGTGGATATGAATCATAATATGGCACTGTTCACGTGCATTTTTGCCATGCAAGGGTGAATTTGCCAAATTGGTCATACACCTCTTTTCTCATTAAGTTTCCATTAGCCAAGCTTAATTTGGATTAGCATGGTAATTAACACAGCATATAAAAGCTTAATTCTAACTGTTTTGCACAGTTTTCACACATTCTAGATCTAGAATCCATTTTCCCTCAAAAAACTCTCTCAATCCAAACTTGATTTTTTTTTCACATAACACATCAATTTTCTTGCATATTCGTGTTCATTGATCATCATTTAGTAGGAATCAAGCTGTGGATGGAAGAAATTGGCCAAGAATCATGCACACACCAAGCTTGAAGATGAACAAGGAACTTGAAGTTTGAGCTGCATTCAAGTGGATTTAAGCATCAATTCGTGCATAAAGCTTCCATACACAAGCTTAGGAGTGGATCTGGACATTGCTGGAGCTTGAATCCAAGAAATCAGTTTACTGTTCTTCAAAGAAGTTGGATTTCGAATCTCATAATTTGCCATTTTATTGCCATGATTAGATAGGCCTTGACTCACTGATGATGCTGATATCAATAGATTTTAATTTGGTGAAGTATTGAATGAGATATGTTGAGTTGAAATTGGGTTGTGCATTATGTTTCTGTTTGATTTGCCTTGTTCATAGAGATTTAGCTTGAATTAATCATAGATCCGTGTTCTTGGTAGTGAGACGATTCGATCGGTGTATAATATGCTGGATTCTGGAAATTTTTCCACTGTTGCGCCGCCGGTCTCATTGAGGAAGACGGTGGAAACCACCGTCAACCACCAGCCAAAAACAGTGCTAGGGTTTCGCTGCCAAACGCTGCGTTTCACTTTGAAAACGCGCCTACAACCTTCCCTTCACCGGTTCGATTCCTAGCCTCGCGTGTGTTTATTTATTTATTTTCCATAACCAAACGATGCGTTTTGATGCTAGCACGCGTATGACCTTAGGCTTCTCTGTTCGATCCTTGGCGTGTGATTGTTTTGGATTCTCCAATTGTTTTTCATTTGAGCGCGCCAATAACCTGGAGTACCAGGGTTCGATTCTAGCGTTGGCACTTATCATTTTGTTGATTTAATTGCTGAGCGCCTTTGACTCACAAGACCTGAGTTCAATCCCAGCGTCATGCATGTGTTTAGTTTTTCAATTGTTTTTATTTCCAGCGCCTCCTTTGATTGCCTTAACCTGGGTTCGAGTCTTGGTATTGCTTGTTTCCAATTGCATTCATATATCATTTTCACATTTATTTTCATGTTAATTCATTTTATTTTCATCAAATTGAAAAAATCATAAAAAATAGCATATGCATCCAATTTAATTCAAACTTTTTCTCACATGTTCATTTAAATGTCTATTATTTTGTAGCATTTATTTCATGATTTGTGCCTTGCTGGAATTTTGATTGAGCTTGATTATTTGAACATGGTGCAAATGTGACATGGTGTGCTAATTGATTTGTGAAATGCTCATATTTGATCCAATTGCCTTGAAATTTGACATGCTCATTCATAACATGTTACAGGATTTTTGAGCTTTTGTTTGGCATTTTTAGCACATTTCGTCTCTGTTTTAGACACATGAATATATGGTGTGACAATGTGTGTCACACATTTGGATGATGCTTTTGTTCATTTTCATTGACATGCCATTTGATCTCTTCTGGTCCTAAATTTTGGCATGAGGCTTGTGTTTAACATGTTGATATCACATGAAAATTTTCATGATCATTGGATTCATTTCTGTTTTAATATGGAATTTCTCTTCTTGATGTCCAATTGTGATCACCATTGTGTGCCTTTGCTCTATCTTGTGCATGTGAGGGCTTTGCCTTATGATTTGAGTTTGATCCTTTTAGGACATGTTCTTACTTGATTAAATGTGCTTCATGCGGAATATCAACCTCTGTTTTGACTTTTTGCTTTGCCTTTGACCCTAGTCTTGGTACTAGTGGTTCGTACTCACCTTTTGAGCTTTGTATTTCAGGTTCAAGCAATTAGCTCTAGTGGTTGATGTGATCTCATTACTTGAGATACAAGTTTGCTTTGTCCACTAACCTTTGTTGTGTTGTAGGTCCCTTGGTGATGAACTCACTTGAGTTGTTTACACATAGGACTTGTATTGTGTACATATTGAGGAACCACTGTTGATTGTCTGTTTGGTTTGTCTGAATATGATATTGACTTGTTTGACTTTCTTACAGGTACATTAGTCGCTTTTAGCTCGTGCTTGAGCTTTGCTTTGGTTGTGGTTGGTATACCTCCTAGGTAACCTTTCTAACTCCATGTAGTCTGGAAGCCCTGTCGTTTCTGTTTGGCAGGCATTTGGCTGAAGTCCTCCTTAAGAGGCAATGACCGTGTTTGTTTATATTTGTGCTAAAGACCTCCTTGTCGAGGCATGGATACTTGTTAAGTCCTCCTAAGTGAAGAGGCAATTGACAGATAGAAGGGACTAGCAATCAGTCCCCTGTTAGTCGTTGAGTCGTTCATTATGCTCGCACTACGTGCTGACGCTCTTGAACCTAACCCAAGATCTTGTATATAGAGTCAGTCCAATGGAGTAGGGTCCCTCATTCTGGATCCCCACGTCTTCATTGATTCAAGCTCACCCAGGCCCGGGTTAAGAGCTATAAGGTCTTATCCTCATTACCTTTCATCTGCTCACCCTAACGGTCAATGTCAGTGGTTAAGAGCCCTCAGATACCCTTCAAGTTGGCTTGTTTGTAAATGGGTTGATATGACCCCTCTTGACTAAAGCCCGGCTTATTTGTCGAGGTTGATATGACCCCTTGACTAAAGCCTTACCCTTGGATGTTTGAGCCCCTTGTTGGTGTGTTTATTTCATGTATATGTTTTTGTGTGGTGTGATTGTATCCCCATAGGGTTGCTAGACTTCGTATAGTCTCTCATTTGCATGTCAATTAAGGTAGCACGGTTCCTTCGTCTAGGACTTCCTTTCTTGCATGAGCATTCCTAAAACACAAACAAACTCTATCTTCTCTTAAGGACACGTTGACTCCTTCTACTACAGGTGAGTAAGTCTCCCAAGGTCGAGCATCCGGTAGATTGCGTAGTAATGTTGTTCACCTAAAAAAAACAAAACAAAGAGAAATAGCTTAGCCGAACTACGACAACTCTGATTCTCATGTTCAGATGAGATACGTAGGCACGAGATGCAATGTCTTGCCGAGTTTGACTGACGACTAACAATTAATCCTTGCTGGTTTTCACCCTCGTTGCGATTCTTTTCTCTCGCCCTCGTTGCGATCGAGACCTTCCTTTTCTCTTGCCCTAGTTGCAATCGAGACCCTTCTTCTTTTCGTGTGTTATTGGTTTGTTGTCCGGAGTCTGATGTAAGTCCATCTATTGGCATTCGGTTACCCGTTTGTTTGTTGTTTGTGGAGTTAGATGTAAGACCATTTATTGGAATTTTGTTTCCTATTTGTGTTTGTTTGTTCGGAGTCGGATGTAAGTCCATTTATTGGCATTCCGTTTCATGTTGTGTATTTCTTGTGACGTCTCAGCGTCTCTGTTCAGTGTTTTGTTTCGGTGTGCGTTAGCCGAGCTACGAGTGCTCTGATTCTTACTCTGGTTAGAGAAGATACGTATGCATAGGATGCGATATCCTAGCGAGCATGCTCCCCATTTCCCCGAACTACGTCGACTCTGATGTTTGTTTCTGACAAACTACGTAGGCCCAGGATGCGACATCCTGCCGAGTCCACTTTCTCCGTCGTCTTTCGCCTGTGTTTCATTCAAGTGTGTGCATTTCTTTGAGAAGTTTATCAGCAACCTTTTCCTATCCTTTTGAGCGTGGATCCCGTCGAGTACGACAAACGTGAGGGGTGCTAATAGCTTCCCCTTGCGTAATCGACTCCCGTACCTAGCAATCTCTGGTCGTAAGACCATTTCTTTCCCTTTTTCAGGTTTACTTCGAGCGTTTCCTTCCCCTCCTTTGGGATAAATAACGCATGGTGGCGGCTCTGTGTCTTTTCCCGCCGGTTGTTTTTCGCGTATGCGACACCTATCAAGACACATCACAGTCAGATTAGGAACCTCATTCCAATACTTTACTACAATCATTGAAGCCAACGTTGCAAGAGCATCTGCCATCCGGTTTTCATCTCGAGGGATACGATGAAACTCAACCTTTGTAAAGAAAGTTGAAATCCTCCTCGCATAGTCTCTATATGGTATCAAACCGGGTTGATTCGTCACCCATTCACCTTTGATTTGATTCACGACCAAAGCTTAATCTCCATAGACGTCCAAATACTTGATTCTGAGATCAATGGCCTCTTCAAGCCCCATAATGCAAGCTTCATATTCTGCCATATTATTTGTTCACATGAAAGTCAATCTAGCTGTGAATAGAAAATGAGTGCTTTGAGGAGTAATAATCACTACCCCAATGTCATTACCATACTGATTAACAGCTCCATCAAATACCATGCCCCAACGGGAACCAGGTTCTGGCCCTTCTTCAAGCAACGGTTCATCACAATCTTTCATTTTCAGGTACACAATCTCTTCATCTGGAAAATCAAACTGTACTAATTGGTAATCTTCAATCGGTTGGTGAGCCAAATGGTCAGCCAAGACACTACCTTTGATCGCTTTCTGAGATCGGTATTCAATATCATACTCTGATAACAACATCTACCAACGGGAAATTCTCCAAGTTAAAGCATGCTTCTCAAATATATACTTGATTGGATCCATTTTGGATATCAACCAAGTGGTATGATTCAACATATATTGACGCGGACGCTTAGCAGCCTAAGCCAATGCGCAACAAGTCTTCTCTAGCATAGAATACCGAGTCGCACAGTCAAGGAACTTCTTACTGAGGTAGTAGATTTCAAATGCTTTCTTTCCATTCTCATCTTGCTGACGAAGAACACAACCCATACTCTCTTCAAGCACAGTTAAATACATGATCAACGGTCTTCCTTCAACCGGTGGAGACAGAATCGGAGGCTCAAGCAGATATTCCTTGGTACTGTCAAAAGCTTTCTGGTAATCTTTGGTCCAATCACAAGACTGATCTTTCTGAAAAAGCTTGAATATAGGCGCGCATGTGGCAGTCATGTGTGAAATGAATCTTGAGATATAATTCAAGCGGTCGAGAAAACCTCTCACTTGCTTCTCAATTTTGGGCGCTAGCATCTCTTGTATTGCTTTTACCTTGGCAGGATCAACTTCAATACCCTTCTCACTGATAATAAGGCCCAACAACTTACCAGAACGAATACCAAAAGTACACTTATTTGGATTCAGGCGGAGTTTATACTTCCTCAAATGCTGGAATAACTTCAATAAATGCTCAACATGTTCTTCTTCATCAATTGATTTAGCAATCATATCATCAATATAGACTTCAATCTCTTTGTGCATCATACCATGGAAAAGAGTAGTCATTGCTCTTTGGTAAGTTGCACCAGCATTCTTTAAACCGAAAGGCATCACTCTATAACAGAATGTTTCCCAGGGTGTAATAAATGTGGTCTTCTCCATATCTTTGGGTGCCATCTTGATCTGATTATATCCGGAAAATCCATCCATAAACGAAAAGACTTTGAATTTAGCTGTATTGTCTACCAACATATCAATGTATGGTAGAGGGAAGTCATCTTTCGGACTGGCTTTATTCAAATCTCTATAATCGACACACATGCGGACTTTTCCATCTTTCTTAGGCACATCCACAATATTGGCCACCCACTGCGGATACTCGACAGTTACAAGGAAACCGACATCAATTTGCTTCTACACTTCTTCTTTAATCTTCACTGCCATATCGGGATACGTTCTTCTCAACTTCTGCTTGATTGGTGGGCATTTTGGCTTCAACGGAAATCTATGCTCCACAACCTCAGAATCCAAACCAGGCATGTCTTGGTAGGACCAAGCAAACACATCTGAATACTCTCAAAGAAGCTCAATCAACCCCATCTTCACATCTAGACACAGTCGAGACCCAATCTTGACTTCCTTCACATCATCCTCGGAACCCAAGTTAACTAGCTCAATCTGTTCTTCGAATGGCTGAAAGGCTTTTCCTTCATGCTCAAGAAGACGAGACAATTCATCACTCACTTCTTCATCATTTTCTTCCCCAGCCTTAAACATAGGGAATTCAAAATTTGGAGAAGGAGAAGGATCATTGTATTCAATGGAGTTAGGAACCAACCTGCATAATGATTTGATATTTTGATTTTAGAGAAGTGAATTTGTGACCAAATATTATACAGATGGACAATTATATTGTTTATTTATGTTTTTTGTGATTACCATTTTCAGAATAAAGCAAAAAGTAAAAACAAAACATCGTAGATGTGGATGAATAGAATTATATTTTATTAATGATCAAATTGAAATGCCCAAATAATGTTCACTTCTCCCTTAGGCATAAGAGAAGGATTTTCAAAAATAAATAAAAGCAATTACTTAGATTGATGCATAATAACAGGAATATCAACAATAGTCCAATTGTTGCAAGCTTTTCCATGTGTCACAAAATTGGTGTCGTCTTCCTCTTCATCATCCTCTAGCACAGCAGCTAAGTCTTGTTCATTTCCATGAATGAACCCTCCGCTACGGAAACCAAGTTGCATATCCTCTGATCTAGCAGTTGACAAACCTTGCTGAAAACCCAGACCGGTTCTACTCTTGTTATCGGAGACCTCTACCATACGTCCCCACTGATCAACATTTCCTTCTTCCACAATCTTTCTTGCATCTCTAAATGAGGACATGGGTGCCCCAACTCTCTTTTCAACAGCAATAGATAAGGCTTGGAACAGAGTTCCAACCTCATCCTCAACTTCAACATAAGAGAACGATGACAGGTGGCTGACTAGCAGCGCCTTCTCCCCGCCAACAATGACTAGCTTCCCATTCTTGACAAACTTGAGCTTCTGATGCAACGTGGAGGTAACAGCTTCTGCCTCGTGGATCCATGGCCTTCCCAACAGACAACTGTAGGCTGGGTGGATATCCATTACTTGAAAAGTAATCTGGAAGTCACTCGGACCTATCTTTACTGGAAGATCCACTTCACCAATCACCATTTTGCATGAACCGTCAAAAGCCTTGACGATTACACCACTATATCTTATAGGTGCTCCTTGATATGACAGCTTCGACAATGTTGACTTTGGCAACACATTCAACGAAGATCCGGAGTCAACTAACACATTTGACAAAGCGTCATCTTTGCAATTCATGGAGATGTGCAAAGCCAAGTTATGATTCCTACCCTCCTCGGGGAGTTCCTCATCACAGAAACTGAGGTTATTACAGGAAGTGATGTTAGCCACAATATGATCAAACTGATCCACTATAACATCATGTTCCACAAAAGCTTGCTCTAGAACTCTTTGCATTGCTTCTCTGTGCGCTTCGGAATTCATCAACATAGACAATACTGAGATTTTTAAGGGTTTTTGGAGCAGCTGCTCCACCATATTAAATTCACTTTTCTTTATTAGCCTGAGCACCTCATCATCATCGTCAGACTTCAAATTGTTGGATTCACCAGACTGACACTTTGGAGCACTAACAAACTCTACAACAGGCACATCCACCTTCTTACCAACTGAACAATCTTCTACATTCTTTGGGAACACCGGCCCAAACACTCGACCACTGCGGGTCACCTTAGTAACATCAACAATGCTTACAACAAAACTGGTCGTAGGTAACGGAACCTCTTGACCATCTTTCACCATAGTTGCATTATACTGATATGGGACAACCTTATCGGATGAATACAGGACTGGACCTGCCAACCATATGACCAACGGTGATACCGATCTCTTGCTGATACTGTTACTACTGCTGCTATCAAACTGAATCACCATCCTCTCTGTTGTCTTGAATACTGGCACTATAACATTGACATCATCATCTATGTGGCAGGATTGAACAATCTCAATCAAGCCTTCATCCATCAAACGCTGGATGTCCCTCTTCACAACCATACAACCTCTAGGATTGACACTACAGATAGCACAACCATCATGGTCATGCTCACAATCGCTCACTAAGAAAATATCCTTGTGCATCGTCACCAAGGACCTTCTAATGAAGCGTACATCAAATACCTTAAACTCCCCTGGACAACCGTCCACCATATTAACAAATGAATTTCCATGGGCAAGCAGTGGGTTAGCTTTAACATTTGGCGCACGGTCCTCAAAGGACACCATTCCACTCTTTACCAGTTTCTGAACTTCGTACTTGAGGGGGTAGCAGTTCTCGATATCATGACTGAGAGCTCCTTGATGAAAAGCACAACAGAGTTCCGATTTGTACCACCACAGAAGTGGTTCGGGTATTTGCAGAGGATTTCTCGGTTGTAGCAGGTTCTTGAGAACCAAAGATGGATATAATTCTGCATATGTCATTGGAATAGGGTCGAAAGAGACCTTCTTCCTCTCAAAATTCTGTTGCTGATGATTGTTGGTATTGTTGTTGTAGGTGTTTGTACGTTGATGTGGTTGTTGTTGACGTTGAATTGGTGTTGACTGATTTGCTGAAAATACAGGAATTACGGAAGATACTTGATGATGATGTTGACGAGGTGGTTGACTTCTTCTAATCTGAGGCCTCCTTTGCCTCCTGATCCTCTGTCGCACACGGGTCAAAAATGAGTTTAAAAGTGTAGTAAAACGGAAGCGACACTCGAATATCATATCACAAGGACTCTTGAAAGTTATAACCAAACGAATAAAAAGAAGGGGGTTTTTAAGGTTCAAAACTTAAATCGAAGATGATTAAAGATAAAAGCAAAATTGATAAATAAGCTAATCTATTGTATCGATTTCCGACTTATCATCGATTCTTATAATTTCAATTCCCTAGCGGATTCAATCCCATTCGACTACAATACCCACTTACAAGTGCAAATTGGTATTATATGATGTATATTCCTAATTTCCGAATTAAGCAAACAGATTTAAGCAGACGCGAATTAAGCAAACACGATTTAATCAAACACGATAACGAAAAAGCTACGCTAACGTGATTATAGTTAAGGATCATACAAACAATCAAATTTAATCAACTCTATCCTATAAGAAACAATCGAATTAAGAAAACGAAAGTAATTGAATTAAGCAAACGAGTTTATAGGAAGAATTGAAAAGAAATAGAAATTAAACTGAAATTAATAAAAACCTCAAAGTGGAATTCGAATACAACAGATTAGCTCTTTGGGAATTAGCTCTCCATGAAATCTTCTAAGCAATATTATATCATCAAAATTCAGAATAGGATTCATGTAGTAGTGAAAGACCTAATATAATAAAAGGGAGATTCGGGCCCTTATGGGATCCGACCCGAAAATTACAAAAACCGGCCCAAACTAACGATTTTAATTAAGTCTGGAACTTCAACGAATTATTCGACCCTTCTTCATTCCTAATATACTTTTGACTTTAACATGAAACTTGTATTTCTTTCTCTTAGCTTTCTAACTCATATTAGAACACGTCAATCTGACCCCTATAGCCCAAGTTATGATCCGAATAGTGACAAGATATCAAATAACTATTTATGCTGAAAATATAGTACGAAAATAAAATAAAGTCAAAAATAAACTTAAATATTAAAACACACTAAAATAATAAAAATAATACAGAAAACTATAGATTTGCCTAAGTACAATAGTAGAAGGTGTATCAAAATGCACTGATCAAATTCCCCCACGCTTGAACTTTTGCACTTCGAGCAAAATTATAAATTCAAAACTCAAAATAGAAAAAACAAGAACAAACAAAACATGCAATTCCAAAGGTTATCAAGATACAAGGTACAAGTAGAATTCTAAGTTTAAACTTCAAGAATATGATGTTAGTGAGAAACTTCTTATGACATTCAAAGAAGATAGGAAAACAGATTACCAAAGAGTACATCCAAAAGTAGTAAGAACCTCACAAGATAAAATTCACTCAACTCTCAAGTGTTTAGGTTAACTGTTTACACTCAAAGCACAACATGAAAGTTAGTACTACCATAAGCTTGAAAAGACTCTAACATCCACAATTGAAATACATGCACACAAATATCAAAAGGACTTTTATTTGGTTGTAACGTGGCCAAGGTAAGGGTGAGATAAATCCTAAGCGGTACTAGGCTAAAATTCAAAGAGACAAAAGAGACTTGAAAGAAACTGCAAGAGTTGAATTTACAAAATATTTCATTCACTTGAACAACTCTATAGCAATTGTTTTCTCTTCTCCTTTCTCTTTTTATTCATTTTTTTGGAGGAGTATGTATTGACATCCTTTTATTATTTTTTTTCATTCATTTTTTTCATTTCTATTTTCTTTTTCTATTTTTCTTTTCTTTTTCTGCCAACTTCTGAAATATTACAAACATAATTATTCAACCCCACACAACTCCAAACAAGACTCTTTCAACCCTTTGAATAAGGTGATAACATTTTTTTCACTGCTCGGCTTGTAATGAGTTTTAAACAAAAAAAAGGATAATAGACTCAAGGGGGTTTCAAACAAGGGATGATATTATTTCAGGGTTTGAAATTCTAGTTATCAGACTTTCGATATCACACGGGTTGTTATGACATCAAAATCTGCACAGACAAGAATTATGCAGAACTTAAAAGTAAGTGCAGTAAATAACACAAGTAATTGTTTACCCAGTTCAGTCCAACATGACCTACGTCTGGGGGCTACCAAGCCAGGGAGGAAATCCGCTATTAGTAGTATTAATTCAAAGCTAAACTCACCCGTTTACAACTCTTCACTTAATCCCTACCCAATGCAATTTCAATCTTACACTAAGATCAGAGTTCCTACTCACCCCCCCTCAATCACCTCAGTGATTACTACCTTTAATCAATATTAAAGACAATTTTGAAGTCACACTTCAAACAACTCTTGATTGTGCTTAACAGCTTTAATCAAGATACACAGCACTCACGCTTAAAAGCTTAGAGTGACACAACACTTACAACTCAATGAACACCCTACACCAAAGCAATCATCTACGAGATAACAACTTGGTTTACAAGATATGTCTAATACAAGACTCACAAAAATACAGCAGTGAAGTATGATGGACACACTAAATCTTCACGCCTCAAAATCCCCAGTTCTGAATGAAGGAACGACTTCCTTTTTATATTGCAGTACTTGGGCTTTGCACTTGTATTCTCCTAAATTTAAGGTCAAGCGAGTTCCCTTAAATTCCACATCTAGGTTACTAACAAATAGGCTATTTGTTAGGTTCATTAATTGTAGCTTGGTTGTTGATTTCCTGGATTTTCTCTCAGCTGTTGAATCCCTGAAGAATAGCCTGAGAAAAAGCTGAAACAGAAAAACTAAACAACCTACAATCTAGCATATGCTGTCAGGAATGAATGTCACAACATTCAGCTTGACATCAAGGACCATATGCTAAGTCTGTTTTTCCTGAAAACAGACTGTACAAGTTTGCTGAACTGTACAGGACCAAACTGTCCATTCTACAGTAGCAACTTACATTAATACATGTCAAAGTATCCAATTTGACATTTACACATTTAGCCTTAAGTCAGTTCTGTTATCCTTTTGAAGAACAGACTGAGAAACATACTGAAGTGTAGCAGAACACCACTCTGTCTATTGTTCAGTATATGCTGTCCATGATGAATGTCATAACATCCAGTTTGACATTCAGATAGTAGGCCTTATGTCAGGTCTGGTATTTCCTTGATAACCAGACTGTGAATGAATACTGAGCTCTAACAGAACACCAACTGTTCTATTCCTCAGTATCTGCTGACAGGGATGAATGTCACCACATCCAATTTGACATTTAATAAATCCTGTATTAGCTAATCCTGCAGTAAGCTACTCAAGTATGTCATGACGTTAGTCAAGACATCAGAGTACAATTAGATATTCTAACCTACAATGCAGTTACACAAACGCCTTCACAACATGTCATGATATCAGTCAAGACAATAGAATCCAGCTAGTGTTTTACCATACAATGCAGCCAATTAAACACCTACAGGGTTGACTTTTTGGCTAACTGGCTAAAAAAACAAAAAACAAAATTGCTTTTATCATATCAGTGTGCACAAGTAAACAACAACATCAACAAGAGTCAATTAAAGTTCTAGAGACTAACATACATGAGTGAACCACACAAGAAAGAAAGAGATGGATTTTTGTATGTTATCCATATAAGGCTCAAAATCTCACAAGATTAATTGATCTACCACAAATGATGTACAATTTAGAGTTTAGTCATTCCTATCATACTAAAAATGCACAACAAAATTTTCACATCACACCACAAGACTTTAGTCAAGAGAACTAAGAAAAATACTCATAATTGTAACTCAAAAACCAAAGGAAAAACCATGCAATTTTTTTTAAGAAAGCAAACAAAAACCAAAATAGAGAAAAACTGAAAACAAAACAAAGAAAACAAAATAAATAAATGGTTCTTTCCCCCAAACTTAAAATATACATTGTCCTTAAAAAAGAAAGAACATACATATAAAATAAGAGTGAGAGAAAGGAAAGAACACACCCGAGGAGTCAAGGCGGATAAATGATTGCATAAGCAGCCTTTCCCGAAGAGAGATCTTCTATAGTCTCTTCTTCCAAAGTCGGGTTCTCATGGAGTAGCTTTGGGTAGTGTTCATTGACCTTGAAATTTTGATTAGTGCATTTGCCTTGTATTCCCGGATCAAAAAAGTATCTTCGATAAGTAAAAGTGTTGAATGGGCACATGAAAGTGATCACCGTTTTCACAACATCAAGAATTAAAGGATTATGGGGCTGCCTCGCTACTTTTGTTTCATCTTTAAGTGAGATCATATGCATATATGTATGGATGGGATAATATCACGAGTGTCAGCCAATGTCCATCCAATTTCCTTCTTATGTTTCCGCTTAAGTTGAAGCTTTAATGAATAATATGAATCCTCAGGAAGTGATTTAGGCTCTAAAGAAGGTGGTTGTTCAATAGATGGTATGTTTGGGGCAGCCAGAATGTCAAGAGCTTCAGCTACATAAACAACTTCATTTAGACTGTCACCCTGCAAGACATCATCAATTTCAGCACAAATAACACAAAGGTTAGTGTTAGTACAATCATCACATGAGTAAATATCATCAAAACTAGATAAAGTTGGAAAATCAGCTGAAAACAAATCAGAATAAGCTTCATCAACAACTTCAGAAAGCAAGTCTATTTGAAAAACAAAATGCTCTTTCTCGTCAATCTTCTTATTTTTCAGTACTCTTTGTGGGAAAGGGATTGGTGACACATACTTTTTTTCAACCTCAACAACAATAGAAGGTTCAGGTTTATTTTCAAGTGTTACACTAATAATTTTTTTATTTTTTTCTAGGGTTGGTTCTATAACTTTTTCAGATCTCAAGGAAATTGCACTCACATTAGAGCCTTTTGGATTAACTATTGTTTGGGCATGTAGTTGGTTTGATCCTTGAGCTTGTTGCATGGCATTCATTGAAGTGGCAAGTTGTCCAATTTGTGTTTGCAAAGTCTGAATACTATAATATGTTCGCTGCTTAAATTGAAGAGTATTTATAACCATTTGCTTGACAAGTTCCTCTAGTGAAGGTTCAGAAGGTGAATAGGTGGTTACATGTGGAGGGTTATATGGTGGTGGTGGTGGAATAGGTAGCATCAATTGTTTCACTAAAGAGGTAAGTTCATTAATTCTAGTTTCTAGAGTCTTGTTGGAAGAAGAAACTTGAACCTCATTCATAACTTTTGCTTGGACCACAAAATTATCCCTTGTTGTGAACTGTTGGGAGTTAACTGACATGTTCCCAATCAAGGATTTGGCTGCAACAGGATATTCAATACATAAAGCATTATGATCAACATCAGGGGCAACAAGTTCTCTGAGGTTTCTTTGGTCAGCCATGTTAAACTCAATAGAAAAGAAAAAAAATCAACAAACAATGAGAAAACACAACTAATTCAACAATGCAACAACAAATAGGAAAATACCGACAATGTCTCTATTAAGTAAAAACAATTGAAATACGAAAAAAATGATTAAAATAAAATAAAAAAAATACAAATACACGAAAATTAATCTAATAACGTCAATTAAGAATTTTGAGAATTTTTGCGGAATTTTCTAAAACTACCAAAACAGAAAATAAATCATAAAAAATAGAAAAATAGGGAATTTTGATTTTTTAGGCAGCTTCCACTATTTAGTTCCTAAATAGAGGCTTTCGATCCTTAATTTTTTTCTAATGAATGGACAAAGAATCAGAATAATTTGAGACAATTTTCTTAAAAATAATTTTATTTTGAAAGAGAAACGAAATTAAATTAATAGGATAAAAACCTCAAAGCATTGGAAATTTGGTTATAGTAGATTGACTCTAGAAGATTAGTTCCTCTTCATGATCGCACAAAACAAAAAATTATGGTGAATAAGGTGTCCCATGCTACAGTGCAACGACTGCTCCTTTTAAATAAAATAAGGGTTGCACTTAAAATTCAAACTGGGCCAGAAAACCTAAATTCGGCCCAACAAACGGCCCAAAAGAAATTATTTCCTAAAGTACGAAACTTTAATGAATTATTTTAGACTTCTGCACTCCGAATCAACTTTTGACTTCAACATAAAACTTATAGTTCTTTCTCTTAGCTTTCCAATGCATATTAGAACGCGTCAATTAGACTTTTATAGCCCAAGTTATGATCTGAATAGTGACAAGATATCAAATAACTATTTACGCTGAAAATATAGTACGAAAATAAAATAAAGTCAAAAATAAACTTAAATATTAAAAGACACTAAAATAATAAAAATAATATAAAAAACTATAGATTTTCTTAAGTACAATAGTAGAAGAAGGTGTATCAAAATGCACTAATCACCTCCCACTGGTCACTGCATTAGCTTCATTGTCCTTCTTCTTGCTAAAACTGTTATCATATCTCTTGCTGGATGACACCTCCTATCTAGACAACCGTCCTTCTCAGACACCTTCTTCGAGACTCATCCCCATGTTTACCATTTTGGTAAAATCATTGGGGGCACTGTCAATCATCCTCTCATAATAAAATGAGCTAAGGGTCTTCAGAAAAATCTTGGCCATCTCTTTTTCTTCCAAAGGAGGGGTGATCTGAGCAGCGAGTTCTCTTCACCTCTATGCATACTCCTTAAATGTCTCTTTGTCTTTTTGAGACAACGATCTCAACCGATCTCTATCTGGTGCCATATCAATGTTGTACTTGTACTGCTTCATAAATGCTTCGCCCAAGTCGTTGAATGTGCGGACGTTCGCACCATCCAACCCCATGTACCACCTCAGCGCAACACCGGTCAAACTGTCTTGAATGTAATGGATCAAGAATTGATCATTATCCATTTGAGTAGACATCTTATGGGCATACATCACCAAATGACTGAGTGGACATGTATTCCCTTTATATTTTTCAAAGCCGGGCACTTTGAACTTTACTGGAATCTTCACAATGGGAACCAAACATAATTCAGTAGCACTCTACCCAAATAAGTCTTTACCTCTCAAAGTTTTCAATTCCTTACACAGCTCAAGAAATTGATCCTTCATCTCATCCATTTTCACATACACATCAGGGCCCTCAGACGGCTCGGAATGATAGATGGTGTCTTCCACTCGAGGTAAGGTATGCACCACAGGAGGCGGCACAAACATGACCAGGCTAGATGCTGGCATAGAAGCAAAGATAGGCGCAAAGCCTTCGGGCACGAAGTTCAGCGGCATTCCCCACGGGAATCCGACAGGCATATTGGATGCAAAATGAGCAGCAGTTGCGGGAATGGTAGAGGTAGCAACCCCTGAAATAACAGTCCTCTGAGGAGGAAGAGTTGCAGGCATTGGAGAAGACTGGATTTATGCAGCTAACACTGACTCCATCATGGAAGTCATACGGGCGATCTCCTCTTTCAAGTCTTTATTTTCTTGTTCAAGATGTTCCAAGATTCTGGAGTGATTGACGCGAGTATTGTATCGATGAGTCAGCTTGGCTGAAGCATAGAAGAAACACCAATGAGACATCTGTCGAAAGAGAAACCTGTTTATGCAAATGATGCATGAGATGTAATGCTTGATTGTTTTTATTTTCAAGGAGCTTACTATATTATTTGCAAATATATATATATATATATATTTAACAACAATTGCAACAACTTGATATGACCATTGTAACACCCCAAAATTTGCCCTCCTTATTCACGCATTCATTTTTAGGTCATTTAACATTAGATACATTGCATTTCATCATGTCAATCGGGATTAGCTCTGAGAAGCTTGAACATCATCCAGGACACTTTGTGGGTTCTATTTAGATGATCAGTCAACACAAGGGAAAGACTTGAGTTACTTCTAACAAGGGTCTATTCGTCAGTCAAAACGTTAATCTTGAAAGAGCAAAGGTTTGTTCATGAGCTATCATGCTCGCTAGGCGAAGCCCACGTGTTTTGAAAAAAAAAAACAAAAAAACGGAAAACAAAAAAACGGAAAAAAAAAATAATTAAATAAATAAATAAAAGAAAAAATCTTGGACTTGGACCTCTCTCATTTGAGCCCACAGGTCCATAAAAATCAGGTTATAAATTCAGAGTTTCAGTGAAACAAAAGGCCATTCTATTCCTATTACCCTGGCTGGAAAAAGATAGTGAGAGAAGAACTAACAGAGTTCAGAGCAACCTCCAGAGACTGAAGGGAACTCCTCTGCAAAGAACCAATTCCCTCTCATATAAACCCTAAGAGTGCTTTGCAAATCCAGCCGTGCCATTTAATTTCAACCGATCTCTCCAATCAGGTTTGCCCTTATTCCCATTACCTTTGTGCTTTGAAGTTGAATACTCTGAATGTTTGAGGTATGATGGATGAATTTCATTAGGTTTTTGCCCACGGGTTCATAATTATGTATGAATGTATAAATAATGCCTTGAATGCTTAATCGTTTAATTTCTGAAGTGTATGCCACAGGGTTTGAGGTTTTTGAAACCATACTGTTATCCATGAAAAATCCAAAACCCGCAGGCGCTCGCTAGCACCTTCGCTAGGCGAGCACGCAGCGACGCTTCGCCAAGCCTTCGCCAGGCGAGACAGTAGCGGTTGTGACAGTAGCATTTGCTTTTTTCTGTTTTGCTCTAATCTGACTTACATTTGTCATAGCATGTTTTCTCCTAATCCTTATTGTGTTTCACTAACCCTTTTGTTGAGTTTTTGTGAAGGCTCACATGACTTTTGCAGGGATAGCTCGCTGGATATTCCACTTTGCTTGTGGAATACCATTTGGGAGATTTATTCTGATTGCCTTGTTGGCACGTTTACTTTATACATGTTTGTTTTGTATGTGTTCGTATCCCCACAGGTAGCGCGGTTCCTTCGTCAAGGACTGCCTTTTTGCATTAGCATCCCTAACCCTACCAACTCATTGATTTTTCTTCTCCTAAGAACACGTTAACTCCTACTACAGGCGAGTAAGTCTCCAAAGGTCGAGCATCCGGTAGATTGCGTAGTAACGTCGTTCGTCCTAAACCCAATCCATAACCCCGTAGTTAGCCGAACTACGGCTTGCTCTGATTCTCATTCCAGATGAGATACGTAGGCATAAGACGCGATGTCTTAGCGAGCACAATTACCCTTAACCCCTAGGTAGCCGAGCTACGAAGACTCTGATTCTCATATTCAGATGAGATACGTATGCAGTGGATGCGACATCCGTGCGAGTCATTTTCTTTTGACCCCTTTTTTTTAGTAAATAACACATTAGATAAACCCACACCCTTTAGACAAAAACTGCAAAAGTGGATCCCGTAGAGTACTACGGATGCGTAGGGGTGCTAATACCTTCCCTTCGTATAATCGACTCCCGAACCCAAGATTTGGTTGCGAGACCCTGTCTTGTCCTTTCCTTTTTCTAGATTTACTTCGAGCGTTTCCTTTCCCTCCTTTGGGATAAATAACGCACGGTGGCGACTCTCCTGTCTTTCTTCGCCGGTTGTTTTTTTTCGCATTCCATTTTTCAGGTTGCGATAGCTGGCGACTCTGCTGGGGACCCGGTTTCCCTAAGCGAGTCCCTCCTAGCTTTTGTAGGTTGTTTGTTTATTGGGTGTTTATTCTTTTTTACAGTTATTTATCTTTCAGCATTTACCTTCTTTATTGCATTGTGTACATATGACTGCCGTATCTGCTGGTTCTGTTTGTGAGATGAGTTCTATACCCGAACTCGAGTGCACTTAGGATAGTAGAATGGCATAGTCTTGTTGACTTGTATGGAGTTATTCCTTAGCAAGTTGACTTGTAAGCCCATTCACTTGGTGGAGGTCATGTTGGGATCAATAATGTCACACAAGTAAGTTGTGGTTAGACATTACTTTTTCCAATATAGACCTTATAAGCCAAAGACCTTAGTTTACCAAACCCATCTTGGCCTATTTGTAGGACGTAGTGCGAAAGTCGTTCAAGTGTAAGATTTGATACGATTGTTACACGATACTACACTCATAAGAGTCTCTCTTGAGAATATTTTTGGAATACGAGTAGTCGTTCCTCCGATAATATCCGAAAGATGGGATTATGACTATGGGAACCTTTTGTAGAACATGTTTGGCAGGTTTAAACCTTAGTACACTCCCTTTGGGTGGTTCTTAACCTAAACTCCATGCTCATGACTTGCAACAAACCCTTGATTCATGGTTGATCCGTTCAGGTATCCTTAATATCAATGAAACTTGGGTGTTGATAAGGTGTAAACCATAATCCACCAAAAATGGATGGTTGATATTAAGGATAACATGATCCATCCCATGACCTTTGTTTGGTGTGCTTTGCTTGACTCTCTTAATTTCTCTCCAGGCAGTGCAACCTGACAAATGTTCAAGCAGATCCAGCAATTCTGATTGACATGCCATTGCATTGCATAACATCATATGCATATTTGCATCCAACATCTCATGCTTATTCATTTGCAAGGTATTCCCTTTTTAAGGGGGGGCCTTAAAATCGAATAAGCAGTGCATCGCATACCATGCATACTAACCCTTGTTTATTTTGCAGGTGTCACCGCAGTGTCTAATGTTTGTTCCCTGTATCAGGCAGTTATTGGTCCCAAGCGAGTTCACAGGTACCCGACAAAGGAAAACTGTCCACGACTAGCAATGGACCAGATACAGAAAGAACTGGCTGATATGCGTGAAAGGATGGATCAGTTCATGACATTGATGACTGGTATGGCAGAAGGCCAGATGAAGCTGAAGGAATTGGTTGAGCAACCGAGGCCGGATCCAGAGGTGGAAATACCAAGTGCTGAGGGGAACCCCGGTAACCCTGGGAACCCTGGTAACCCTGGGAACACTGATAACCCCATGAACACTGGAAACGCGGGTAACGCAAATGTTGATGGAAACCCGGGTAATGTTGGCAACACGGGAAATGTTGGGAATGGTATTGGCGGAAGGTACAATGTGAATCAAGGGATTCGGATTAACGGGCGCCCCGTTACTGAAGATTGTCAGTATGATCAATTTTCTTTGCACGACGAGGCCCTTGAGACCACTCGCCGTATGGATGAGCTTGCTGAGAAGCTCAAATCTTTGGAGTCTCAAAATTCCTTAGGTTTTGATGTCACCAATCTTGGTCTGGTTCAGGGAGTAAGGATCCCTCACAAGTTCAAACCCCCTACTTTTGAGAAATACAACGGGGCTTCTTGCCCATGCACTCATCTCCAATCTTATCTGGGAAGGTTGGGAGCTCACACTGAAGATGAAAAGCTGTGGATGTACTATTTTGAAGATAGTTTAACTGGAGCTTCTCGTGAATGGTATTCTCATTTGTCTCGTACTACCATCAAGAGATGGAAAGACTTGGTAGAGGCTTTTGTCAAGCAATATCAATACAACTTGGACATGGCTCCAAATCAGACCTTGTTGCAAGGAATGTCTCAGACTGCCAAGGAAACCTTTAGAGAATATGCTCAGCGTTGGAGACAGATTGCTACATCCGTCCAACCCCCTATGTCTGAAAGGGAGATGGCGGACATGTTCATGAACACTCTTCAAGGCAATTATATCGAGAGATTGGCTGCTTGCCCGTCAATCAGCTTTGCAGAGATAGTGATTGCTGGAGAAAGGATCGAGAGTCTGTTGAAGATGGGCCGAATTCAAGACAACAGTGCTTCCAACTCATCAGTTCCTAAGAAACCGTTTGCTGGTAACGGTCAGCGAAGAAGAGAAGGTGAGACGAGCGTTGTATATGCCGGCAGAGGCAGGGGAAGAGGACGCCCTAATTATTATCAAGATCAAGTGGCTGCAGTCAATATTCCAACACCTGTTCCTCAACCGCAGTATCATCCGCAACAGCAACCCAGGTACAACAATCAACAACAAGGAGGTAATCCGGGTCAGTAGAGACCCTATCAACAACGTCCAAGGCAGGCGGACGGGGTCATTGAGCCAATCCCAATGCCTTATTCTGTATTACTTCCCAAGCTGATTGACATGAATCTGGTTACGTTGAGAACTCTGGCCCCACCCGTCGATCCCAACAATCTTCCTAGAGGTTATGATGTCAACGTCAGATGTGCTTTTCACTCCAATGCACCTGGCCATACTACAGATAATTGCAAGGCTCTCCAGCTAAAGGTACAAGATTTGAGAGATGCCCATGCCATCAATTTTTCTCCGATGCCTAATGTTATCCAAAACCCGATGCCAGCTCACGGCGGACAGAGGATTAATGCTGTTGATAGTGGGGAAACTTTGAATTTGGTTTCTGATGTGACTAAAGTGAAGACTTCGCTATCGATGGTCAAAGACCGACTCTTGAAAGGACGGATTTTCCCGGGCTGTGAGTGTCGCAACGCGAAAAACAACCGGCGGAAAAAAACATGTTTTTACAGAGCCTCCACCGATGCTATTCATCCGCGAACGGAAAGGGAGTGCAGGACTAACCTAAGAAATGGGAAAAGGAACGGTCTTACGACCAGAGATTACAAGGTACGTTAGTCGGTTACGCAAGGGGAAGGTATTAGCACCCCTCACATCCGTCGTACTCGACGGGATCCACGCTCAAAAGAATAGGAAAAGGTTGTTGATAAACTGCTCAAAGAAATACATGCACTGGAATAATAAAACAGGTGAAAGAAGACGGAGGAAGGGGACTCGGCCAGATGTCGCATCCTAGGCCTACGTAGTTTGTCAGAAACAAACATCAGAGTCAACGTAGTTCGGGGAAATGGGAAGCATGCTCTCTAGGACATCGCATCCTATGCATACGTATCTTCTCTAACCAGAGTAAGAATCAGAGCACTCGTAGCTCGGCTAACGCACGCCGAAACAAAACACGAAAAAGAGACGCTGAGACGTCAAAAGAAACACCCAACAGGAAACGGAATGCCAATCCATGGACTTATATCCAACTCCTGACAACAAAAGGAAACAGAATTCCAATACATGGACTTACATCCGCCTCCAAACAAAAGCAAACAAGGAAACAGAATGCCAATAGATGGGCTTACATCCGACTCCAACAAATAGCACACGCTGACCAGCGAACACCAAAGGAAAAGGTTATCAGATTGACAAACTAATAGGGAGTCTGGAACTCGAGCCTAATAGTTGTCGCACAAACACACACAAAAAAGAAAAAAGGCGCCCGGAGAGATCTCGCACGATCTTCTTCCTACGTATCTCATCTTGTATGAGAATCAGGGCGACGTAGTTCCCCTTAACAGGGGAGAAACTCTCTCCTACCCAGAGACCGGGAAAACAACAAACTAAAAGGGAGACTGACTCGAGCATAATAGTTGTCATGCAATCCACAATCCCTAAGTCAAAGTCTCTAACCTAACTCATCCGAGAAGGGAGAAAAAACACATCAAAAGTTCACATGTATGCAATCATCACACTCTATATACAAACAAGAGGCTCAGACAAATGGTTGGGCTTTAGTCAAGAGGGGTCATATCAACCTCGACAAAGAAGCCAAAACTGTAGGGGTATGCTGAAGCTCTTAACCACTAACATTGAAAGTTAGGGTGAAGCTGATGAAATATGGTAATGAGGATTAGACCTCATGCTCTTAACCCTGGCCTGGGTGATCTCAAATCAAAGAAAGCGTGGGGATCTAGAAAGAGGGACCCTATTCCACTTGACTAACTCTATACACAGATCTTGGGTTATGTTCAAGAGCATCAGCACGTAGTGCGAGCATAATGAACGACTCACTGATTAACAGGGGATTGATTGCTAATCCCTTCTATCTGTCAATTGCCTCTTCTTTTAGGAGTACTTATCAAGTAACATGCCTCATTTAGAGGTCTTTAGCACAAATGTAAACAATCACAATCATGGCCTCTTAAGGAGGATTTCAGCCAAAACGCATGCCAAAAAGGCGACAGGACTTCCAGACTACATGGAGAAAGAAGGCTAAGCTACCTCAGTGGTGTATCAACCACACTCCAAAGCAAAGCTCAAGCAAGAGTTAAAAGCGACTAATGTACATGTACAAAAGCCAAACAGTTAATATTGTATTCAGAAAATCAATCAGACAAACAACAGTGGAACTTTCCAATATGTACACAATGCAAGTCATAAGTGCAAGCATTCAAATGAGTTTATCACATCAATGGACCTACAACACAACAAGAATTAGTAATCAAAGCAACTTGCATCTCAAGTAATGAGACCAAACCAAACATTAGTGCTAAATGCTCAATACTTGAAACACAAAACACAACTGGTGAGTACAAACCACTAGTGCAAAGACTAGGGTCAAAGGCAAATTAAAAGACCAAAACAGAAATTAATATTTTACACAAAGCATATTAAATCAATCCACAAGATGTCCTCAAAAGGACAAAAGCCAATTCAATATGCAAAGCCATCAAATAATCAAGATAAGGCAAAGGCAAACAATGTGATCAAAATTGGACATCAAACATAGAAAATCCACATTAAAACAGAAATGTAACCAATGATCATGAAATTTTTTATATGAACACAACATGTTATGAACAAGCATCATACCAAAAATTAAGTCCAGAAGCAAACAAATGGTGTGTGAATGAAAATGCACAAGTACAAGGTACGAAATGTTACACCAAATGTCACAACATATGTTCATGTGTCCAAAACAGTGGTATTAAATGATAAAAATGCCAAACAAAAGCCAAATGATCATGTCACATGTTATGAATAAGCATGTCAAATTTCAAGGCAATTGGACAAACTATGAGCATTTCACAAATCAATTAGCACAATATATCATTTTGATGTCATGTTCAATCAACAAATCACTATTAAAAATCCAGAAACACACAATTCATGAAATTAATGCTAAAAAATAATAGACATCAACACAAGAATGTGGAAAAAAGCTTGGATCAAATTGGATTATTTTTCTATTTGTTATGAATTTTTGAAGTTAAGGAAATAAAATGAAACAATAATGAAATATTGTGGAAATGAAATATGAAAGAAATAGAAATGTACATCCACCAAGTATTGAACACAGGTACTCATGGTTCAAGCGTGCTTCAAGTGGAATTAAAAATGTGCATAGCGAGGAATCGAACTGAGGACATGAAGGTTCATGCAGCGCTTGAGTAAAATTAAATGGAATTTTGAAAAACAACACGCGCTAGGTTCGAACAGAGGTTTGTGAGGTCACAGGCGCGCTTAATTGGAATTTAAAAAAAAGGTGCAAAGTGTGGAATCGAACGCAGGACTGGCTGGTTACATGAGCGCATGAAGCAAGCCCTAGGATGATGAACCAGACGGCCGGAATAGTGATTCCGGTCGTCTTCTCCGGTTGCATCGCCGGTGAAGGTTCAATAATTTTTTCCAGATTTCAACATGCTATACATCAATGGAAAGGTCTTTCTTCGTACATCACGAATATCATGCTAACTAAGCCTAAAACTCCATGGATTGAGCAGATCGAAGGAAAACAATATGAACATCAAAATTTCATTTCCACATATCTCACTCGATTCTTAACCAAATTCAAAACAATTTATATCAGCATCATCAGTGAGGCAAGCTTTACCTAATCATGGCAAGAAAACGAAGAAAATAGATGATCGAATTCCAACCTGTTTGAAGAGCAGTGTGTTGATCTCGTGTATTCAAGGCCTCACCACTTCCAGATCTTCTTCCTCTATGATTGCTTTGAAGCTTTGAACAAGAATTGATGGTTGAAAGCACTCCAATCCAGCTCAATCTTCAAGTTCCATTAACATGTTCATGCACTTGTGTAGCTCAAATCTGGACCAATTTCTTCGAACCAATGCTTGATTACTACTCAATAATGCTCAATGAACAAGATTATGCAACAAAATTGATGAGTTATTTGAAGAAATTTCAAGTTTGAAGTGAGAGAATTTTTGGAGGGAAAAATGAATTTGAGATAGATGTTTGAAATGACAAATGGACCTCTTTTGAACATGATTGAGGTGTTGAAACTCATTTCCCCACCTCATAGCCCTCAGCTCTTGCACAGTTGACTTTATGTGGTCCTCAGATGACCTTGACATGCCCTGATCAGCTTGAGCCTCTACCACTTGGGGAAATGGCTTAGAAATGAACCCCTAGCTCATGTAAGCTCAATATGATACTCATGTGATCTTCATCCCAATAAAACACCCCACCTCCTTGAGAAACCCCTGCTGGAAAACTGCCATTGATTAGGGATGACCAGAGGTCAAAACCCTAATCCAAAGGAATCTGAGAATGCACAATGAAGCCCTGGATGATGACATAACCATGATGATGGTGACATATCCCTCAGATGGTTGATCACCAATCCATAGAGACCCTCAGGCTTGAACCATGCAACCTTTCCATCTTCTGAAAAGACCTTGGAGGATGACCTTCTTTACTCCATATGATATGCAAAAATGCAAATGCCTAATATCCTAAAATATGAAATGCAATGTGTCAAACTAGTCCCAAGAAGAGGAGGGCAAATTTTGAGGTGTTATAGTGGGGAAGAGTGCAGAAATTGTCAAGACGCCGAGAACGGATGTGATAGTTTGAGAAGAGTGCAGAAATCCCTGATCACCGCATTTGAACCCCGAGAACTTCATGCCAAACTTGCTGCCAAACAATGAACTTCGTTCTCCATTTTCTTGTGCTAATTCCGTTGGCAATGCCGGAAATAACACCAAACACCACTCTGATGGCGATATATCAGAGGGTACACCTTCACGACAGGAAGGTAACATGTGCATTTCTTCACTTGAAGACACCCATAACGACTTATGTTGGCCTCGCCAAAGTCTAAGGTGACACATGATCAGAAGACAATCCTGAGGACCTCATCCCGGATACAATCTTCAACTCCAGTTGAACCCCGTTCTCTAGAAAATGCCGCAACACTTCCTTTTCTCCATTTGAACCTCGTTTTTCACGCTGATCGCGTAACGTTCTCTGATCTTCATTTCCATCTCCGCCCGATCGAAAATCTTCCTCCAATATCGCGCTACTGGGGAATACTGTTGCTCCAACGTCATGATGCTAAACTCCTCAAAGGAACATCTTCACCAACCGGCTAAACCAACTCTCAAACAGTAACCACGGCTTGAGTCACGCTGATCGCGTAACATTCTCCGATCTTTATTTCCATCTCCGCCCGACGGAAAATTTTCCTCCAATATCGCACTACTGGGGAATACTGTTAATTCAAAAACACAATACCGAACTCCTCAGAGTAACATCTTCACCAACGAGCCAAACCAATTCTCAAACGGTAACCACGGCTTGAGACTAGCTTATGCTTGCAATGCTGATGCATGAGTTTTTTTTCAGCGTAATGCTCCATAACCATGGAAATGCTACGCAATGAGTTATTGCTATGCTTCTCTAAATGATGAATGTATAAAAAAGGTATCCCCCTCAGGGGACTCTACTGGGGAGCTCGAGGAACTCGATATTGCACCAATCTCCAACCCTGCTGGGTAAAAGCACTGCTGCTGGGGAGAGCAACCCTCACTAAGGATGACCTCTGCTGAACCCGATCTGCTTGGGGACTTCGCTGGGGAAACAGCTACCAATGCACACCTCCGCAGGGGAAACAGCAACCTTCAGACTTGCTGGGGATATAACAATCTCAAACCTGCTAGGGGAAATAGCACACTTCAGGCCTGGCTGCCGAAGAAATACCGATCTCGAACCTACTGGGGAGATACGGAAAATCTGACACGGAACACCTGTCGACTCGTCGAACACTGGTATCCACCATCTAACCATGGTATCAACTTTCTATTTCAGACTTTGAAGAGTCTTCTTGATTCATCACATTGTATTCTCGACTTCTGTCTACTCCGAGACAATCGATCTCCTCAGATTCAGGCCAACTCTCCAGTCCTCAGACTTTGAAGAGTCTTCTTGATTAACCCTCCAGGATCGTCGCAATTCTTTCGCCGTCTTTACACCATTCTTCAACTCCTTGTCCCTGATTGGACTCGAAGGAGTCTTTCGTCAAAAAGATTCACGTCACAACCTGCAAGTGAGTGAAAATATCTAATAGCACCTGCAAAAGATATCGTTAGATAAAAACGTGCCCCAGGCGTGCCAAAAGTTCACACCCGGGTCACTCAACCTTCCGAATAAGATTTCAGGTTTTCAATCTTATGAACATGCATTGGAAGGTACCCCTATGTCTCAAAATGCAAAGATTATTTATCAAAATAAACTGATGTTTTTGCAATCAAAGCGGTAATGAAAACAAAAACAAAATTATTTGACTAAATATGCATTTTATTGATTGAAAAAGGTGGCTCGTAACTGAGCAATACACAGGAAGCAATCCCTGAAAAGAGGTAATTGCACACAAAAGGAAAATCTATCCTAATGGCAATGTGAACCCGTGATCTCATCGAGTTCCAACTCGGTTACACCCCATATGTCCTCAAGACTCTCCGTGCTTTCTGCCTTCTGAACAAGACGCTTCCGACCGATCCCTGTTGGGGATTATCCATGTCATATCCAAAGCACAAACGATCATGCTAGACGTAGTTGTTCATTTCAATCCCTCTTTTTCCTGGACCGCCCTTTCGGGTGTTCAGTCCACCGGGATACCCTTTTTGCCCAAGTCGCCCTTGTGGGGTTTTCAACTTGCCGGGTGTACAATTTTTTTCTTTTTATCCCTAATTTTTGCCCGAACCTTTTTTCATTTTTTCTGGCTCGCCGGGATGCCCATTTTTTCCTGGACTATTTTATTCTTTTCGTCCAGCGGGTCTCTTATACGAAGTATTTTTTAACTGTGTCCGCATTCACAGGGGATGGAAAATCTTCGCCATCCATGGTCGTCAACAACAAGGCTCCGCCAGAGAAAACCTTCTTGACCACGAATGGACCTTCATAATTGGGTGTCCACTTGCCCCGACGATCGTTTTGAGGAGGAAGGATACTTTTCAACACCATGTCTCCTACGTGATACACACGAGGTCGTACCTTCCGGTCAAAAGCGCGCTTCATTCGCTGCTGGTACAACTGCCCATGACAAATGGCCGCCAACCTCTTTTCCTCAATCAAGCTCAACTCTTCGTACCGAGTCCTTACCCATTCAACCTCTTCCAATTTCACGTCCATCAGGACTCTCAACGAAGGAATCTGAACCTCAACCGGTAACACGACTTCCATCCCATACACAAGCGAAAAAGGCGTTGCCCCAGTAGACGTACGCACCGAGGTTCGATACCCATGCAATGCAAACGGCAACATCTTGTGCCAATCCTTATAGGTCACGACCATCTTCTGCACAATCTTCTTTATATTCTTATTAGCTGCCTCGACCGCCCCATTCATCTTCGGACGATAAGGAGAAGAATTGTGATGCTCTATCTTGAACTCCCGGCATAGTTCTGCCATCATCTTGTTGTTAAGATTAGAACCATTATCAGTAATGATTCTTTCGGGAACCTCATATCTGCAAATGATGTCTCTTTTCAAGAACCTGGCAACGACCTGTTTCGTCACATTAGCATAAGACGCCGCATCCACCCATTTGGTGAAGTAGTCGATAGCCACTAATATGAACCGGTGCCCATTCGAAGCCGTAGGCTCGATCTTCCCAATCATATCAATGCCCCACATAGCAAACGGCCACGGAGACGACATCAAACTCAACGGGTTTGGAGGCACGTGCACCTTATCAGCATAAATCTGGCATTTATGACATTTCTGCACGAAGTTGAAACATTGGGCCTCCATTGTCATCCAGTAATAACCAGCCCGTAACAACTTTTTCACCATCGCATTCCCACTGGCATGGGTACCAAACGACCCCTCGTGCACTTCTTTCATCAATTGGCTTGCTTCTTTGTCATCGACACATCTAAGCAACACCCAATCGAAATTCCGCTTGTACAAAACCCCATCTCTGTTCAGATAGAACACCATGGCCAACCTCCTCAGAGTCTTTCGGTCTTTTTTCGACGCCCCCTTGGGATACTCTTGGGTTTCCAGATAGCGCTTGATATCATAATACCACGGATTTTCATCATCAGGCGTTGTATCGACAACAAACTTATAAGCCGGTCTATCCACACGTCCCACCTCAACACTAGGGAACTGATTCCACCACTGCACCTTAATCAAGGCGGCCAGAGTAGCCAAAGCATCTGCCAAAGGATTCTCTTCTCTCGGCACATGATGTAATTCTACCTTGGTGAAAAACGTCAACAATCTCCTCGTATAGTCCCGGTATGGAATTAAATGAGATTGATGCATATACCATTTCCCGTTAACCTGGTTCACAACCAAAGCTGAATCTCCATAGATAACAAGGTTCTTGATCCGCAAATCAATCGCCTCTTCGATCCCCAAGATACAAGCTTCGTATTCAGCCACATTGTTGGTGCATTCAAACGTTAGTCGGGCAGCAAAAGGAATGTGGGATCCCTTCGGCGTAACCAAAACAGCACCAACTCCACTACCATTCACGTTAACAGCCCCATCAAACATCAGAATCCATTCGGATTCAGGGTCAGGCCCCTCCTCCGGGATCGGTTCCTCACAATCTTTCGATTTGAGGAACATGATGTCCTCATCAGGGAACTCAAACTTCATCGGTTGATAATCCTCAATGGGTTGTTGGGCGAGGTAATCAGACAATACACTCCCCTTGATCGCCTTCTGAGAGGTATACTGGATATCATATTCAGTCAAAATCATTTGCCATCTCGAAACCCGTCCGATCAATGCTGGCTTCTCAAAAATATGCTTGATCGGATCCATCTTGGAAATCAACAAAGTGGTATGAACCAGCATATACTGTCTCAGTCGGCGAGCAACCCATACCAAAGCGCAACAAGTTTTCTCGAGCAGTGAATATCTTGTTTCACAGTCGGTAAACTTTTTGCTAAGGTAGTAAATTGCATGCTCTTTTCGACCAGACTCGTCATGCTGCCCCAGTACACACCCCATAGACCCCTCGAGGACTGTCAAGTACAGAATTAACGGTCGTCCCTCCACAAGAGGCATCAGAATCGGAGGTTCCTGCAAATATTCTTTTATTTTTTCAAATGCCGCTTGGAAATCATTATTCCACCTGACCGTTTGATCTTTTCTCAACAATTTGAATATGGGTTCACACGTGGCTGTTATATGAGATATGAACCGTGAAATGTAGTTCAATCTACCTAAGAAACCACAAACCTCCTTCTCTATTCTCGGTTCAGGCATTTCTTGTATTGCTTTTACTTTAGCAGGGTCAACCTCGATTCCTCTTTCACTCACAATAAACCCTAGTAACTTACCGGATCGCACTCCGAAAGTGCAATTATTCGGATTCAACCTCAATCTGAATTGTCTCAATCGGTCAAACAATTTGGCCAGATCTACCAAATGCCCCTCTTCTGTTTGGGACTTTGCTATCATGTCATCAACATAGCATTCGATTTCATGATGAATCATATCATGAAACAAAGTCACCATAGCTCTCTGATACGTGGCACCGACGTTCTTGAGACCCAATGACATCACCTTATAGCAGAAAGTGCCCCACGGTGTGATGAACGTTGTTTTCTCCATATCATCTGGCGACATTTTGATTTGATTATAGCCATAAAAGCCATCCATGAAGGAAAACACCGAGAATTGAGCTGTATTATCTACCAACACATCGATGTGAGGTAATGGGAAATCATCCTTCGGGATAGCTCTGTTCAGATCCCGGTAATCCACACACATCCTCACCTTTCCATCCTTCTTCGGCACCGGCACAATGTTCGCGACCCAAGGCAGATGATTAGTGACAGCGAGGAAACCAGCACCCAACTGCTTCTGTACCTCCTCTTTAATTTTCATGGCCATCTCAGGTCGAGTTCTGCGCAACTTCTGCTCTCAATGGTAACTTGTGCACAACGATATCGGTATCCAACCCTGGCATATCCTGATAGGACCAGGCGAAGATATCAACATACTCTTTCAACAAGGCTACCATTCTGCTTTTGACATTCACCTCCAAAGCAGCCCCGACTTTCACTTCCTTTCTGACCTCCTCGGTGCCCAGATTCACAACCTCGACTTGCTCCTCGTGCGGATGAATCACCTTCTCCTCTTGCTTCAACAACCTGGCTAATTCCCCCGGCAGTTCACAATCTTCTTCGCCTTCTTCTTCGGCATGATAGATCGGATTATCGAAGTCATACGAGGGTGTAACAGGATTGTTATCAATGTGATCCGGAGAATGATCGCATCTGCATGAATGTTGATTCATGCATTGCTTTTAGAACCGGAGCGAAGCAAATTAAAAGGAAAATGAAAAACAGAAATATTACTTTTCACGTAGAGTGACAGTGATGATCTTTTCGGCCTTCTAGTTCTGGATCTCCATCCCTGATACGCACGGTGTTATCCAAGAGTCGAGCTCGCAGTCACTGTCGATCTCTTCACCCACCGCACAGATGTGATCTGGATCTAACATTTCAGAACTGGTGAACGTGAATGGCTGACGACGGCCTCTATTCTGACCAGACGAACCTCGGCCCGGCTGATAACCAACCCCAAACCTGTCTTCCTTGGCGGCGATGTCAATCATCCTTCCCCAACCTGGGGCTTCTCCGCTCTTCACCACCTCAGCGGCCTGCTTGTACGAAGAAATGGACGGCTTTTTCTCCTCCTTGGCAAAAATAGCATTCTCCATCTTGATGGTTTCGAATGCCTGACTTGGTGTTTCAA
Organism: Lathyrus oleraceus; assembly: GCF_024323335.1. Taxonomy (NCBI): domain Eukaryota; kingdom Viridiplantae; phylum Streptophyta; class Magnoliopsida; order Fabales; family Fabaceae; genus Lathyrus; species Lathyrus oleraceus. Next base: position 83,349,424 of record NC_066581.1, read on the forward strand.
ATATTTCACCGTCCATTTCTACATACTTGAACGATGACAGGTGGCTGACAAAGATGTCTTCCTCTCCACAAACTGTTACGACCTGCCCGTCCTAGATATACTTCAATTTCTGGTGCAAAGTCGAAGTCACTGCCCCAGCAGCGTGTATCCATGGTCGACCCAACAAGCAACTGTACGCCGACTGAATATCCATGACATAAAACACAGACTTAAACACCTCGGGCCCGATCTTCATAGGGAGCTCCACTTCCCCAAACACAACCCTTTTAGAGCCATCAAACACTCTAACAACCAGGTCAGTGGGCCTCAACACCACTCCTTCACAATCCATCTTTTCCAGGGCCTTCTTCGGCAACACATTGAGTGACGAGCCGGTATCCACCAAAACGTGCGAGAGCACCGCTCCTTTACACTCCATTGCAATGTGTAATTCCCTATTGTGATTACGCCCATCCACCGTAAGATCCAAATTAGTGACACCCAGCCCATGGCTGGCATTAACATTAGACACCACTGTCTCTAATTGGTTGATCGTAATCTTCTGCGGGACATAGGCTCTCTTCAATATTTTCAACAAAGCCTCTCTATGCCCCTTAGAGCTTAACAACAATGAAAGGATTGAAATCTTAGACGGAGTCTGCTGCAGATGGTCAACAAGCTTATACTCAGACTTCTTGATGATCCTCAGAAATTCCTCAGCTTCATCATCAAGTTCTTTTTCCGACCCCACAGGTGCCGGTGTCGCTACAGGAGTACCCTCACTTACCACCTACTTCCCTCTTGCCCTGGCTAAAGCCTCGGCCTTATCTCTCTTTTCTTTTTCTCCCTCCCCACTCCTCAATGTGTCCGGTGCAAACAACCTTCCACTGCGAGTGAAACCACTGGGTCCGACATTATCCACCTTTGAAACGGTGGTTTCACCTGCAGCCTGACCTTCCTGCTTCTCTCCATTACTGTACACATCTCCACCATAATCCCACGGCACGGCATCATCACTTTCATATGGAATAGGCCCCGGCACCGTGATGGTAACCGGAGCCGCATCTGCCAGCGCTGACAAGTCGATCGGATCAAAATAGATGGTTATGGTGGAGACATCCTCCTTCTCCAAATCAACCTTCTCAAACCTGAGGCTTCCCTCATCCATCATCCTCTGGACAACCTCCCTTAATATAACACACCCATTAGGAGCAACGGTGCACGCAGCACAATGATCATCACAACCCGAAAAGACCCCATTCTTCAACAATTGTCTCTTGACCTCAGCCAAAGGAGTTCTCAACTGATCTACATTCATCAGCCCAATTGTCCTCCTATCCTCATAAATTGCATTCACCCCCATCTGACCATGCGCCGACATGGGATTAGCATTAACATTTGGAGATGGAGCAAAATTGATGGCCTTGGAGTCTACCAGATCCTGAACCACATGCTTGAAGGCTTTGCAATTCTCCACATTGTGTCCAGGGGCACCAGAATGGAATTTGCACTTCGCGTTCTCATCATAATTAGCAGGCCTCTGATCCGGTCTCAACGGAGCCAATGTTCTCAACTAGACCAACCCCAAATCTTTCAACTTCTTCAACAGGAAAGAATATGTCACAGGCGGCCTATCGAACTGACGATCAGTCATTCGTCCTCTCACCTGATACCCGGCCCGTTGTGGTCTCTGTTGAAACGGTTGTCGTTGCTGTTGCTGTTGTTGATGTTGTTGTGCAGGTTGATTATCAGCAGGAATGGTTACCGCAGCAGTATGTTGGTAGTAACAATCCCTACCGTGTCCTCTTTGGGCATACACAGCACTCGTATCACCCTCCTTCTTCCGCTGACCGTTACCGAAGGGCTTCTTCGATCCAGAAGACGAAGCATTCCCCTGTATCTTCCCCATTTTCAGCCAGCTCTCAATTCTTTCCCCAGCCACTACTATGTCTGCAAAGTTGGTAACCAGGCATCCCACCATACTTTCAGCAAAGGTCCCCTAAAGGGTACCCATGAACAGATCATACATCTCCCGATCTACCAACGGAGGTTGAACTCTGGCAGCCAACTCCCTCCATCTCTGTGCATATTCTTTAAACCCTTCATTCGGCTTCTGAGACATACCCTGCAGCTGGGTATGACTAGGAGCCATGTCAGCATTGAACTGGTACTGTTTAATGAAAGCATCCCCCAAATCCTGCCAGCTTTTCATATCCGATGATCTCAGCTTGGTATACCATTCCAGAGACCCGCCAGACAAGCTGTCCTGGAAGAAATACATCCATAGCTTCTGATCCATAGTATAGGCAGAAATTTTCCGGACAAAGGCCTGGAGATGAGTTTCCGGGCAAGAACTCCCATTATATTTATCAAACGTGGACACCTTAAACTTTTGTGGGATCACAATCCCCTCAACCAGCCCCATGTTCGTCATGTCGATAGCCCCAGGAGTAGCATGGCTTTCCAGAGCCCTGATCTTCTCTGCCAGCACCTGAATTTCCTTGTTTGGTGGTTGAATACCGTATTGACCAAACTGCTCGTTCAACACAAAGAACTGATCTTCTTCTTTATCCTCCATGGCCCCGAAGAAAGGAGGAAACTGATTATCCTTCAAATTACTGCCCATAGGACCTGGTCCTCCGCCTGCAGCAAGACCAAAACCTCCACCATTATTGATCACTACACCAGCAGTAGTCGTCTTCCTTCTGGGATCACCACCATCCCTAGAACCACCGAGACCGTTATTAGAGACGCCCTCTAGATTATTACCATTGTTGGCAGCAGAAGCCCGCTCAAGCTTCTCCACTTTCTCAACCAGTGCCTTCTTCCCCAAGGCGAACCCTTGCATAACATTGATCAGCTCTCCCATCTTCTCTTTCAGCTCGAGAATATCTGTGTTGGATGTATCCATCAATTTGGATTTGTTGCGCCTGGTAGGGTATCTGTGCGGACGTGCTACGTGCAAAGGAATGATTCTACGTGTGCGAGCAATGATTCCTGAAACAATCAAACACGTTAGAAACTGACACCTGCAAAATAGAAGACAAGTTATTATGATTCATGCATGAATGCAATGTCTTTCCATATGAGGAACACTCTGTCTTTCGATCCTGGTTTCATCGAGACAAATAATAATTTGACAGCAACATTCTGACATCAATCATCTGGTTTCACCATATAGATCAGAGAGTTATGACTTAGCAAAGATATCACCCAACCATGCGTGTGTTATGTGAGTGCGCACAGAAAAGCAAATAAAGCTTGAAGATCAATCACTGAATGATAACAACCATTGTATATCAAAAGTGCATAACACCTGCAAGAGTCATACATCAGGCTTGATACAAATCAAGTTTACAATTCTCCAGAAATAGAAAGAAATACAAGCAAGTGAATTCCGTTAACATGCCTGATGGTAATCCAACACATGATAATAACTGCAGCAAAAGTCTAAACTGAAGAAGGTCCCACAGAAGGCTCTGCATCATCAACCATCCTGGTAAACTTCATAGCGAACCTAAGCTCAGTGTTCTCCTGCTGAAGTCTTCCCACCTCCTTCTGATGAATCTTCATCTGTCGGAAATAATGGTCCCTCTCAGCAAGATAATGATCTCTCTCAGCAATAATCTTCGCTTGCTCTTCTCCCTTAACCTATAAGTTTGCTTCCCACTCGGGGGTAAGGGCTTTGGCTCTAGCTTCCCTCTGAGTCTTCACAAGGATTTGTCTCCTCTTCTCATCTTCAATGACCTTCAAAGCTCTAGCCAACTTCTCCTTGGTAATGTTGTGCTCATTTGTAGATGATTCTAAAGCTTGGTTGATCTTGCAATAATAAGCGGTGTCTATCTCAAAACGCTTCACCACAATAGCATGTCTCTTAGCCTGGTATTCTGTTTCCCTCTTGATTTCCTGATTAGCCATTTGGATTCTAGCAACACTCATCTCCAACTCAGTCTTCTCTGCTTGCAACTGATCTCTCTCCCTCTTCATCTCTAGGAACTCTTCCATACTGACAAAAGAATGGGATTCCTCAATCAACGGATACCAAGGATCACCCATAGGAAATGGTAGACGAGTAAGCTCAACTCTCCTTCTGAGTCATTCATCAAACGGAGGAAAAGACCTGTTATTAGCTCTACCAAAAGGAATCTTGCCTTTCCTTTGAATGTTATGCCACGCCCCAGACACTAGCTCTAACGATGACAGGTTACCCTCAACAGGGAAGTAACAAGAGTCCTTAATCTCATACTCGAGAGGAGGAACCTCTATAGCAAACCCCATTTGTCTCTTAAGAAGCGTCGGGTTATAATTAATACAACCTTGAATTCCTATAAGAGGCACATTAGGAAAACTCCCACAACTGCAAATGAAATCTTGTCCCGCCTCATCAATGTGAGTCCAAGCTATGTCCTTGGCTCGCAAACCCATCAACTTGGTTGCCCAATTGACAGTATGGTCTATAAGAACAAAGGCACCTCTGGAAGGCAAATATCCCATGAACCACTTGTATAACAACTGAGCACAACACCTAATCAATCCCCCACGCCTCTTCTCGTTCCGATTATGGACCGAGTAATAAACATCCCCCACCAACGTAGGAATAGGATTCCTCTGCACAAACACCCGGATGGCATTAATGTCTACAAAGTTCTTCTGATTAGGGAACAAGATGATTCCATAGACGCTTATAGCAAGCAAAGCACAGACAGCCTTCCAATCGCCTAAAACAGCATGCTCCTTGGCTTTAGCCTCCAAGAAACTCAGATGAAAACCAAACAACTTTCCCTTCTCCTTCAAACCTCCCTTGGTCACTTCGGGGCTCAAATAAAGAGCGCGAGAGATCTCACCAACATCAGGTTCTTCCTTAGTAGCAAAGAAAAGAGCCTGGTTTCTGATCTGAATACCCAAGATACCGACATAGTCCTCCAGCAAAGGTCCAACAAGTAATCTGGGAAGACAAAGCATCTCAAAACAGGATCATAAAACTGGAGAAAAGTATGGATGGCGTCCCTATCCCCATCTGTAAGCCTGAAAACCATCCTCAGAATATTACCATAAATCTCACGGAACATCCCCACATGGTCAGGTGTAATCAATGCTATCATGTTTTTCAACACGCGAATCTCTGGATCATAGAAACTGTATACAACATCAACTTTCAAGTCGGTCCTCATATCTGGAACAAGGATGCCTCTCAACCAGGATCTCAATCAAGAATGTACCCTGCATATGGATAAACATGAGTTAGATGCGGATAAATGCAAAATGTGAATGATACGGATGCATGAATGCAATGCATAGTGCCATCCTCCAAGTCATCTGAACATCCACTGTACTGGATTCCGGTCTCTGAACTGATCACAACCATCTGAGGTACTGAGTAACCACAAATCCAACTCGGGGTTCCGAAATAAACGGAACGGAGGATACATCACCATCATCACTGAAAGTCACTGACCAGATAACAACAAGATCCTCTGAAAAAGCAACCCCACATTCAACCCGGGGATCCGAAATAAATGGAACCCGCTGATAAATACCACGGACAGAACTCCGGCGTCTCAGAAATAAATATCCATGATCCAACTGAACCAGAGTCACCATCAAACAGTCACCAACAAAATATGCGTTGTAAGAATCAACCCTCCCCTCACAGGTGAATTCTAATAAGGTCAACCTAAGGCGGATAATGGTCTCGACAATCGAACAAGATACTCAACGGGTTTGCCCTTTCGGGTGTGCCGTTACAGCTCTCATAAGATCATCTAAACCAAAGATCCGGGAATGAACGGTCACCGAAGTCAACAACTCAGAAGAGATAAACCCAACCATAGTGGAAACTCCACAAGGAAGAGCTTTTCTCAAAAGAACCTCGTCCGGCTGTGGTATGTTACATCGCAACAATCATGTTAATCCAACATGTGAGGAAACGTGAGACCACGCTAATCCTAGGTGTATACTCGGGCTTGGGTTTTAGTCCCACTCAGAACACCCACCCCAAATCAAAGGAACCAACCTGTACAGAATCTAACACAATGATAATATGATGCATGCAAACACATATGCAAATATATACCAAGCATAATAATCCTAAATGCAATAAATAGAGCAGTAAAAGCAACCAAAACTACCTTAGAGAGCACTAGGATTAACTCGCTTAGGGAATATGGACCAGCAAGAGGTCAACATCAAAGGTCCCCAGCAGAGTCGCCAGCTGTCGCAACGCGAAAAACAACCGGCGGAAAAAGACTTGTTTTTACAGAGCCGCCACCGATGCTATTCATCCGCGGACGGAAAGGGAGTGCAGGACTAACCTAAGAAATGGGAAAAGGAACGGTCTTACGACCAGAGATTACAAAGTACGGGAGTCGGTTATACAAGGGGAAGGTATTAGCACCCCTCACGTCCTTCGTACTCGACGGGATCCATGCTCAAAAGAATAGGAAAAGGTTGTTGATAAACTGCTCAAAGAAATACATGCACTGGAATAATAAAACAGGTGAAAGAAGACGGAGGAAGGGGACTCGGCAGGATGTCGCATCCTGGGCCTATGTAGTTTGTCAGAAACAAACATAAGAGTCAACGTAGTTCGGGGAAATGGGAAGCATGCTCGCTAGGACATCGCATCCTATGCCTACGTATCTTCTCTAACCAGAGTAAGAATCAGAGCACTCGTAGCTCGGCTAACGCACGCCGAAACAAAACACGAAAAAGAGACGCTGAGATGTCAAAAGAAACACCCAACAGGAAACGGAATGCCAATCCATGGACTTATATCCAACTCCTCACAACAAAAGGAAACAGAATGCCAATACATGGACTTACATCCGCCTCCAAACAAAAGCAAACAAGGAAACAGAATGCCAATAGATGGGCTTACATCCATCCGACTCCAACAAATAGCACACGCTGACCAGCGAGCACCAAAGGAAAAGGTTATCATATTGACAAACTAATAGGGAATCTGGAACTCGAGCCTAATAGTTGTCGCACAAACACACACAAAAAAGAAAAAAGGCGCTCGGAGAGATCTCGCACGATCTCCTGCCTACGTATCTTATCTGGTATGAGAATCAGGGCGACGTAGTTCCCCTTAATAGGGGAGAAACTCTCTCCTAACCAGAGACTGGGGAAACAACAAACTAAAAGGGAGACTGACTCGAGCCTAATAGTTGTCATGCAATCCACAATCCCTAAGTCAAAGTCTTTAACCTAACTCATCCGAGAAGGGAGAAAAAACACATCAAAAGTTCACATGTATGCAATCATCACACTCTATATACAAACAAGAGGCTCAGACAAATGGTTGGGCTTTAGTCAAGAGGGGTCATATCAACCTCGACAAACAAGCCAAAACTGTAGGGGTATGCTGAAGCTCTTAACCACTAACATTGAGAGTTAGGGTGAAGCTGATGAAATGTGGTAATGAGGATTAGACCTCATGCTCTTAACCCTGGCCTGGGTGAGCTCAAATCAAAGAAAGCGTGGGGATCCAGAAAGAGGGACCCAATCCACTTGACTGACTCTATACACAGATCTTGGGTTATGTTCAAGAGCATCAGCACGTAGTGCGAGCATAATGAACGACTCACTGATTAACAGGGAATTGATTGTTAATCCCTTCTATCTGTCAATTGCCTCTTCACTTAGGAGGACTTATCAAGTAACATGCCTCATTTAGAGGTCTTTAGCACAAATGTAAACAATCACAATCATGGCCTCTTAAGGAGGACTTCAGCCAAAACGCCTGGCAAAAAGGCGACAGGACTTCCAGACTACATGGAGAAAGAAGGCTAAGCTACCTCAGTGGTGTATCAACCACACTCCAAAGCAAAGCTCAAGCAAGAGCTAAAAGCGACTAATGTACCTGTACAAAAGCCAAACAGTTAATATTGTATTCAGAAAATCAATCAGACAAACAACAGTGGAACTTTCCAATATGTACACAATGCAAGTCATAAGTGCAAGCACTCAAATGAGTTTATCACATCAATGGACCTACAACACAACAAGAATTAGTAATCAAAGCAACTTGCATCTTAAGTAATGAGACCAAAGCAAACATTAGTGCTAAATGCTCAATACCTGAAACACAAAACACAACTGGTGAGTACAAACCACTATTGCAAAGACTAGGGTCAAAGGCAAATTAAAAGACCAAAACAGAAGTCAATATTTTACACAAAGCATATTCAATCAATCCACAAGATGTCCTCAAAAGGACAAAAGCCAATTCAATAAGCAAAGCCATCAAATAATCAAGATAAGGCAAAGGCAAACAATGTGATCAAAATTGGACATCAAACATAGAAAATCCACATTAAAACAGAAATGTAACCAATGATCATGAAATTTTTTATATGAACACAACATGTTATGAACAAGCATCATACCAAAAATTTAGTCCAGATGTAAACAAATGGTGTGTGAATGAAAATGCACAAGTACAAGGTACAAAATGTTACACCAAATGTCACAACATATGTTCATGTGTCCAAAACAATGGTATTAAATGATAAAAATGCCAAACAAAAGCCAAAAGATCATGTCACATGTTATGAATAAGCATGTCAAATTCCAAGGAAATTGGACAAACTATGAGCATTTCACAAATCAATTAGCACAACATATCATTTTGATGTCATGTTCAAACAACAAATCATCATTAAAAATCCAGAAGCACACAATTCATGAAATTAATGCTAAAAAATAATAGACATCAACACAAGAATGTGGAAAAAAGTTTGGATCAAATTGGATTATTTTTCTATTTATTATGAATTTTTGAAGTTAAGGAAATAAAATGAAATAATAATGAAATAATGTGGAAATGAAATATGAAAGAAATAGAAATGTACATCCACCAAGTATTGAACACAGGTACTCATGGTTCAAGCGCGCTTCAAGTGGAATTAAAAATGTGCATAGCGAGGAATCGAACTGAGGACATGAAGGTTCATGCAGCGCTTGAGTAAAATTAACTGGAATTTTGAAAAACAACACGCGCTAGGTTCGAACAGAGGTTTGTGAGGTCACAGGCGCGCTTAATTGGAATTTTAAAAAAAAGGTGCAAAGCGTGGAATCGAACGCAGGACTGGCTGGTTACATGAGCGCATGAAGCAAGCCCTAGGATGATGAACCAGACGGCCGGAATAGTGATTCCGGTCGTCTTCTCCGGTTGCATCGCCGGTGAAGGTTCAATAATTTTTTTCAGATTTCAACATGCTATACATCAATGGAAAGTTCTTTCTTCGTACATCACGAATATCATGCTAACTAAGCCTAAAACTCCATGGATTGAGCAGATTGAAGGAAAACAATATGAACATCAAAATTTCATTTCCACATATCTCACTCGATTCTTAACCAAATTCAAAACAATTTATATCAGCATCATCAGTGAGGCAAGCTTTACCTAATCATGGCAAGAAAACGAAGAAAAGAGATGATCGAATTCTAACCTGTTTGAAGAGCAGTGTGTTGATCTCGTGTAATCAAGGCCTCACCACTTCCAGATCTTCTTCCTCTATGATTGCTTTGAAGCTTTGAACAAGAATTGATGGTTGAAAGCACTCCAATCCAGCTCTCTTCAAGTTCCATTAACATGTTCATGCACTTGTGTAGCTCAAATCTAGACCAATTTCTTCGAACCAATGCTTGATTCCTACTCAATAATACTCAATGAACAAGATTATGCAAGAAAATTGATGAGTTATGTGAAGAAATTTCAAGTTTGAAGTGAGAGAATTTTTGGAGGGAAAAATGAATTTGAGATCTAGAAAGTTAGTTATGGCAAATTCTGTTAGGGTTTGCTATTTATATGGTTCACTAATCACAATGCTAATCACAATTAGGCTTGGTTAATCTTATTTAATGAATTATGAAGTGTTTTGCAAAAAATGAATAATGAGGGTGCATGGCTAATCCACACGTGAACAGTGCCATGTTAGGGCTTGAAATCACTTAAAATCATCTAATAAACACAATGGAAGTGGTATTTTGCACATATCTTGAACCAAATTCAAATTATGAATTTTCCCTCCAAAAAGGACATGTATGAACACATGATCATATGAACTTTTTTCATGCAATGCAATGGGGTATTTGGAAAGTATTGGTCACAAGGAGCATTTTGCAAAAAGAGTGGACCATTTTGGAGTTTTGGATCAAAAGTTATGTCATGTTGAACTTTCATGCATGCTTTGTGATCATCTGGCCATAACTTCTCAACCAATCATCAGATGATCATGAAATTGGACTTTCTGAAAAGGGGAGAGAAAGATATTCAACTTTAATGTTCACCAAAAATCTATTTGAAGCTTCTTTGATGTTGGAAAGTCAAGTTGACTATGGACTAAAAACTTGCCATTTTTGGAAACTTTCAATTACAGGTCAGTTTCCATTTTGGGAAACTTTTGCCCTGACTTCAAAATCTTCAAAATAGATGTTTGAAATGACAAATGGACCTCTTTTGAACATGATTGAGGTGTTGAAACTCATTTCCCCACCTCATAGCCCTCAGCTCTTGCACAGTTGAGTTTATGTGGTCCTCAGATGACCTTGACATGCCCTGATCAGCTTGAGCCTCTACCACTTAGGGAAATGGCTCAGAAATGAACCCCTAGCTCATGTAAGCTCAATATGATACTCATGTGATCTTCATCCCAATAAAACAACTCACCTCCTTGAGAAACCCTAGCTGGAAAACTGCCATTGATTAGGGTTGACCAGAGGTCAAAACCCTAATCCAAAGGAATCTGAGAATGCACAATGAAGCCCTGGATGATGACATAACCATGATGATGGTGACATATCCTTGCACACAAGATAATACTCAAGACCTTTGAAGGATCAGGAAACCCTAATGCACTGCAAACCCTCAGATGGTTGATCACCAATCCATAAAGACCCTCAGGCTTGAACCATGCAACCTTTCCATCTTCTGAAAAGACCTTGGAGGATGACCTTCTTAATTCCATATGATATGCAAAAATGCAAATGCCTAATATCCTAAAATATGAAATGTAATTTGTCAAACTAGTCCCAAGAAGAGGAGGGCAAATTTGGAGGTGTTATAGTGGGGAAGAGTGCAGAAATTGTCAAGACGCCGAGAACGGATGTGATAGTTTGAGAAGGGGTATTCAGCAACTGATAGATGAAGGTTGTCTTCAGTTCGATCAGACTCGTCCAGTGAAGAATGATGTGTCGATAGTAACGTTTTATTTCACTCCTGAAGAAATATATGTTCCCAAGAGACCCGCTCCGACAACAATATATTTCCCAGAAAGTCCAGCACCAATTTACTCTGACAACCCTCAACCGACTTTGATTAGTTCGGTCACCATCACGGTACCAGGACCTGTCCCGTATGAGAAAGACAGTGCTATCCCGTGGCAATATGGGGCTGATATCTACTGCCAGGGGCAGAAAGTTGACGAAGAAGGCATTGACATTGGTAGCTCCGCTGTAGACAATGTTGGAGGAATTGGTGGCTTCACTCGCAGTGGACGCCTATTTGCACCATCAACATTACGCACGATTACTGAAGCTGAGGCAGCTGCCAAGGCTAAAGGAAAACAGGTAGCCACCGAAGAGGTTACTATCGAGGAAGCTCCTCCTAAGACGGCATTCGAGAAGGAAGTGAATGAGTTTATGAGGATTATCAAGAAAAGTGACTACAAGGTAGTCGACCAGCTAAATCAGACACCCTCAAAGATCTCCATTCTCTCACTATTGATGTGCTCTGAGGCACACAGAGCAGCCTTGTTGAAAGTACTGAATATAGCTTATGTTCCCCCAGAGATAACGGTTGACCAGCTGGAGTCGGTAGTTTCGAATGTACACACTAGCCATGCGCTAGGTTTCACCGATTATGACCTAACATCTGAGGGCAGGAATCACAACAAAGCCTTGCATATCACAATGGAATGCAAAGGGACGGTGCTTTCCCATGTTTTGGTTGATACAGGTTCTTCTCTGAATGTTCTCCCAAAGAAAGCCTTAACGAAGTTGGATTACGATGACGCCACCCTGAGGCCGAGTAATTTAGTTGTAAGGGCTTTTGATTGCTCTAAGCAAGCTGTTTGTGGCAAAGTTGAGTTGCCAGTTAAGATTGGACCGCAGGTATTCAAGAGTACCTTTTATGTGATGGATATCCAGCCTTCCTATAGCTGTCTGCTAGGTCGACCCTAGACTCATGTTGTCGGTGCTGTTACTTCTACTCTCCACCAGAAGCTCAAATATGGACTAGAAGGTCAGATCGTCACTGTCTGTGTTGAAGAGGATATTTTTGTTAGCCACCTGTCTACATTTAAGTATGTGGAGATGGATGGCGAGATGCATGAGATGTTGTGTCAGGGCTTCGAAGCCATAAACATCAGTGAGGTCGTGCCAGAAGCTGTCTCTTCACCTGAGTCTGAGAAGGTCGGGACTTCTATCTCTTCATACAAGCAAGTTGTTGAAGTGGTTAAAGCTGGTAATGCCCAAGGCTGGGGCAAATTTGTGGAGCCAATCATCAAAGAAGACAAGTTTGGATTGGGGTATACTCCGGGGTCTCAGAAGAATGAAGTCGGTACTTTCTCCAGCGGGGGTTTGGTTCCTCCCCACACCGTCAATGCTGCAGATGAAGACAAGGCTGACAGCAACTGTGACTTAGATAGTTGGATTCGCCCATGTGTCACAGGAGAAAAGCTCGACAATTGGTCGTCTGAAAAAGTCATCCGGTTTACTCTACTGAAGGAGTAATTTTTGTTGTTTTCCTTTTATCACATGCATAACAAAGTCTTACACTTTGACCAAGGTGTAATGACTCATCTATACGGCCATCCATTTAGTTACATTTTGCAATTATTTTCATCATCAATAAAGGACAGCTTTTGCAAACAATTTTGTGTTCTCTTTCTTTCAATTATTTTTACTTTTACAAAAACGACAATGTTTCTTTTTCGTTTTTCTTTCCAAAAAACACCTCGTAAAATTGATCACCCGGATCTCACTGCTAACGACACTGCTATGGCCATGTATGACTTCGACAATCCTATCTATCAAGCCGAAGAAGGGGTTGAGGAAGATTGTGAATTGCCTGAGGAGTTAGCCAGGTTGTTAAAACAGGAGGGCCGAGCTATCACACCTTATCAGGAGGTGGTTGAGACCATAAACATTGGTACCGAAGACGACAAGAAAGAGATCAAGATCGGGGCCAGTCTACAGGCTGAGAGGAAAAGACCGTTGATCATGTACTTGACTGTGTTAGAAAGGTCAATGGGCTGTGTGCTCGGTCAGCATGACGAGTCAGGTCGAAAAGAGCATGCAATATACTACCTTAGCAAAAAGTTTACCGACTGTGAACAAAGATACTCACTGCTCGAGAAAACTTGCCGCACTTTGGCATGGGCCTCTCGCCGACTAAGACAATATATGTTGACTCACACGACTCTATTGATATCAAAGATGGATCAAGTCAAGTATATTTTTGAAAATCCAGCAGGGTTGCTAGGTGGAAAATGATGCTGACAGAGTATGACATCCAATACACTTCACAAAAAGCCATCAAAAGAAGTGTCTTGTTAGACTATCTTGCCGCGCAACCGATTGATGATTACCAACCTATGAGGTTCGACTTTCCTGATGAGGACATCATGTTTCTCAAATCTAAAGATTGCGAGGAACCACTCCTGGAGGAGGGGCCTGACCCTGAATCCAAATGGATTATGATGTTTGATGGGGTGGTCAACGTCAATGGTCGCGGAGTTTGTGCAGTGTTGATCACACCAGAGGGGGTTCATATGCCATTTTGTGCCAGAATAACTTTTCCCTACACCAACAATGAAGCCGGACGAAGCAGAATGGGTCCGTTCTCGATACAATCAGCTAAGCCTAGTTGAGGAAAAGAGACTAGCAACTATATGCCATGGCCAGCTATATCAGAGACGGACGAAGAGAGCGTTTGATTAGAAAGTGCGCCTTCGGGAGTATCGAGTCGGTGAATTGGTACTCAAAAGAATTCTTCCTCCCAACACAGATCACAGGGGCAAATGGACACCGAACAACGAGGTTCCATACGTGGTTAAAATAGTTTTCTCTGGAGGAGCTCTGATGCTAACAACCATGGATGGCGAAGACTTCCCATCCCCTGTCAACTCAGACGCAATTAAAAAATACTTCGCATAAAACAGACCCGCTGGATAGTAAAAAGAATAGTCCAAGCAAAAAAGGGGCATCCCGACGAACCAAAAAAAGAATGAAGAGGTTCGGGCAAAAATTAGGGATATAAAAATATAAAAAAATGTACACCCGGTGAGCCGAAAACCCGAAAGGGCGGCTCGGGAAAAAAAGGGTATCCCGATGGATTGAAAACCCAAAAGGGCGGTCCACGTAAAAGTTAGGGAATAAGCGAATAACTGCGATCTGAGTTCATCTGTGTTATATCACCGTTTCATTCAATCCGGTAATTTTCGAAGGTAAAAGATCGACTAATCATCCACTTCAGAAAGCAAGATGAGCAGAGCGTCTTGAGGACATACGAGCCATAGCAGAGTCGAAACTCGGTGGGACCCCGATTCCACATTGCATTAGGATAATTTCTCTTGTTCAATTTATAGCGATCGCCTCTTTCCAGGGATCAGCTTCCTGATGTACTCGCCTATTCCTGGCACAAATTTTTCAACCAACAAAAGTCGAATAATTCAGTTAAAAAGCCTCTTTACTTTTCATTTATCAGTTTGTTTGCAAAAGATGTCTGAATTCTTGAGGAAACATATTGCATCTGAATGTAATGGTGGCTTTTGCAGATGATTTGCATAGGAAAACACTTAAAATTGCTTTGAATGTGCTTAATCCCGGACGGTGAATTCAAACCGAGCAATTCCCCCGGGACATACGTGTGTGTTTGCAGGTCACAGGATTCGGATGCCAAGTCATGAATCCTCACCCCCAAGCGGTTGACAAAGCCTCTCCTCTGCAGAGCAGGTTCCCCAGTAGAGTTGACAGTATCCAGATTGTATATCCCCAGTAGAGTTGACAGTATCCATACTGTATATCCCTAGCGGAGTCGACAGTGCCAGACTGTATCTTCCCAGCAACAGCGGAGTAGTCGCATACCCAACAGACAAGAGGGTGGTGTTCCTAGTGTTCATCTCGTCCCCAGCAGATTTTTTTTAACAGATTTGTTTTAATCCCCAGCCTGAGGACAATTAGCAAGTTCATATCCTCAGCAAAGGTCGATTCCTACGACATTTCCCCAGGAAGTGCTTTCCTCACAGACTCTCCTCGCAGAGCCTCGCCAAGAAAAGTTTCCATAGTTGATACTTCCTCAGCAAGGTCAACTTTTCAAAAAAGGCCGATTTATTTTCGGTGGCTCCCCGGTCCCGGCAGGCGGATCGTTCCTCACAAAGCATTCAAGGATTGATACAGCGATCCGCTCCCTGCCAGAGTTGCTTCCCCAAGCAGATTTCTTTTTTTCTTTTGCACCATGCATAACATTTGCATTTGCATTTGCATGCATATCAAACATACAAATAAGTTGATAAACAGGTTCTTCAAAGCAGACTGAAAAATTACTTTACAACCAAAGTCATGAGATTTGGCCAGAGGATCAAGTGTGTGTGTGACCCAGCATGAGGGTCATTTCGAAGATTCAGCCTGAGAATCGTTTTCCAGTGATCTAGCCTGAGGGTCATTTTTGAAGATTCAGCCTGAGAATCGTTGATCCAGCCTGAGGGTCATTTTTGAAGATTCAGCCTGAGAATCGTTTTCCAGTGATCCAGCCTGAGGGTCATTTTTGAAGATTCAGCCTGAGAATCGACTACGAGCGTTATTTCCCCAGCAAGCCAGCTGGAGTAATAAATTGACAGCTCAACAGAAAATTAACCTACAAGAGGATCCAGCCCGCGGATCGCATTTAAAAAACAAAGTCTAATTGAAGAGTCGTTATAACATGTTCTAGCCAGAAGAATATGTACGAAGCCCAAGAGTGTGATATTCTCGAAGCTGCATATCTAACATGAAGATTGGGCGCAGATTTTGAGAGAGAGTCAACCAGCGCATGCCTCAGATGCGAGATCCTGATGATGGGAATTTATCATCAAATCAATCCAGATCTATCCAGAAGATCGAAGTCAGGTCTAGCCCGAAGACCAGAAATAGATTCAGCCAGAGAATCGAAACAATTCAGATCTAGCCAGAAGATCGAAG
The DNA here is from genome assembly GCF_024323335.1 of Lathyrus oleraceus. Classification (NCBI taxonomy): domain Eukaryota; kingdom Viridiplantae; phylum Streptophyta; class Magnoliopsida; order Fabales; family Fabaceae; genus Lathyrus; species Lathyrus oleraceus. The sequence goes on from NC_066581.1 coordinate 83,365,591, forward strand.
TAGATTCAGCCAGAGAATCAAAGAAAATAGATTCAGCCAGAGAATCGAAACAAAGGAGATCTAGCCAGAAGATCTAAGAAGATCTAGCCAGAAGATCGAAGAAGATCTACCCAGAAGATTGAAACCGTATCCAGCCCGAGGATCAAAATTAACATCCAACCAGAGGACTAAATTGAGTATAGATTAAGCCAGAGGATCGAAACTTCAGATTAAGTCAGAAGACTGATTCAGATTCAGCCAGAGGATCGGAAGAGAAATAAACAGCGCGGTGTATTTCAGCAATTTTGTGGTGTTCTCGGAGCGCAAATTTTCGGTCTGTCTTTGGTATTCAATCACATATCATCCTGTTTGTCTGATAAGTTGTTCGCTTTCATCCTGCTTGGGTTAGCTGATGACTGAATAGGGGCAGCTGTAACACCCCAAAATTTGCTCTCCTTATTCACGCATTCATTTTTAGGTCATTTAACATTAGATACATTGCATTTCATCATGTCAATCGGGACTAGCTCCAAGAAGCTTGAACATCATCTAGGACACTTTGTGGGTTCTATTTAGATGATCAATCAACACAAGGGAAAGACTTGAGTTACTTCCAATAGGGGTCTATTCGTCAGTCAAAACGTTAATCTTGAAAGAGCAAAGGTTTGTTCATGAGCTGTCATGCTCGCCAGGCGAAGCCCACGTGTTTTGAAAAAAAAAACGGAAAAAAAAATGAAAAACGAAAAAAAAAATTAAATAAATAATTAAATAAATAAATAAATAAATAAATAAATAAAATAAAAAATCTTGGGCTTGGACCTCTCTCATTTGAGCCCATAGGTCCACAAAAATCAGGTTATAAATTCAGAGTTTCAGTGAAACAAAAGGCCATTCTATTCCTATTACCCTGGCTGGAAAAATATAGTGAGAGAAGAGCTAACAGAGTTCAGAGCAACCTCCAGAGACTGAAGGGAACTCATCTGCAAAGAACCAATTCCCTCTCATATAAACCCTAAGAGTGCTTTGCAAATCCAGCCGTGCCATTTGATTTCAACCGATCTCTCCAATCAGGTTTGCCCTTATTCCCATTACCTTTGTGCTTTAAAGTTGAATACTCTGAATGTTTGAGGTATGATGGATGAATTTCATTAGGTTTTTGCCCACGGGTTCATAATTATGTAAGAATGTATAAATAATGCCTTGAATGTTTAATCGTTTAATTTCTGAAGTGTATGCCACAGGGTTTGAGGTTTCTGAAACCATACTGTTATCCATGAAAAATCCAAAACCCGCAGGTGCTCGCTAGCACCTTCACTAGGCGAGCACGCAATGACGCTTCGCCAAGCCTTCGCTAGGCGAGACAGTAGCGATCGCGATAGTAGCATTTGCTTTTTTCTGTTTTGCTCTAATCTGACTTACGTTTGTCATAGCATGTTTTCTCCTAATCCTTATCGTGTTTCACTAACCCTTTTGTTGAGTTTTTGTGAAGGCTCACATGACTTTTGCAGGGATAGCTCGTTGGATATTCCACTTTGCTTGTGGGATACCATTTGGGAGATTTATTCTGATTGCCTTGTTGGCACATTTACTTTATACATGTTTGTTTTGTATGTGTTCGTATCCCCACAGGTAGCGCGGTTCCTTCGTCAAGGACTGCCTTTTTGCATTAGCATCCCTAACCCTACCAACTCATTGATTTTTCTTCTCCTAAGAACACGTTAACTCCTTCTACTACAGGCGAGTAAGTCTCCAAAGGCCGAGCATCCGGTAGATTGCGTAGTAACGTCGTTCGTCCAAAACCCAATCCATAACCCCGTAGTTTGCCGAACTAAGGCTTGCTCTGATTCTCATTCCAGATGAGATACGTAGGCATAAGACGCGATGTCTTAGCGAGCACAATTACCCTTAACCCCTAGGTAGCCGAGCTACGAAGACTCTGATTCTCATATTCAGATGAGATACGTATGCAGTGGATGCGACATCCGTGCGAGTCATTTTCTTTTGACCCCTTTTTTTTAGTAAATAACACATTAGATAAACCCACACCCTTTAGAAAAGAACTACAAAAGTGGATCCCTTAGAGTACTACGGATGCGTAGGGGTGCTTATACCTTCCCTTCGCATAATCGACTCCCGAACCCAAGATTTGGTTGCGAGACCCTGTCTTGTCCTTTCCTTTTTCCAGGTTTACTTTGAGCGTTTCCTTTCCCTCCTTTGGGATAAATAACGCACGGTGGCGACTCTCCTGTCTTTCTTCGCCGGTTGTTTTTTTTCGCATTCCATTTTTCAGGTTGCGACAACCATAAAAATCTATTTTATTTATATAATTTGAAGGATTACACTGAGTACAATTTCAGAAACAAAATAAAAATACAAGAGAAAAAGAGACTAGTCATCCTAAGGATTCCTAACAACAATGTTGGAAGATCTGGTTGTAGGCGCGTATTTCCTTCCAATGCATCGAATCTCGGTCTCAAAAGAAGCCTTCATCTGAGTCTTCTCAAGGAGAAGCTGGTCAACAATCTTCTTCCAAGCAACGGAAGGCTGAGGCACGCTAGAGGAAGATGAAACCTCCGACTCTCTCTGTCTCTTTGTCACTCGGTCTTCAAGAAGCTCAATAAGTGCATCTTTGTCATTAGACTCAAGCTGCCTCTGCATGCTTTTTTCTCAAAGCATGGAAACTCTCTTCCCACATATCTTTCTCTCTCTTCATCTTGGCGAGTGCGTCTTCCAACTCCTGTACATCTTGGTTAGGGAGAGTTAATGGCTCAACCACAACCACAAACATAGATCTTTCACAAGGATAAGGCATCTTCAACTCTAAAGCTCTCTTCTTTACCCAAAGAGTGTAAGCCTCCAAAGCTACACAATTGTGCGGACCAAGCTAAGATCTTCCTTTCCTATGAACATTATGCCAAGCATGCATAATTTTCCGCTTCAAATGTTGGGGATTTTTACCCTCTTGATAGAAAAGACCTTCTAACAAATTGTTATTAGGTTTGTCTCTCAAGGGGAATCCAAGTTGACGACGAGCCAAAGCAGGGTTGTAGTTAATTCCTCCTTGTGTACTAATGAGAGGCACATTAGAGAATTCACCACAACCATCAATAATCTCCAAGCTACTCAATGCAGAGTCATACCAAACTATATCATCATTAATGAGAGACATAAGTCTCTGAGACCACCGTAGACATTATTTGTTCTCCACAAAAGCAGGTGTCTAAGGCAAGTGTGAAATAAACCACTTGTACATAAGAGGAATGCAACAGACAATAGTTCCACCATACTTAGAATTCCTTAGATGCAAAGAGAAATACATATCACCCAACAAAGTAGGCACAGGATTCCCTATCAAGAAACTTCTAATGGCGTTAACATCAACATAAACCGTCAATGTTAGGGAACAAAGTTAATCCATAGATGAGCAACACAAAGATAGCTTCAAAAGCGTCCACACTACCGGCTTGAGGAAAGGCAATGGCTTCCTTGATGAGGAAATCAGATGGCAACCCAAACAATCCTCCTTTCTTCACCCAATGAGCCTCTATCTCAGACTTCTTCAAGTGAAGAGCTTCAGCAATAAGATGAGATCTGGGAATGTCTTCCAATCCACTAAATGGCACCTTGTATGAAATAGGTATTCCCAAGAGATGGGCATACTCTTCCAACATAGACACAAGCTCATAATCAGGAAAAGTGAACCAACGGTAGAGAGGATCATAAAACTGTACTAATACACTCAAAAGTCCTTCAACCACATCAACAGATAAGATGGACAGAAGCTTCCCATGGCATTGTATGAAGTCCAAGGGATCTAATACAAAATATGATAGCTTCCTTAACTCTTTCAAGTCGAGACATCTGAAACTGTACTTCTTAGTGTTCCTTCGTCCACAATCCATGGTCTGAAAATATTTGCAAATAATACCTCATTTCCTTGAAATTTTCGTGTGATGAATGTTATGATGCACATGAATGCATGAATGCAACAATCACAAATAAGGGACCACACGCAAGGCAAACAAACAAAGGTCAAGGGATGAATCAAGTCATTGTCAAGATCAATCATCCATTTTGGTGAATTATGGTTTACACCTTATCAACACCTAAGTTCCATTGATATTGACAAGACTTGATTGGACCAACCAAGAATCAAGGGTTTGTTGTAAATCACGAGCATGGAGTCTGGGTAAGAACCGTCCCAAAGGAGTGAACTAAGGATAAAAACTTGTAGATCATGTTCGAAAAAGTTCCCAGAGTCTTAATTCCATCTATCAGATATTACAGGTTAGGATGACTGACTCATCAACCCATAATATTCTCAAGAGAAACTTGTCTGATTGTAGTATCGCGTAACAACTGTTATCAAGTCTACACTTGGACAGTCTCCACACTACGTCCTAAATAGGCCAAGAGGGGGTAAATGTTCTACGTTCCTCAGCTGCTCGGACCCTAAATCAAAGGTAGTAATGCCTAACCACAAATACTTGTGTGACATTTCCAAATCCAAAAGGGTCTCCACTGAGTAGATGGGTCTCAAGCCAACTTGTTAAGGACTACTCCACACAAGTCGAACATGACTATACCATCCTCCTATCTTAATTGCACTCAAGTTCGGGTTAGAACTTATCTCACCACTCAGAGATCACCAAGCACAACAAATAGATTATATCACACAAACAAATATACATACATCAAATATATATACAATTATATACATATAAAAAAGCAGGCTAAACCCACTGGAGACTACTCCCCAGCAGAGTCGCCACTTAATTTCTGTAGCGGTAAATTCATGATCATCAAGCTATGGATAAGTAAGACATCAAATAACAAGAGTTGCCACCGCGCTTTTATTATTTCTAAGGGAAAAGGGAAAAGTACGAACAAAACCCACAGATAAGAAGTTTTCAAATCAAAACTAATAAAATGTCGGATATTACAGGTAAGGGGGTTGTTTACAAAGAGGAAATGTGTTAGCACCCAAAGTGTCTGATCGGAAAAATAGCAAGTGTACTATTTTTACCGATGTAGTAATAAGGAGTTTTATTCCCAAGTATCGATCTCAGGGATTGCGTAGGAAATACTTATTTTTCTTATGATTCTATTTGAACAAAAACACAATGGGTTGGTTGGTTTTTAGAATTTATAACGATAAACACAAAAAGATAGTAAAGAATAATTGATTAATATAAAACATGCTAGGGTGAGTGGTTGATTTAACCAGTTATGAATTCAAGTCAAGATTTCCTCAATACACATGAAATATTCAATTACCTAACCTCAGAATGTTCTTCCTTAAGTCCTTAAAGAAGAAGCTATTAAACTACCAAATCTTACTCAAATGTCCATTCAACTAATCATTGGTTTTAATCATAAATAATATCTAGGTTTAAGGTGATTTACAAAAGTTCTTAGTCCTAGGTGATGCAATTATAAACCCAATTGTGTGAAAACCCTAACAATCACAATCCTGTTATTGATAGTCATAGATCTAATTGTATTCGTCCGATACAAAAGCATAATAACATCACACAATTGAATTGAAATACGTAACATAGTAATAAGGAAATCCATGGTTAAAATTCACAACATCAGATCAAGTCAGGACCACCCCCCTAGCATTGGGGGGTTTAGCCTCTCATAGTATTCAAAGAAATCATAGTGTGGAAATTAAACATTACAAAGAATTAGGAGATTTTGATCTTTAATGGTTGATGCCCTTGAATCTCGTCGTCTTTAAATCCTCCGTAGTATCTATCTTCTCCAGTGCAATGTTTTCTTTCGTACGTCAAAAAGTAGTTTTCTCTTTTTCTCCAAAGTCTTCTAATAGCCTCGGATGGTTTTTTCTCCCAGCAAAAAGTCTAAAATACCCTTAATGAACAGGGCAAATCCACACAACAAAAAGTAAAATTTCTCAGCCGCGCCCATCAACACGGGCCGTGTGGATTCACACGGGTGCCTGTGTTGATCATCAAAAGTTGTGTTTTTTGGAGCAAACTACAAAGGCATCAACACGGGCCGTGTGGATTCACACGGGTGCCCGTGTTAACCCTTTGTTTTACCTCTTTGAGTTCTCTTTTCCTGGAAAACAACACGGGTCGTGTTGATGTATGATCGCGACTTTATGAGTCGAGTTGGGGTACTAACTGCAAGTGCACAGTTCTATCGCGTAGTTTTAAAAGATATCGATCCCACAGGGACTTATGAATCGATATACCGTTTTCTAAGGTTACTTCGTAAAGCTAAGGCGGATGATATTTTGATTGTTTCAGGGGAAAAGTTAAAACTAAAACTAGATCTAAATTAAATATCAATTAAGCGGATATCGGTATGTAGTTCGTCGTAATTAGGGAGTCAAATCTTCGTTGGTTTCTTGGTTTTAAAATAAATCTTTTCAGTAGACACTATTGATTAAAAGCCTTTTCTCAAACTCTCGCTCTGTTGAATAGACTATGACTTTATATTAAAGTAGCTGTCACTTATTAGTTAAGTCCAAAATCACCTTTTGAAAACAATAGAATCTATAGAAACTCTTTTTAAGAAAATACTAATCGTTTAAACACCCTCGTCTCAAACTCTCGCTCTGTTGACTTAGATTATATAATTAAATTCAAATGCTTAACTCTCGTCCTCACATTTAACTTTTAAAAATACTTTTTGAAAAAGATTAGAATTTAATTAACTCTAAAAATTGCTTTCGCCCTGATCTAGAATTAATGTTGAATTTACACTATCCAGTTAAAAACTCAAACTTTCGTTCTATTGATTTTAACTTCTTTAGTCTTTTACTCTCGTACAAAAACCATGGTATTAAACATGTAAATTGAGACCATAAAAAGAGTGATTTTATTTTTAAGCATAATTAAACCAACTTAGTTTTGATTCCTTCATTCCGCTTACTTTACATACCGATACCTAAATAAATTAGCCAGACATGCTAAACAGATCTAAACAACCATCAAGCTTAAATAGAAACATCTCAGGCAAATAATGTAAATAAACAATAAAGCAGGGCATATATAAATTCAAACAATAATTAAAGAACCTGAGTAATTAATAGCAGTCTTGAATACTCCACCACAGACCGGTTGGATTTGTTCTCGAATTCTTCAATCGGACAGGAAAATAAAAGTGAAGGAATAAAAAAACCTAGGGTCTAACGTAAGGTTAGATCCGGTAAAAGGTACACAATAATTTCCGGTGTAGAACTTATTGTGTGAAAAATTAATTAAGTGCTGAAAGCTTGACTGAAAAAGAAAATAGAAATTGCAAAGAAAAGTAAAAACTATAAAAATTAATGCTGTAAAGTATGCTTGCACGGCTGGAAAGAAAAAGCACGAAGAAGAGAGACGGCCGAGAGAGCTGCAGGGTTTGCCAAAAGCCACTATTTTTATTATTGACTTTTTGTAACGGTTTCCAAAAGCTTTCCGTGTAAAAATCCTCACGTTCCAATAGTCATGCGTAACAATAGGCTTCAACGTGCCTCTGTTGCGCTTCTGAAGCCAAAAATATAGGAGAATGGTGTGACGTCCGTCACACCATGTGTTACGCTCGTAACACAAGTAGACAGGGCGTGACGCTCGTCACACCTTGTGTGGCGCTCGTCACAGGCGCAACGCCTGTGCTTTTGGGCTGGGCTTTGGCTTGGTGGAATTTTCTTCTTTTCATTTCTTTTTGCACCTCCTTTTCTTCCTTTTTCACTTGTGCTTCAAATAAACTACCTGAGATAAATAGGAAGCAAAATACCAAGTAGTATCGAATAAAATGAAATAAATTGAAGTGAATAATAATATAATTTAATTAAATCGAGTCCTAGAATGTGATATTATTTCATGTTATCAAACTCCCCCATACTTAGACCTTTGCTTGTCCTCAAGCAAAATACAATATAGAAATTGTTTAAAAATTTAGCCAGGTGAAATTTCAAAACACACATCAATTCGTACTAGGTTGCAAGTAGATTTTGTTTTAGAAGCAACTTGAGTCTAATCTCGACATCAAGAACTACCGTTATTGCATCTGATAACTTTACCTCATGCAAATCAGTTTGAGTCATGCTATTATAACCAGCCTAGTTCTTTTACTCTTATTTCACCCGTTTTCATTCTAGCGAAATCACATTAAGCCCTTTATCGTTTTGCGCACATAGTGGAGTGACCGGTTAGTGATTCTGATCCCCTTTTTAGCTTGAAGCTCTGGTACATAAGTCGGATAACTTCGTTTTTTCGGTCCATTGCAAATTGCGGGGGATCGGACCGTAGTCCTCCCTACCAAGTTCAGCACCAGATACCTGCTGAACCAACTCATAATGGATCTTTCGTATTATGCTTTCATATGATATGCAGCCTTTAGATTAAATGATCTGGTAAGGATCACCTAACTTAGTTAGTGCATTTCCTGATATATATATTTTTTGTATTTTGGGAATCATTCACTTATATTCATCGGCCCTCCACGTAGTTTGCTATTAAGATGGTGCTGACTTCTTGTATAAACTACTCGGGGTTACTATAAAGTTAAAAGTCCAGGGACTTGTATAACAGGTACCTTTCTGATCTAACATGTTGAGGTTTGTTTAGAGCGTTGGTATGGTAATAATTTTTTCTTGATTTCACTCAAAAATAAGCAACCTTTATATTTACTGAGTGTGTTGAATTTTTGTTATGGCTCATGAAAATTTGAGGGAATAGATAATGGAAATTTTCTCACACTAGGGACTTAATTTAGAATAAATATATATTAAAATTTTTTATTTTTTTTTGTTTATAAGAAAAGGGAATAACAATGAAAAGGGAAAGATAACATACTTGAAAAGGGAGATTTAAAGAACAAGGTTTTCCCCCCCACACTTAAATGAAACATTGTCCCCAATGTTTCAGAGAAAACAAAAGAAATACAAGAAGAAAAAGAAACTAGAGTCAATGTTGCCTTCCGCCGCAAGTTCTTGGACCTGGTGATCTTTGACGTACTTCCAAATCATCAAACCTGCTGAGCAACTGAGCGAACCGCTGATCGGTTACTGCATTCCTCGCTTCCTATTGTTGTTGCATCTGGCGCATCATCTGCATCACTTTGAGATTTTGCGCTTGCATACCATCGATAGCATCCATGATGTCGTCGTTGGTTGCTAGCCTTCTTCGTCGACGACGTCGTGAGGATGGACCAGCTGCATTATCTGAAGGGTTGAGCGGGACTGATTGTTGGGCAGGAACCTGATCACCTTGCTCCATTTCGGCAAACTCGTGTGAAGGCGGGTTTGCTTGTGTAGGCTCGGTGGCTTCGGGAGCATTCAGATCATAGATGTGACGGTTGGGATTGGTGACATCTGTTAGGGAAATGTTGGGTAGAACAACACTTGGGACTTCCTGGTTGTTCACCATAAGGTAATACCCTCCGCCTACCCTGTATTTGATTAGGCGGCTGGACCGACAGTAGCTTATATCCATCAATAGGGGTGGGAGAGATTGTAAATTCTGAAGTCGATCCCCAAGATTTAAGCCAAGTGCTATGGTGGTGATTAATCCACCAATTACAAAAGGTTGATGGCCTCTAGCACATAGGGTGCAGATATGATGAAATAGAAAGGAGGCAGCGTTTACCTGTGTATCAGCTACAAAGACGCAGTGGAGGAAAAATAATTCCTTGGCGTTGACTTTGCTGTTGTTCGGTCGACCAAAAATAGTGTTTTGCAGGATGCGGATGAAGTACCGGATGGTTGGGTTATGTATATGTGAAGCAAGTAATACATCCCAGTTGTTGGTTTCCACACCGGAAATTTTTCTAAAGAGGTCGAAGGCGTTTAGATGCCACTGGGAGTTCGGAGGTATCCTAGGGTGGACTTGACCTTCTACAGGGAATTGTAGCATGGTGCTTAATTGGTTTTGGGATAGGGTGTACTCGGTGTTGAACATGCGGAAGGTTGCGGTACCGGTTAAGTACTCGTCTTCACCGGTATGAGTGTTGTACGAATAAGAACTTAAAAATTCTAAGGTGAGAGCGGGGTAGGTAGGTTGATTATGAGTGCAAAGAAAGGTTAAATTAGCCAGGCGGAGCATCCATTCTATACCTTGAAGTAAGCCTAATTCTTGTAAACAATGTAAATCAGGGTACCTGGTGGATTGGACGCCTCGTTGTTGGAAACGCTCAAACTGCTCCCTTTGATGATTTTCATCTTCGGATCGGAAGATGATATTTCCGAAATCTTGGTTTCCCGCCATACCGATAAGTGGTTTGAAAGAGGTAATAAGGAGAGAAGGGAAATGAAATTGATTTTATAGAATGGTTTGTGGTGTATATAGAGAAAGGTATGGTGGGTATTTATAGGAAAAATTTTGGGAGTTGGAAAGGGAGTGGTTGAAAAGTAAATAAATGTGGGTAAATGTGAATAAATGGGGAAGGTAAAAAGGTGGGATGGTGTAACGGTCGTGTCCCAACGGTTGGTAACGTTCACATAGCCAGACGGTGTCACGCTCGTGACAGGGATGTTACGGGGGTCACAGGCACTTGGTGTGACGACCGTAATGGATTGTGTGACGCTCGTCACACAGTCCTTCTTGTAACGTACTTTGTTTTTATCATTATATATTATTGTTATCATTTTGTTATGCATATGTTTTATTTTATTTTGCTATTGTGATACTTTTAAATTGCCTTGCATGCTATTCTACTTTCATAATATATGTATATCTTTAATAAGTCATGTAGGTGGCAACAGTAGAGAGCATTATTGATAGATATTTGCATAAGTCATAATAAAGTAAAATAAATCAATAGCTTCATAAAATAATCATAATGTAACATTGGAAGATAAAAGCAAACATGCAAAAGAAAAAACAAATACTAAAACAATTTGAAACGAAATTAATAAATAACCTAAACTAAAACTAAGTAACTTAGAAAAACAAATTCTATCCATCTGCATGATCTCTGGCCGGAGGAGCAAATGAGTTAACACGGTTTAGCAACTCGTGGAACTGATTTGTCATACTGTTCATGTATCCCAGAAATTCTTGTCCCATGTTAGCTAACTCTTCTCTGAGGGCGTCCTGTTCTGACATCAAAGCCTGAATGGTGGTGTTATAATTAGCTTCGGGCACATGATGTCTAAGATCGGGTATTGCCGATTCTTCGGTTGGGACAAGTTGAGGAGGAGGATCAATATCATAATAGCCAGATGGTGTCTGAGGGTCAGATTCAGCATAAGGGATCTGGTCGTCACAAATCTCATAGTCCTGGATGGATTCAGTAGATCTAGCAGGAGAGGGTGTTGTGTTCAGATTGTAGAGCCAGTTATTGCGGTTATGAACACTAGTCCTTGGACTATGCAAGGTGAATAGGCAAAGAACTTGGTTGTTAATTATAAGCTCAAACTCTTCAGACCCTAGGTTTGCTATAAACATAGTGTTGAAAAGGAAGGGTATACTCATAGTCGCAATGCCACAGAAAGGGCTTAAGTCAAGCATAGGCTGACGTAATCCGATAGCATTACCAATCATGGTTATCAATCCGCCTATTTGAATTGGTGCTCGTTCATCTTGGATAAGGTGGTCAAAATTTGCCAACATAAAAGTGGCACCGTTTACTGGACGGTTCTGGGAAGCACAAAATATGATGAAGAGTTCATCACGTGAAACTGAGGTACTGTTTGACTTCTTCCCAAATAAGGTGTGGGTCAGGATCTTATGGAAATAACGAAAGGCCGGGTTATGTATGTTTCCAGAAAGAAACTCTTGTTCCTCGGGATCGTCATTTCCAGTCAAGCTTCCCCAAAAGTGTTCAAGTTCTCTATATTCAAAAAGTTCTTCTTGGCTCACTGTGAATGTATCAAAGGAGGTAGGAAAACCTAAAAGGTTGGTAAAGTCTTGGATGTTAAATTGATACTCCATGTTGAACATTCTGAACTGAATGAAACCTCTGCTTATTCCTTTTCCATGGCTGGGTAGATAGATCAGAGAACTAAGGAATTCTAGAGTCAGTCTCCGGTAAGTGACGAATTGTCTACGGATAGGAGTGGTTTCCCACCCTATTTGACTCAGCAAATACAAGACACTCTCTCTTAGTCCAAGGGATGTCATTGCCCAATCATCAGCATACAAACTAGGTAGCATCTCTCTTTCTGCTAGTTCCTCAAACTTTTGTTTCTGAGCTTTCCCTCTGAATTTGATACTCATACGGTCAATTTGTCCCATCAGGTTAGTGTTAGCTAGAGAAAGGAAAAACAAGAGTTTTAGTCCAGATTTGGCCAAATGCCGAAAGAATAGAAGAAGAAAAACTAAAATAGATTAAAAATGAATACTAAATAAAATTTTAAAAGAATAATTAAGTAAGAAATGAAAATATAAATATTTGTGGGTTGCCTCCCACTAAGCGCTTTGTTTAATGTCGCAAGCTCGACAATAAACTATCAAATATAATCTATAAGATTTGGGGGCACTACGTCTAAATGCAGGACTTGTGAATCTTCAATTCTCGGTATGATGATAATGTTTTAGACGCTGCCCGTTTACGATAAACGGTTCAATGGATTTTCCTTTAATTTCCACCGCTCCACTGGGAAAAACATTGGTAATTTGAAAAGGACCTGACCATCTAGATCGTAGTTTTCCCGGGAATAACTTTAGCCTAGAGTTGAATAACAGGACTGTATCGCCTTGTTTGAAGATTTTCCTTGATATGCGCTTGTCATGCCATTGTTTTGTTCTTTCTTTGTAGATTCTGGCATTCTCGTAAGCGTCTCGTCTGAGTTCTTCTAATTCGTTTATATCAAGGATTTACTTTTCACCGGCGGCCTTATAGTTTAAATTTAGATTTTTAATAGCCCAGTAGGCTTTATGTTCCAATTCTACCGGGAGGTGGCAGGATTTTCCATAAATAAGCTTAAATGGGGTTGTCCCTATGGGAGTTTTGTAAGCAGTTCGATACGCCCATAAAGCTTCTGGTAATTTCAATGACCAGTCTTTCCTTGAGGTGGTGACTGTTTTTTCCAATATTTGTTTGATTTCTCTGTTAGACACTTCCACTTGCCCACTGGTTTGGGGGTGGTAAGGTGTCGCTACTCTATGCCTTACGCCATACTTAAATAGTAGTTTTTCGAGTACCTTGGATATGAAATGCGATCCACCATCACTGACTACTATTCTCGGGATACCAAATCTTAGAAATATTATATTCTTAAAGAGTCTAGTTACTACTCGTGTGTCGTTTGTTGGAGAAGCTATAGCTTCAATCCATTTTGATACGTAGTCAACCGCTACAAGTATGTACTTGTTACCGAAAGAAGACGGAAAAGGTCCCATGAAGTCTATTCCCCATACGTCGAAAATCTCTACTTCCAAAATGCCCTTTTGTGGCATCTCGACACGTCTAGATATGTTTCCTGTGCGTTGACATCTATCATATTTCTTGATAGCCGCATGCACATCCTTCCATATATTTGGCCAATAAAAACCGGATTGTAGGATTTTGGAGCAGGTTTTAGATGTACTTGCATGTCCACCATAAGGAGCGGAGTGACAGTGTTGGATTATATTTTCTATCTCTTCTTCAGGTATACACCGATGGAAAATACCGTCGGGGCCTCTTTTGAAAAGTAAAGGGTCATCCCAGTAATAGTGTTTTATGTCATAGAAGAATCGTTTCTTTTGCTGGTAGGATAAAGTAGGTGGAACTATTCCGGCAACTAAATAATTTACGAGATCAGCGTACCATGGTGTAACACATATAGCTAAGGTGGTTTCTACCTGTTTATCAGCTTTATTTTCTTCCAAAGTAGATATAAGTTTATCGTACGAGAAATCATCGTTGATCGATGTTGTTTCCAGTTCCAGGTTTTCAAGTCTAGAGAGGTGATCTGCTACTACATTTTCAGTTCCTTTTTTATCTTTGATTTCCAAATCGAACTCTTGTAGCAACAAGATCCACCTTAGGAGTCTAGGTTTAGCATCCTTTTTTGTTAAGAGGTACTTGATAGCAGCGTGGTCGGTGTAAATGATTATTTTGGCTCCGACCAAGTAAGAACGAAACTTATCTAGTGCGAACACTACTGCTAATAGTTCTTTCTCGGTTGTGGCGTAATTCATTTGTGCTTCATCTAGAGTTCTACTTGCGAAATATATGACGTGAAGCATTTTATCCTTTCGTTGTCCTAAAACGGCGCCCATGGCGTAATCACTGGCATCACACATTATTTCGAATGGTTCGTTCCAATCTGGTGTTTGCATTATGGGCGCGGAGATCAATGCTTGTTTAAGCGTTTGGAATGCTTCTAAACATTTGTTGTCGAAGATGAATTCAGCATCTTTCATCAATAGTCCGGTCAAAGGTTTAGTTATTTTAGAGAAGTCTTTAATGAATCGTCGGTAAAAACCGGCATGTCCCAAGAAGCTTCGTACTTCTCTCACAGTTTTCGGAGGTTGAAGGTTTTCGATTACCTCTATTTTGGCTTTGTCTACTTCAATTCCTCTATTTGAGATGATACGTCCTAAAACAATTCCTTCTTGTACCATAAAGTGACATTTTTCCCAATTAAGTACTAGGTTTACTTTTACACATCGTTCCAGAACTTTTTCTAGGTTTTCAAGACATTCTTCAAAGCTTTGCCCACATACGGAAAAGTCATCCATAAATACTTCCATGATATTTTCGAGAAAATCGGCGAATATTGCCATCATGCACCTTTGGAAGGTTGCGGGAGCATTGCACAAGCCAAACGGCATTCGTCTATAAGCAAAAGTGCCAAAAGGACACGTGAATGTTGTCTTTTCTTGGTCATCAGGATGAATTGGTATTTGAAAGAAGCCTGAGTAACCGTCTAGATAGCAGAAATGAGAGTGTTTTGCTAATCGTTCTAACATTTGGTCAATGAATGGTAAAGGGAAGTGATCTTTTCGGGTTGCTTTGTTTAGTTTCCTATAGTCAATGCACATTCTCCATCCCGATTCGATTCGTTTGGTTATAGTTTCCCCTTTTTCATTTTCAATAACTGTTATACCTCCTTTCTTCGGTACTACGTGTACAGGACTAACCCATTTGCTATCAGATATAGGATATATGATACCTGCCTCTAATAACTTGGTTACTTCCTTCTTCACTACCTCACTCAGGATCGGGTTCAGTCTCCTCTGATGTTCCCTAGAGGTTTTACAGTCTTCTTCTAGCATGATGCGGTGCATACAAATAGAAGGACTTATTCCTTTAAGATCGGTGATGTTGTATCCTAGTGCGGTTGGATATTTTCTTAAGATATGTAGGAGTTTTTCGGTTTCGAGTTTTCCTAGGTCTGCATTAACTATCACTGGTCGTTCAAGTTCTAAGTCTAGGAATTCATATCTCAGATTTTTGGGAAGTGTTTTCAGGTCTAGGGTTGGTTTCTTAAGGCATTGCGTAGGATCTGGTGTTATTGCTAAACATTGGTTGAGTTTGTCTTCTACAAGATAGTCAGACGATTTGCCCTTTTCTAACTCTGTTTCTTTTATGCATTCTTCGATGATATCCATGAAGTAACATGTGTCATCTATTGCAGGTGCTTTCAAAAATTGGGAAAGAATGAACTCAATTTTCTCTTCTCCTACTTCGAAAGTGAGTCGTCCTCGTTTTATGTCTATGATCGCACCGGCAGTTGCTAAGAATGGTCTTCCCAATATAATGGGTGTAACTTCATCTTCTCTAATGTCCATAATTACAAAATCGGTTGGGATGTAGAATTGACCTATGCGCACGGGAATGTTTTCAAGAATTCCTATGGGATATCTAACAGAACGATCTGCCAATTGCACAGACATTTTAGTTGGTCTTAATTCCCCCATTTCAAGTTTCTTGCATATGGATAAGGGCATAACACTAATACCGGCTCCTAAATCGCATAAGGCTTTATCTATGACAAATTTTCCTATGTGACAGGGTATAGAGAAACTACCTGGATCTTTAAGTTTAGGAGGCATATTCTGGATTATAGCGCTACATTCAGCAGTGAGTGTAACAGTTTCGCTATCTTCAAGTTTCCTTTTATTAGAAAGAATTTCTTTTAAGAACTTAGCAGATGAGGGCATCTACGTAATAGCTTCTGTAAATGGAATTGTGACGGTTAACTATTTCAGTAGGTCAACAAATTTTTTAAATTGGCCCGCATATTTGGTTTTAATAAGCCTTTGAAGGTAAGGGATAGGTGGTTTATAAGGTGGTGGAGGTACATAAGGTTCTTTCTTTTCTACGGTTTCCTTATTACTCTCTTCCTTTTCCTTAGGTGTACTTTCTTCCTCAATTGACTTCTTAGAGTTTTGGTTTTCATTTCTTGGATCTACCGATCCTTCCACTTCCGTTCCACTTCTTAGTATGATTGCATGAGCGTGGTTTTTCGGGTTAGGTTGGGGCTGTCCAGGAAATGCACCAGTTGGGGCAGAAGTAGGCGCTTGTTGTTGAGCTACTTGTGATATTTGTGTTTCCAGCATTTTGTTATGGGTAGCCAAGGCATCTACTTTACTTGCTAGTTGTTTGATTTGTTCACTAGTGTGTATATTCTGGTTTAAGAAATCTTTATTGGTTTGCTGTTGAGAAGCTATGAAGTTCTCCATCATTATTTCCAAGTTGGATTTCCTAGGAACATTATTGTTAGGTGTAGATGGGGTCGGCTTTTGATATCCAGGAGGTATAGTTGGGGCTTGATTTGGAGCTTGTCCTGGTGCGTATAAAGCATTATTATTCTTATATGAAAAATTAGGATGATTCTTCCAATTTGAGTTATAGGTGTGTGAGTAGGGATTTCCTTGAGCATAATTCACTTGTTCTGCTTGGATTCCTGTTAGGAGTTGACAATTAGTAGGAGTATGACCTTGGATTCCACAGACTTCGCAATTTTGAGTTGCGGCAACCACGGTGGTTGGAGGTGATACATTCAAACTTTCAATTTTCTGGGCAAGGGATTCCACTTTTGCATTAACATGATCAAGGCTACTTATCTCGTACATGCCACTTTTCGTTTGAGGTTTCTCCACCATTGCTCGGTCGCTTCCCCATTGATAATGATTTTGAGCCATGCTTTCGATAAGTTGATAAGCATCGGCATATGGTTTATCCATAAGTGCACCACCTGCTGCGGCGTCTATTGTTAACCTTGTGTTGTACAAGAGACCATTATAGAAGGTATGAATTACTAACCAGTCCTCTAAACCATGGTGTGGACAAAGTCTCATCATGTCTTTGTATCTTTCCCATGCTTCGAAAAGAGACTCGTTATCTTTCTGTTTAAATCCATTTATCTGGGCTCTCAACATAGCTGTTTTGCTTGGATGAAAATATCAGGAAAGGAAGACTTTCTTCAACTCGTTCCATGTGGTAACCGAGTTGGAAGGAAGAGACTGAAGCCATCTTCTAGCTTTATCTCTTAACGAGAAAGGAAAAAGGCGAAGTCGAATATTGCCTCAGAAGTGACACCATTAGCTTTAACAGTATCAGTGCATTGGATAAATACGGTTAAATGAAGGTTTGGATCCTCGGTAGGATTTCCAGAGAATTGATTTTGTTGTACTGCCTGCAACAGAGAAGGTTTAAGTTCGAAGTTGTTTGCTTCGATTGCGGGTGGAGCAATATTCAAATGCGGCTCATCTTGCGATGGAGCGGCGTAATCTCGAAGAGCACGAGCTGGTGCTGCCATCTCGGGTATTGGTGAAGGAAAAAGATTTTTGAGGTCAGGAATTTCGATAGGAGGGAGATTGTTTGCAGCACGATTTTCTCGAATTCCTTGTAAGACTCAGAGATATAGTTCGATGTCGTTGATTCGTAAGTAAAACGGCTCGCCTTGTGAGCGAGTGTGTGGCATACAAATCAACGAAAGAAAGAAAAATAAAAATAAAAATTTCCTTAGTCTCTACAGCGTAACAGAAGAGTTACGATATCGACTAAATAAAAGTCCCCAGCAATGGCGCCAAAAACTTGATCGTGACTTTATGAGTCTAGTTGGGGTACTAACTGCAAGTGCACAGTTCTATCGCGTAGTTTTAAAAGATATCGATCCCACAAGGACTTATGAATCGATATACCGTTTTCTAAGGTTACTTCGTAAAGCTAAGGCGAATGATATTTTGATTGTTTCAGGGGAAATGTTAAAACTAAAACTAGATCTAAATTAAATATCAATTAAGCGGATATCGGTATGTAGTTCTTCGTAATTAGGGAGTCAAATCTTCGTTGGTTTCTTGGTTTTAAAATAAATCTTTTCAGTAGACACTATTGATTAAAAGCCTTTTCTCAAACTCTCGCTCTGTTGAATAGACTATGACTTTATATTAACGTAGCTGTCACTTATTAGTTATGTCCAAAATCACCTTTTGAAAATAATAGAATCTATAGAAACTCTTTTTAAGAAAATACTAATCGTTTAAACACCCTCGTCTCAAACTCTCGCTCTGTTGACTTAGATTATATAATTAAATTCAAATGCTTAACTCTCGTCCTCACATTTAACTTTTAAAAATACTTTTTGAAAAAGATTAGAATTTAATTAACTCTAAAAATTGCTTTCGCCCTGATCTAGAATTAATGTTGAATTTACACTGTCCAGTTAAAAACTCAAACTTTCGTTCTATTGATTTTAACTTCTTTAGTCTTTTACTCTCGTACAAAAACCTTGGTATTAAACTTGTAAATTGAGACCATAAAAAGAGTGATTTTATTTTTAAGCATAATTAAACCAACTTAGTTTTGATTCCTTCATTCCGCTTACTTTACATACCGATACCTAAATAAATTAGCCAGACATGCTAAACAGATCTAAACAACCATCAAGCTTAAATAGAAACATCTCAGGCAAATAATGTAAATAAACAATAAAGCAGGGCATATATAAATTCAAACAATAATTAAAGAACCTGAGTAATTAATAGCAGTCTTGAATACTCCACCACAGACCGGTTGGATATGTTCTCGAATTCTTCAATCGGACAGGAAAATAAAAGTGAAGGAATAAAAAGACCTAGGGTCTAACGTAAGGTTAGATCCGGTAAAAGGTACACAATAATTTCCGGTGTAGAACTTATTGTGTGAAAAATTAATTAAGTGCTGAAAGCTTGACTGAAAAAGAAAATAGAAATTGCAAAGAAAAGTAAAAACTATAAAAATTAATGCTGTAAAGTATGCTTGCACGGCTGGAAAGAAAAAGCACGAAGAAGAGAGACGGCCGAGAGAGCTGCAGGGTTTGCCAAAAGCCACTATTTTTATTACTGACTTTTTGTAACGGTTTCCAAAAGCTTTCCGTGTAAAAATCCTCACGTTCCAATTGTCAAGCGTAACAATAGGCTTCAACGTGCCTCTGTTGCGTTTCTGAAGCCAAAAATATAGGAGAATGGTGTGACGTCCGTCACACCATGTGTTACGCTCGTAACACAAGTAGGCAGGGCGTGACGCTCGTCACACCTTGTGTGGCGCTCGTCACAGGCGCAGCGCCTGTGCTTTTGGGCTGGGCTTTGGCTTGGTGGAATTTGCTTCTTTTCATTTCTTTTTGCACCTCCTTTTCTTCCTTTTTCACTTGTGCTTCAAATAAACTACCTGAGATAAATAGGAAGCAAAATACCAAGTAGTATCGAATAAAATGAAATAAATTGAAGTGAATAATAATATAATTTAATTAAATCGAGTCCTAGAATGTGATATTATTTCATGTTATCAATGTACACGGGTGCCCGTGTTAACCCTCTGTTTTCATCATATTTTGGCCTTCCGGAGCATCCAACACTCAACTATTAGTCCTTTTGAACCTATGCAACAACCTGCAATACTAACACTACCAAATCGAAGCATAAAAGAGACTTTTTGACACAAACATGTAATAAAATGCAATGCAATAATAAACAAACGAAACATGTTAAATGACTTTAAAACAAATAAAAACAACCACAAATCTTACCAAAGTGATGAAAATATGTCGGATAAAAGGTGGGAATTCAATGGAAATGGTGACCGATCACAACCCCAAACTTGTCTAATTGCTTGTCCTCAAGTGATGTATTGAATCCAAACAAAGGTCACCCACGAATTCATTTTCCACAATGCAACCTTGTCCTTCACAACTTGTGTTCTTCCTTTCCAATCAAGTTTCCGGTTTTCCCGACTCAAACTGTTCACCACATTTCCACATCAGAGGCCTCTTTACCTGCAAGCTTTTTCACATACTCACAACATCTCTCATGGTTAGGGTGTTTACACTCACAACACAGCATGCAATACCAAACTCTTAAATTTGAATACATTCTAATTTCACTACAACAATAGATTTCACGCACTTTATGAGGCCTTTTCGGTTGTAACGGGGCTTGGGTATGGTAGGATAGACACAGAAATGGATAACAAATGGTTTTGAACTCGACATTCATGTTGTTTGATTTTCTCTTTTTTTCTTTTCGTGCTTAACTCATAACTCTGGGGGTTTATTCACTTTAGACTCTTTTTAACTCAATTCTCTGTGAGCATTTTACAGGTGTTAGAGTCTTTAAGTCTCAGCAAGTGCATTTCTCCATTTTTTTTCTTTTAGGACATACACACGTCTCTTCTCTTTGCATTACTTTTAGATCTCTTCTTATGCACTTGCCCTTTCTTTAAAGATTACCACCCCAAACTTAGCTTTTTGCACATTTTGTAACTTATAACAATCATGCCGATTAATGGAAGAAATGAATGATTAATGGTTAATATGGGGTTTATTACGAACATAAAGGCAAAGGCTCAACGGGGTTCACGAAGGGTAAACATACAAATAGGGATGGCTAGAAAGGCTCTAGGCTAAACAAACAACTTGCCTCAGTGTGTGTTGTCATGCTGTGAAGTTTCAAAAGAACATACGCAAAGTCAGAGTGATAGAGTCATACCTGGCTGAACTCTCATGATGATATTTAGTGTTTGGCCTTTGTATTCTCACCATGTTGGTTAAACTTACAAGCTCTGAAGCCTCCTAGTGTCATGTGGTTTCTTTTCCGATTCGGTTATACCATACCGCTCTCTCGGTCCAGTGTCACCAAATTGTGTCCGACTTTTACTTTCTCATGGTTGCATGAACTTCCGGGGTACCTTAACATAACAAGTATGGGGAGTGTCTTTCATCCACTACAATCGATCCCGGATTCGTCCACAATTTCTCATCACTTTGTACACACAGGTAAACAATAAAAACAAAATACTACGACAACAGAAGCAAAAACGATGAAGGAAAACATGAACAAAATGAAAACAAAATAAAACATGAAAGGACCCCCCCCCCCCCCACACCTGAACGAAACATTGACCTCAATGTTTAAATCCAGATACAAAGGGGACTCACAGCAACTACTGTTGTTTTAGTGCAATTGTGTGGTTTCCTTCCATTTTGAGGTGTTTATGACTTTGCGCTTATAATTCTCCTCGTCCCTTACAACAAAATTTTAGCATACACAAAGAAAAAGAAAAATGAAATAAATTAGAAATCAAACGCGTGGGTTGCCTCCCACGAAGCGCTTCGTTTAACGTCGCATGGCTTGACGGTTCATTTCCCTTATCATGGGGGGTATTTCAGGTTCAAAACCTTGTTGCACCTCTTGTCTACAACTCGGACGTTGTCTCTTTTATCAGCTTGGACTCCTTTGTGCCACGATTCCTTTTTAACCTCCCTTTCGGTGTTAGGAATCTTTCCGTTTAGGGTGGCTACTGGCAATGGTGAGACTTTGATAGTATTCAATGTCCTGATTAAGCCTACTTGATACTAAGATTTTGTATCTTCCTCCATCTCCGTGTCTTCAATAGCATTCAATTTTGTTTCCTTGTTGTGAACTTTCAAGGTTAACGTGCACTCATCCATGTCGAGCTTGCATCGACTCGTCTTCATGAAAGATCGACCCAGAATGATGGGTGCCTCATTATCTTCAGGTATGTCTAGGATTACAAAATCGACTGGGAAAGTCAAGTCCGCTATTGTTACCAGCACATCTTCAGCCATACCATAAGCATCTTTTCTTGAGTGATCCGTAAACTTCAGATTGGTCCTTATATCACTGATATTTCTAATACCCAGCCTATGATAGATCGATAATGGCATCAGATTCACACTAGCTCCAGAATCTATTTGTACCTTTTTGAAGGTTCTTTCTTTGATTGTGCATGGTAGTGTGACGGTTCCTGGATCCTTTTGTTTGTTAGGAATGTTCTGCTCCAGGGAGTTTGCATTATATTGTTCCTTAACGGATACCTGTTCTTCAGTGGTTGGTTTCTTTTTAGCCATTACCTCTTCCACGAATTTCTTGTACATGGGCATCCTTTCAAGTGCTTCAAACAAGGCCATATGACCCTCAATCCTTTTAAACATTGTCATGAATTTCTCCAAGTCTGACTCACTAGGTTTCTTCTTTGTCATTCTCTGAGGGTAGGGCAACTTAATCACCGGTTTAGTTCCTTTTGTAGTTTCTTCTTTAGTCGGCTCGCTCGGTGATATAATTTTTTTCTTTTTAGCAGCCTTTTTCTCTGTCATCGTGACAATACTAAAATTCTCCTGACCTCTCGAATTTTGAACTGTTTCACTTGGTAGGGAACCTGGTGTTCGAGAACTTGCCAGTTGCTGGGCTATCTGCCCCAGCTGAACTTCGAGATTCTTTAGGGATGCGGTGGTGTTTTTCTGATTGTTTCTAGTCTCTTCTTTAAATTGCATATTTTGAGCTGCCAGGTTTTCAATGGCAATCTCCCAGTCTGCCTTTTTAGGTACCTGTTGTTGTTGCTATTGCTGATACTGAGTCTGATATTGCCATGTACCCTGTTGCGGAACGTTCCCTCTCTGATCTTTCCAGGAGAAGTTTGGATGATTCTTCCAACCTGGGTTGTAAGTGTTAAAGTAGGGATTATTCTGCTTTAAAAACTTGATATCTTTTATCTGTTGTGGTGTTGCAAAGCAATGAACAGTATTGTGTGGTCCATTACAAATGTCACACACATCGTTTGGTGCCTGTTGCACTTGAGCCACTTTCTGAGCACCTATGTTTAGTGCCTTCAACCTTTTCTCCACCTCTGCAGCAACTGCTTCTTCAATTTTTACCTGTTTGTTTGTTTCAAGCTTCAAATCAATTACTGCAGATTTTCTTGACACCCTATCATACAACTCCAGATGCTCATTTGAGGCAATTGCTTCAATTATCTTCTTCATACCTGTGGCTGTTGCAAAGTTAGCTGAGCCACCAGCTGCTGAGACAAGGATTTGTCTCGTTTGAATTCGAAGACCATTAACAAACATTTGCATCTGCTCAGTTTCATCCATGTTGTGAGTAGGACAAGCCACTAGAATTATCTTGAATCTTTTATAGGCATCTCCTAGTGACTCACCCTTCTTCTGCTTGAAATTTAGGATCTCGTATCTTTTTCTCAGTGACACTGATGCAGGAAAATATTCATGCAAGAATGTTATTTCCATCTCCTCCCATGTAGTGATACTGCCAGCAGGCAAGGAATAGAACCACTCTTCGGTTTTATCGGCTAAAGTGAAAGGGAACATATGAAGCCTTATTGCTTCTTCGTTATGTCCAGGCATTTTCAGCGTTGTGCTCATAGTTAAAAACCTTTGGAGATGCTTGTTGGCATCTTCATTCACTCTTCCAGAAAAGGACCGCCTTTCGAGTTGATTAATTATGCTGGGATGTAGTTGAAATTGTTCTACATTTACCGGTTGGTTTACAATTGTCATACCACTACCCAGAGTGTTGTTTCTGCCATAGTCACCGAGAAGTCTCTCTGGAGGTGGTGGATTTCCAGCCATGACCTCAGGAATTGTTTCTACGTCTGAATCTGAATTTTCTGAGTGCACTGAAACAACTTCCTCCTCCGCTTTCTCTGCTAATTCCAGTTTTTCTTGCTTAGCTTGTCTCAGTCTAGCGCGAAGAGCTCTTTCTAGATCTGCATCAAAAGAAAAATCCGCTGAGGTCTTACCTCGCATAAACAAGTTAGACAAATATTAGAATTGAATAACAAGATTGTCACAGATAAAATTTTGGTTGACAAGCAACAAAATTTCAATAGAATAAAAATTAAAATAGGTATTTTGGCAATCCCCGGCAACGACGCCAAAAACTTGATCGGAAAAATAGCAAGTGTACTATTTTTGCCGATGTAGTAATAAGGAGTTTTATTCCCAAGTATCTATCTCAGGGATTGCGTAGGAAATACTTATTTTTCTTATATTCTATTTGAACAAAAACACAATGGGTTGGTTGATTTTGAGAATTTATAACGATAAACACAAAAAGATAGTAAAGAATAATTGATTAATATAAAACATGCTAGGGTGAGTGGTTGATTTAACTAGTTATGAATTCAAGTCAAGATTTCCTTAATACACATGAAACATTCAATTACCTAACCTCAGAATGTTCTTCCTTAAGTCCTTAAAGAAGAAGCTATTAAACTACCAATTCTTACTCAAATGTCCATTAAACTAATCATTGGTTTTAATCATAAACAATATCAAGGTTTAAGGTGATTTACAAAAGTTCCTAGTCCTAGGTGATGCAATTATAAACCCAATTGTGTGAAAACCCTAACAATCACAATCCTGTTATTGATAGTCATAGATCTAATTGTGTTCGTCCGATACAAAAGCATAATAACATCACACAATTGAATTGAAATACGTAACATAGTAATAAGGAAATCCATGGTTAAAATTCACAACATCAGATCAAGTCAGGACCACCCCCTAGCATTGGGGGGTTTAGCCTCTCATAGTATTCAAAGAAATCATAGTGTGGAAATTAAACATTACAAAGAATTAGGAGATTTTGATCTTCAATGGTTGATGCCCTTGAATCTCGCCGTCTTCAAATCCTCCATAGTAGCTATCTTCTCCAGTGCAATGTTTTCTCTCGTACGTCAAAAAGTATTTTTCTCTTTCTCTCCAAAGTATTCTAATAGCCTCAGATGGTTTTTTCTCTTAGCAAAAAGTCCAAAATACCCTTAATGAACAGGGCAAATCCACACAACAAAAAGTAAAGTTTCTCAGCCGCGCCCATCAACACGGGCCGTGTGGATTCACACGGGTGCCCGTGTTGATCATCAAAAGTTGTGTTTTTTGGAGCAAGCTACAAAGGCATCAACACGGGCCGTGTGGATTCACACGGGTGCCCGTGTTAAGCCTCTGTTTTACCTCTTTGAGTGCTCTTTTCCTGGCAAACAACATGGGTCGTGTTGATGTACACGGGTGCCCATGTTAACCCTCTGTTTTCATCATATTTTGGCCTTCCGGAGCATCCAACACTCAGCTATTAGTCCTTTTGAACCGATGCAACAACCTGCAATACTAACACTACCAAATCGAAGCATAAAAGAGACTTTTTGACACAAACATGTAACAAAATACAATGCAATAATAAACTAACGAAACATGTTAAATGACTTTAAAACAACTAAAAACAACCACAAATCTTACCAAAGTGATGAAAATATGCCGGATAAAAGGTGGGAATTCAATGGAAATGGTGACCGATCAGTGTCCTAGGTACTCCTAGGGAGCCCTTTTTGTGTGCATATGTGTTTTTGTACAAATGATGTTTGCAAACAAATAGAATGGGGGGATGAGAAAAGAATTCATTAATTACATTTTTGTGTTTGACAAGACCTTCAGACTTGTGCCTACGTACCAACATAAAAATGAGGGATTAAAACCTCGTAGTTCATGGTATAAATTTCAAAATGGATGAATTTCTTTTAAAAAAATTTAAGTTTGAAAGGAAGAAAGGCCTAAGAATGGTTTGAATGAGTTGGTTCTTTTTGTCTTTTAAAATATTAAGTCAAGTATAGTTAAGTATATTTATAAGTTTGATTAAGAAAAGAAGTTTAAAAATGCAATGGCATAAGGCCAAAGTTTCTAGTTTACAAGATGGTTTAAGTTTAGAAAGAAGACACAAGCAAAGAAGTTTTTCTTTTAAAAGGAGGGAGAAATTTTGAAGTTTAAGAAGTGGGGAATAGATGAAGAGACTAATCCTAAGCACAAATTAAAATGTGAGAGTTGAAAAGATCTGACCAATAGGTTGCAATCCAATAGACAAGAATGTC
The DNA here is from genome assembly GCF_024323335.1 of Lathyrus oleraceus. NCBI lineage: Eukaryota > Viridiplantae > Streptophyta > Magnoliopsida > Fabales > Fabaceae > Lathyrus > Lathyrus oleraceus. The sequence continues at coordinate 83,391,616 of NC_066581.1, forward strand.
ATATAGAAACCCAAATTCCCTTGGACATTAGCATCAAGCAACAAACAATGCACAAAATATCAACTTGAAGAGCAAGGCATCAAATAAAGATAGCCACATCCAAGCTTAGAAACTCCATGATCTTTTTTCAAATTTGTCCATGTAGTAGATGAATTTCACAATGCATAAGTTACAGGTTCAAGATAACAGCTTCACGATGATCATGTTGCAGATGAACTCCAATGGATCTTCAATGATGTATCAGATGAAGTTTCAAATTACAAGCACTTGGTTATATGAAAGTTGGCATTGGCCAAGTCCTTTGCATAGGGAGTGTTGCCTAAATTCTAAGTCCAATTGTCTCAGGTCAAACCAAAAGTCCACACAAGATATTTTTTAGGGTTTTTTGTTCTTATTATGTACATTAATGGTCAAAGATCACACAAACAAACAATACATACACAAACAAAATATATCACAAAATAATGGTCCAAGTGGACAAAATGAAAATGACATTAACATAAACAGTTAGAATGGTATGAATAATGGCAAATGAATAAGGCTTAAAATTAAATTGCATTAAAAGTAAATGACTTGAAATTTAATGTTAGTTGTAGTGAATTAGAAGTTAGTATTGCTTTTGCTTTGCTTTTTTTTAAGTCATTCTTTGGAGAACACTCAACCCACTTATCACAAGTATGGGTCCTTGAACCAAGACATCTTCCTTAGGAAGGAAAAAAGACCAAGTTTCCACACAATACCATGAAAGAAGGGAGACTTAAAATCTCACTAACTAGAATGCTATGCCTTTTGTGTCACAAATTTAGCGTTATGTTAAGCAATCGTAATTGGACTTACGTAGAAGTCACAACTATTTGAGGTCGGGCAATAAAATTTTGGGGTTAATGCATGTTAGAGACATAGTATGATGAACTATGCTCATGAAACATACCACACACAAAAAGAATATACAAAAGTGGAGGCCTAATCCCATCCATACTTACGTTGATTTTACAATCAACTAGCCTTAGGATATTGAGATATCATAGGTCTAACGATGTGAATGCATAAAGAAGGGGAATGAGATGAAGAGGGAGGGGAAATGGATCAAACTCAAATGGGGTAAAGGATGACTTTTACCAAGTTAAGATCATTCATTCATTTTGGGAGATGGAATGTACATTCCATCAATCCCCTAAATCCAATGATCTTAACCTAACAAAGTCAAATCAACATTGACCAAGGCCCAACAACACAAGTTAAACTCACAAAGGAAATTCAAATGGCTCAACATAACTAATTTGGCATTTAAAAAATTAAAAATAATAAAAATAATTCACTAAATTAAATATTGTTGGTCAATTTCCTAAAACCTCATCAAAACACCAAAGAAATGGCCATGAGATTTATCTTAGGTCAAACAAGGTCAAAGGACCTTGGAGAAAAAAATTCAGAATTTTTGGAAACTTAAAAGTATTTTTAAACAATTAAAAATATTCACAAAATCAATTAAATTATAAAAAATATTAATAATGATCCAAAAAATAATTTTAATTCAGAAAATGAAAGAGGATTTTATTTAAATTTTTTTGGTGAAACTCTCATATTTTTTTGGATCAATATTAAAATTTATATGAATTAATGAAAATCAAAGGAATAAAAATTAAAATTAAAAAATCAAAAAAATGTGGACCACTTGATTTGCCTCATTAATTGAGGTGGCATATCAAGTGGTTAAGCGTGCGCGTTCCATGATGCGCCTGAGTCAAACGTCCACACGCCTGGTAATCAATATGTACGCTCCTGATTAAAACATTTCAAACTCATCTAATGGCTCTGGACCACGCCACATCATTGCCGGAGCAAAACGTCGGTTGTCTTCTCAGGCGACCTTGGCCGGACTGGTCCATTCATCACCACATCATAAATGAAAAAAGAGGATATGATCTTGAAGATAAAATGGCGTAGATCACGAATATCACCTCAATTTTAACTAACTCCAAATATATAGAGAGATATGTGGAGTTGAATTTTGAGGTGTGTCAACTGAGTTGCTTCGATTTGACCTCAAAGCAACTCAATATTCTTGTCTACATTGAGAGAGAATCGAAGAGAAGAAAAATCTGGAAAATTACCTTCAATGTTGTGCAGAACTGGATCTCTCTTGCTTCAATTCGTGCTTGATCTTGCTTATGGAGCTTGTGGAAATGGCTCAAGAACAATGCAAAGCTTTGGATCCTGGAGTTTTTGAATCTCCAAACAGTGAGATTTAAACTCAAATTTCAAATGAAATTTCTCAGCTTTTCCTTTGAATTGAGAAGGTTTGAAGAGTTGGGGGCAAAGATGGCGCGCAAGGTCCTTTGAAATGAAGCACCAAACCTCTATTTATATCCAAGAGAAGTGTTATTTGCACACTTGAAAAATTGTCCAAATTTGGTAGTGCAACGCACATGCTTGCATGGGCGTGTACATGCTCATGAAGCAATCCAATTAGGTCTATAATCAACTGAAATAAGGTCTGCATGAAGCTTGAATGGCAAGGCAAAGTTATTTGAACATTTGAAGCTTGAACCTTGCCAACTGATATAGGTCTGTTTACACCATGCGAAGACCTATCAGACTTATCCCAAAATGAATGAATTCAGACTCTTTGGAAAGCTTAGATCAAGAGGAACAACTCTTATGTTGAACACTTTTCCATTTGGAACTTGTATCATGATGCATTTTAAGGTGGAAGTTTGGAAATTTCAACATGTTGAAAAAATTTCTAAGTGTCAAGTCACATATTCAATTATTCCACCTTGCTTAACTTTTTATGTGAGCTCTAAACGAGAAAAGTGTATTCATCAAAGTTGTATCTCTTTCAAATACCTTAAAATTTTTCACCAATTTGACATCATTTGGATTTAGAATGAGTGAGTTATGCATTTTTGAAGTTGACGAAAATCACTTGTTCAATGGAATTGGTCCAAAATGACCTATAATGTATCCTCATATCACATGCTTATAAAAGTTGATTTAGCTCTCACTCCAAACATAAAAGTTGAAGTATAACTCTTGAATTTGGTTTTGCAACTTGGAAATCTTTCATCTCATAAAAATTGATCAAGTAATGGCCATGGGAAGTTGACTTTCAAATTAGGGTTTAGACAAAATGACCTATAATGTTTCAACATAGAAAATTACTTTCCAAGCAAAATTAGATCTAGACCTCAACATAAAAGTTGTTTGGAATGTAATTTAGAGTAACTTTTCTCTTGTAATAATTTTTATATGATGAAAATTGTAGGAGATAAGGTCTAGGAGACCCAGTTTTGATCAGATGAATTCATCTGGCCAACCACCATCAACCAACTTGCTAACTTGCAATTCTTTTAACTTTTTAGGCTCATGGTAGATCATATATGCATAATATGATGAATTTTGAAGTGTACCTTGATAAATTTTATTAATTGGTGAAGAGTCTTGTTGAAGAAGTTACACAAGATACCCAGATGAACTAGGGTTTCCAAGGCAAACCAACTCCAAACTCTTGAAGAAAACTTGATCAAAATAACATGTAGAGATCATTGGGAATCATATATGATGCTTATAGCCATTGTGTATCATTCCTTGGTTGTGCTCTTAGCAATGAGGGTCTTAAACCCTAGAAGTGGACGTGATAGATCAATGGTGATCATGCCCTACCTACAAAAGAGTTAGGCAAATGCAAAGACATCTTTTTGGAATTTTGGTTAGTAAGAAAAAAATGATAATATACAAGTATGATACAATCACATAGTGCTTGGTGATCTCTCCTAAAACAAACCCAATGAAAGAGGGGTAAGGAGGATGCCAAAGTATGATCCCAATGCTAATGCATATGATGAAATTGCATGAGGGATCTTAGGGTCAAAATTAGGTTCTTACAGTAGGAGGCTATTGAAAGGGCACAAAGAGATGCTGAAGAAAGAGCTGTTGCTGAAGCTACTACTAAGGAGGCAGCTGAGAAAGTTGCTGCAGAGGCTGAAGCTAAAGCAAAATCTGAAGTTGTAGCAACACTAGCCGCCGAAGTTGCTCGCATAGCTGTAGAAGACGTTGTGAGAACAAATGAAGTTGCTCTAACTCGAGGTGAGTCATCAACATATGTCTTATCTCCCCTAGTACTTATGACTCTGGAAGAGCTACATAAAGAACATCAACTGGTCAGAGCTAGACTCGACCAACAAGATCAAGTTAACTCCAGCATCCAGACTCTGCTTACTCAGCTACTTCAGAGGGTGCCTCCTCCTCCCAACCCTTAGACACCACTAGGATTATTTGCTTGTAATTTTTCTAAGAGTTTTTGCCTCTGAGGCCCTTTTTCTTCTATGTTCTTTTGTTTTGTATCTCCCTGGCTTTTCAATGAAACTGTGCTTTTTGTGAATTTATCATTTATGTTTTTTGTTAACTTTTTGAGTATGATAAAAAGGGGGAGAAATGAATAGAAGCCTTTATGATGAAATAACATATCTAACTCTCAAAATGCACTACTTACATCCTGACATTAAAATCAATTGCGCAGTCTAAGTGTTTTTACAGGATCTATCTGAACAAAGAAAGAAATGAATATGTATCTGAGAAACAAATAAAAACAAGGCAAGCAACCTAAAAAGATCTGGTAAGAAATCCTCTACCCCAAAAACATTTAGAATATAAGTGTCTTTAACGTTTGTTTTCTAAGTATCATACTTAGGGGGAGATTGCTAATATCAGGGGGGTCATACTTTAACTGACTCTGATTCAATTAAACTTGTATCTTTATAAAGTACCATTGTTTCATCAAAAGTCTGAGTTTTTGTCATCATCAAAAAGGGGGAGATTGTTAGAACAAGATTTTGATTCTGCAATATATCTCAAAGTTTTGATGATAACAAAGAATGAAACAATGAGGAGACGAGGAAATAAATATCTGGCATATGATATAGTCCAAAAAAGTTGAACCAACACGAAGAAAGCATAATTGACTCTGAACAAGATAACTTCTAAGAAGCAATCACATACAGAATCTGACGTTGTAGTTCAGCTCTGATATCTGAAGACTCTATATTTGAAGACTCTACATCTGAAGACTGTCTAACTCTACATCTGAAGACTATCTAACTCTACATATGAAGACTATTCAAGATAACATCTGAAGACTATTTAAGAGAATCTATCTGAAGACTATTCAAGAGAATATCTGAAGACTGCAAGACTCTTCTCAAAGACTCTGACTCCACTCACTCTGATTCACGCTCAACACTCTATCTGACATCACCGGATCATAAGACTTAATTAAGAAGCATTCTAAATATAGTACAATTCTCTATAAGGAAATTATGGATTATGTTCCAAGACTGCTATGGAAAGGACAAGGAAGTTAATACCTTTAATTACCATAGTTGGTATGAAATCTCCAATGATTTACCTTCAACGATATCATCCCAAAGTACTATATAAAGGCCTCATCACAACATGCTGAACATACCTGACTACATAACATATCGATCTACAACTCTCAATCCACAACATATATTCATATCTCTCATTGTAATATTCATTAATCACATAAGAGTTGTTACTCATATTGTGTGGTCATTGTCTCATTGTTCTTAACTTGTCTTCATACTGCTTATCTAGAAGCGTTAAGATAAAACTCTTGTAATTCTCCAAATTTATTGATATTCCTCAAGTGACTTATTTAAGTCCGTAGACTTGAGAGGACTAAGAGATTGTTAAACTATTAGAAGTTTTTGTAATCTATTGAGATTATTGGATTAAGTCCTTATTGAAGGTGAAATCACCTTGGCCGGATGGACTGGAGTAACTTTGATTTTCAAGCAAACCAGGATTAACTTCTTGTGTTGTTAGAATTTATCTTTGTGTGTGTGGTGTTGTAAAATGTTTTAAATTATTGTGAAAACAATTCAAACCCCCATTTTTTGTTTTTCTCTACCTTCAGTTCGATGTTAAAGAAACTACCTCCAGTCCACCCTACCAAAGCGACTTCACCTTCTTAAGAAGGACTTAATCCACTATAATCAAATCCTGATTACAGACACTACAAGGACAAATTGTCCTTGTCTTCTTGAGTCTATCTGACTAAAACCTATTCACTCAAGGAAACCACTGAAACATATTTGAAATTAAAAGTTGTGTTTACAAAGAATGCTTCTAAAAAGCAGATTGACACAACTTAATACAATGAATATTTATCACACAGTAATGAGCAAAGACTCTTATGTGTTTTCAAAAAATATACACAGAAAATATTTACTAAGGAAAAATGTGTGTATGACCACTAACGTGAGCGTTATCAAAGCATCGGAAAAGGGTTGGCAACTTCTTCTAATCGTCAAGTCTCCTTTATATAGAAATATAAAAGACCCGTTCGGGGGTAGAATTGGAATACTGAAATACAGTTGTCTCTTTCATAACAATTTGCATACAAGCAGAAAAATGGTACAATAGTATTGTCCTTAGCCCACAAATGTAGGGTAGTGGCGGAAAGGGTGATCTTATATAGTGTACTATTTTCCTGACGCAAAACCTTTTGATCTTATCTTCTAATCTTCAGAGGCTTATGATAAAATGATGTTGAAGCATGCTTCGAACGATCAAGAGACAGGTTGACAGAATCTTTAGAACCTTGGTATTCAGAGTCTTGACAAAGTTCCTCGGAACCTGGTCTTCAGAGTCTTTAAATCTTTTTCTTCAGAATCTTCAGAACATGAGCGCATAATCTTGAAGGCAGACAAACCTTCAGAGGCTCTAACAATCAGAGTCACAGTCAGAAGCTTAACTATGAATGTTCATCATAACCGTTGTATAAGAGCTTTCTAGAACTTGACAAGATCTTATAAAGCACTAGTATCTCCTCAGAGTCAGGGTGTATTGATTCTAGAATCTGATGATGTCACACGTTATTGCTTCAGAGTTAGAACCTGTTAGTAAAAGCTACACACTAGATAAAAAACATTAGTGTATGAAATTGTTCTCTAAGAAACAATGCATATTTATCATCAAAACTAAAGGCCAGATGCAAAACAAAATCTTGTTCTAACAATCTCCCCCTTTTTGATGATGACAAAATAATGTATTTTGATGAACAACTTTTACAAGGTTTAATCCCATAAAAATATCAGAGCGAGGTTTGTAAGCTCCCCCTGAATTTTATACAGTTAAAAATTATTTTTCAACTTAGAATGTCAAAGTTAGGTTTGCAAGCTCCCCTGAATTTAAGACTTAAAATAATCTTAACACATATAAAACTTTCAATCAGCATGAAAGAAATAACTTCCCATAAGGAAAAAGCCTAGTTGTTTCTCTCTTTCAGAAAGTAAGATGTTTGGTTATCATCTGATTGCTATCTTCCCATAAGACAGAAGCCTTGTGATAATGGATGTAGTAGCTTCCCATAATGCATCAACTTAGATACAAAAGTAACTCATTCAGAGTTCTTGCTTGAGTGTCAGAAAGTATGGTTATTAGCCTCGTCACAGAGCATGATTTGTCAAAGCTTTCAGATGCCTAGTTACATAAGCTTTCAGGTTCCTGATTGTATAACTTATGATTGAGTCAGAACTGGTTTTAGAGCAAAAGATCAACTTGTTTTCTTAAACATAGTTCAGAACCTTAATAATCCTTAGAACCTGAAACACTTAGTTAGAATGATGAACTTTTACAAAGTTCTCAGAAATATTACCAAGTTAGAAACATGTTTGGGTTTCAGAATGAAATTAGATATATCAAAATCAGTGATTATTTTTCTCTCCCTTTGTCATCATTCAAAAATAAATAAAAGACAAAGTAAAAATAAACATCATTCAACAAACATTTCATTCATAGAATAAGAGAATACAAAGAACATGAATGAAATAAACACAAAGTTTTAAAAAAACTAGGGTTTAGGAGGCGGTGGTAGTCTTGATAAGATTTCTCCAAGCATCCCTGCTAGCATATTTGTCTTCTCATCCATATGTTTGACTTGCTATTTCACTTCAGAATTCTCAGCCTTCGACGCTCAAAAGTCTTCAGAATGAACTCATTAGAAACCATAGACTTCTTAGCACCATAAACACTTGCAACTTCTAGAGAAGGTTCAGAAGAAACCAAGGGAGCCTGAATTGGAGAAGGAGGATGAGTTATAATAGGAGCAGAAAGCAAAAGTGTTGGAGGGACCTTCTGCAGAAGAGGTTCAACTATACCAGAGAGTTGAGCATGAAAGATCCTCTTTGCTTCCTTCAAGCAAGCAACATCTAGCTTCTCAGAACTAACTTTAATCTCGCTTTTGAAGTTGTTGGTCAGAGCACATACCTCAAAGAGGTTTATGTTAGAAGCACAAGCCTCAGAGAGAGAATTGTATCTTCCAGTAACCTCACGTTCAAACTGAGTCAATAGATCATCCAAGGGAGTAAGGTGAATGTTCGTTTGAATAGAAGTCAGATCAGAGTAAGGACAAGAGTTCCTTTCTAGGGCTGCAATGACTTCAACATCTAATTTAGAATGTATGAATACATCATTATATTCCTTAGGATTAGGGTTAAGTTGAAATTGAATTTTAGTTTTAGAGGAAATGCTAATGGTTAGGTCATAAGAATCAGGGGTAGAAGGTTCGTTATTTTTGAGTTTTTCCATAAAAGCATCAAAAATGGGTACATCAATGGGTTGGTAGGGTAAAGGTGGTGGTGAGGGTGTGGTTTTTGTAAAGGCACGAGCTTCAGGCATGGTTAGAGGGAATGAAGTAGGTGTGGAAAAATCAAAGTCAGAGGGATGGCTATCTGTATCATATGGTTTATTAATGGGAGTGGTTAGAGAAATGGTGCAGGCATTTAAGGTTGGTTGTGCAATGGTTGTTATGGTGGTTGATTCAACAAAAATTGAAGTGGGTATAGGGATAGTGACAGAGATGGATGACATAAAAGTGGTGGTTGTTTCAGAGGTACTAGAGGATTTTAGGGAAGGGGTGGTTATAATTTCAAAAGGAATATATGGTGGTGGAGAAGGTTGAAGAGGAATAGATGAAGTAGATAACACATAACTTACAAAGTGAAAAGGAGTCTTCGTCATAGGTATCTTATCATGATTCCCGGAAGGAGTCACTTCAGAAGATCTAGTAGTCATAGAACAAACAAGTTATGCTCATGTATCTTTCAGAATGCTCACTCCATAAGTCCTAGAAATTTTGGTGGGAGTTCTAACTGATTCATAAGATCCTTCACCAGAAGTTATGGTCTTCCTTTTCCTTTTTAGAGTGTACACATCAATATGGGATACTGGAGCTTCTTCAATGATCAACACTTCCTTAGGATGACCCTCTACCAAGCGGGCATCATTAAAATGTTCCAGGACCTCCTTAGTTTCTTCTTGTGAGAAAAAAGGATAATTATCAAAATGCATACTTCTAGAACCAACAGATGCCCCGTCTAGAAGTTCTAAAGGGTTGACAACATTTTAAATTAGAGACATATTCTTCAGAGCGTGTCCACTAAAATACTTCCCAATAACCAAATCAACTTCCTTTGTCATTCATGTATCAATAAGTTTCTTTACCAATTTTCTCTTAAATAAGATGTCAGAAATCAACCTACCCATATGTATCCAATCTCTCATCTTGGCACCTCCATTTCTGGTTTCCTTTTCCATTTCACTGAGATACTTGAAAAGAATTGAGGTCTGATTCATCTTCTCACCAATTTCTAGATAGTACAACATGTACTACTGATCAGTATTGATGTAATCTGGAGAGTTTATATCCTTTTTGTGATGAATGCATACTAGAATAATCTTGAACTAGATTCTCAAATTGCCATGAAGATCCTTAGCATTAGATGAGGGCTTTACATTCTTGAAGATGGCTTTTGCAATTCCTGCAATATTATCCTTCTTCATAGTCATACCAAAACATCTCTTTCCAGAACCATCATGTCCCAGAAGAGTAGCAATTGACTTTTCAGAAATTGATATCTTGTGACCCAAAACATAAGACATCACTTGAAGATTTGAGGCTTCAGTTTGTTGAGCTGATTGTTGAGTGGATTCCATTGATGAAGAGCAAAAAGGTTTTAGGGTTACTGTAACTTTTGGCTTAAAAAGTGAAAATATGGGTTGTGAGCGTAGCGAAGGTGTGTGAAGTGAGTGGAATGAGTTTAAATAGAAAATTTTATGAACATGACAAATAGATATTAGAGCAAAATATCTGACAAGGGGGTAAAGTGTGAAAGATTTTACCTAATCCCAAGGTATATTCATCCAACATGTCACGTCATCTAATCAGAGACGACTTAGTTTTCTATGACAACTGTCTTTAAATTGTTCCATTGATCGAGACTGATTGACAACTATTTAATGAATAAACTATACAGTATCCATAAAGCAGATTTGTTTAAGTAAACAAGCTCTGACTAGATACATCTGAACTTATGAATCATTCTCACTTCAGAAGTTTCACACACTTAGAACAACTGACAAATCTCAGAGTCTTATTTTATAATTCTGAGAGATAAACATTCTGAGAAAAACATCCTTTTCATTTTGGACACAAGTCAATTTTAAAATTTTTCAGAATGAAAACAAATCTATCTTCAGCAAGGGATTTTGTAAAGATATCAGCCCATTGATGGTTTGTATCAATAAATTTTAGATTCAAAATACCCTTCTGAACATAGTCATAAATAAATTGATGTTTTATCTCTATATTTTTTGCTCTAGAATGCAAAATAGGATTCTTAGATAAATAAATAGAAGAAATATTATCATAGAGTTAATGAATGTTACTCTCATATATCTGGAAATCATCTAGCTGACTTTTCATCCAGAGCATCTGCGTTTTGCATCTAGAGGCTGCTATATATTCAGCTTCAGTAGTCGAAAGTGCTATTGTTGATTGCCATTTGTTGGATGATGAGATCATATTATCTCCCAGAAACTGACAACTTCTAGAAGTTCTTTTCCTCTCAAGTCTGTCTCCAACATAGTCAGCATCACAATAACCAACTAGCTTGTAGTCTTTAGATTTTCTATAGTACAACCCAAGGTTAATCATACATTTAAGATACTTGGATATCTTCTTACCAACTGTTAAGTGGGACTCTCTAGGATCTGATTGGAAACGAGCATACAAACACACACTAAACAAAATGCCAGGCCTAAAAGCAGTCAAGTATAAGAGAGAGCTAACCATACCTCTGTATATCTTTTGTTCTACCTTAACACTTACCTCATCCTTCTAAAGGATGCATGTAAGATGCAGATGGGTCTTTGACATCTTGCATTTAGACATGTCAAAAATCTTTATAAGTTCATTGGTGTACTTTCTCTGATGGATGTACGTCCCTTCTAGACTTTGATTGATCTGAATCCCCAGAAAGAACTCGTGTTCTCCCATTAGACTCATCTCAAACTCTTCATTCATAGACTTAACAAATTCTTTGCACAAAGTAGCATTAGTAGAACCAAATATAATGTCATCAACATAAATATGAACAACAAGAATGCCATTTTTGAATGACTTACAGAATAATATTGTATCAACTTTTCCTCTAGTGAAATCATTTTCTAACAAAAAATTGCTTAGTCTTTCATACCACGCTCTGGGAGCTAGTTTCAGACCATACAATAATTTCTTCAGTTTGAAAACAAAATCTGAATTTTTAGGGTTTTCAAAACCAGGGGGCCGGTGTACAAACACTTCTTCAGTAATGTAACCATTCAGAAAGGCACTCTTAACATCCATATGATATAAGATGATGTTATGATAAACTATAAATGAAATTAAGAGACGAATAGACTCTAATCTGGAAACTGGTGCAAAGGTTTATGTATAGGAAATCCCTTCTTGCTGACTATAACCTTGTGTAACCAGTCGGCCCTTATTTCTAACTACCTTTCCTTGTCCATTCAGCTTATTCCTAAAGACCCACTTGGCTCCAATAACATGAGTCCCTTTGGGTCTTGACACCATATGCCAGACATAGTTTTTGGAGAATTGATTGAGTTCCTCTTGCATATCTAGAATCCATTATGTGTCCAGAAGTACTTCATCAATTGATGTAGACTCTATAAGAGACACCAAACTCAGAAGGCTTTCTTTAGAGGGCTTAAAAGAGGAAATGGTTCTGACAGGTTCAAATTTGTCACTCAGAATCAATTCTTCAGAATGTGAAGATCTTTATTTGTGCCTTCTCAAAGGAGTCTGAGCTTCAATAGCTTCTGGTTGAGGAGCTTCAAAATCTTTCGCTTCAGCTTCTTTGGCTTCTGAAGTCTTTCCTTCAGAACCTGAGTAAGTGATCTCCAGATCTGCAAATTTCTTAACTAGCTTTAACTTTTCTGAGTCAAGCTTATCATCGAAGCTGACATGTATTGATTCTTCAAAAATCTGCGTCTTAGTGTTATAACATTTGCCATTAACAAATATCCAAGAATTAATATTTGGAATTGTAAACCTGATTCAATCCTTAAATCGATAGAGTTGATTGAATTAATTCAACTACTAAAGGATGAAGGTATGATCTCAAATATAGAAGAATTCGTAGCAACTTCATCAACAAATTCCTGTGAAATCAAATTAACTCGAGTGATCTCCTTTGAAAGAACAATCTCAATAGTTGAACTATTTTCAAAGGATTCAATATCAAATGAAGAAACTTCATCTAGAAGAGGATATGAAGAAGAAGCTTCATCTAGTGGGATCTTCTAGAGAAGAAAGCATAATAAAGCTTCTACGAATAAAAATTAGTCAATTTCAAGAAGGGACCTCGAAGAAACAACCTTGGGCAGAACCTTCGTCCAATGAAGAAGATGAAATTTGCTTGAAAGTATCTCATAAAGAAAATGACCATAAGGTATAAAGTTTATCATACAAGCAACTGTTTAAATTAAGTTCTACGTTAATAAAATAAAATTATAATATCAAAAAGACGAACTTAGACCTTAAGGTTTATCTTTAGTTTCTAGAAAAGGGTAATGAAATGCTTAAGCACGAAATATATAATATTAAAAAGATAGATGGAATAGGTGAGACTTGTGTCTCAATGAAAAATGAAGTAAAATATTTGCATGAACCCATTAGTAAATTTACTAAGTAAAAAAACCTTGACTTGATTATATCAAGTCAAAGTCCTTCCTTGAATTAAACTGGATTGTGGTTTAAGTCTGGTAAAACATATAGTAAAGCAGTAAATAAGAAGAAAGTGAATGGACCTGTTTATAAATGTTCTTTTTGTGATAGGTTTGGCGATTTAGAGCCATCTTATTTTGATAAATTGAGAAGGTCTAAAGGTGGTAATCCTAGACCTCTTAGAACCACTAACGCACTAGGTCCTAAGAAAATTTGGATACCAACGATAAAAACCTAGTATGTTTTGCAGGGATGCTTCACAACTTTGATGAAGCCTTAGTGAATATTAAATTAAGCTATGCAAAGTAAAGTGTATACCTTAGAGTATACAATAATACCTTTCTTTTGAATTGAAGCTTATGATCCGAGGATGCTTATTGATGATGTATATCAATGGTCGTGATCAAAGCAAGTCTTCACTGATGATGGGCTCAATATCTCCGATCTATGATGATCATATGACCTCTTATTAGGATGAGAAGATAAGTCTATAATAGGTATATTTTTATCGTGTTTACTAAACTCTTATATCCAACGATATGTAAAGAAGGACATGCGACATTATGTTCTCTTTCCCTCGAAAGGGAGAGTTTTTATTAAGGTTACTTAATAATCAAGATATTACACTATTTAAAGGTTGAATAGTCAAAAAACTATGATTAAAACTTTAAATAAGTGCTTTACTTAATCACTCATCAATTCAAAATTATTTTTACTAACAAAATATACAAGTTTTTTAGCTTTTGACAATAAAGGGGTGCAAATAGAATGAGTAAGGGTGCAAAAAGAATGAGTACCAAAGAAATATTCAATCCAAGGCCCAAAAATAAAAAATGAATAATGGAAATAAAGATCCTAATCACTAGCTAATCAATTAGGTAACCTATGTGCTTCAAATTTCAGATCAAATCAAATTGAATCTCACCTCCAAGTCAATCAAATTCGTGCATTGTTAGCAAACACATGAGATCCTAAAAAATACCACCATCTAATCGATTAGGACCTTAATATAATCGATTACATTTTAGAAATATTTGGCTTTCATTTTTTTCTGGGTAGAATCCTCATCAACTTTGTGCAATGTTCTCACGCTCAAAACCGTAAAATTTTTGCTATAAACAGATTCTTCATCAAGAAGACTATTTATAGAAGGTATTGTAGCAGTAAATTCATGACCATTAAGCTATGGATAAACTTAACGTTAATAAAACCAGAGTCGCCACCACACTTTTATTTTTTCCAAAGGGAAAAGGGAAAAGTACGAATAAAACCCAAAGATAAGAAGTTTTCAAATCAAAACTAATAAAATGTCAGAGATTACAGGTAAGGGGGTTGGTTATACAGAGGGAAGGTGTTAGCATCCAAAGTGTCCTAAGTACTCCTAGGGAGCCCTTTTTTGTGTGCATATGTGTTTTTTGTACAAAATGATATTTGCAATAAATAGAGTGTGGGGATGAGAAAAGAATTCATTAATTATATTTTTGTGTTTGATAAGACCTTAAGACTTGTGCCTACGTACCAACATAAAAAATGAGGGATCAAAATCTCGTAGTTCGTGGTATCAATTTCAGAGTGAGTGAGTTACTTTTAACAAAATTTTAAGTTTAAAAAGAGGCATGAAAGGCCTAAAATAATTTGAATGGGTGTTAGTCCTTTTTGTCTTTTGAAATTTTAAGTCAATATGATTAGATTCATTTACAAGTTTGATTAAGAAAAAGAGTTTGAAAATGCAATGGCATAACGCCAAAGTTTCTAATTTGCAATCAAGTCTAGGTTTAGAAATCACAAGCAAAAAAGATTTTAAAAGGGAGGAGAGATTTGAAATTAAAGAAGTGGGAGGAGATAAAGAGACTAACCCTAAGTAAAAATTTAAAATTTAAGAGTTGAAAAGATCTGACTAATGGGTTGTAATCCAATAGATAAGAATATCATATAGAAACCCAAATTTCCCTTGGACTTTACAATCAAGCAATATCAATACACAAATGGCAAGATGAAGAGCAAGTCATCAAATAAAGATAGCCACATCCAAGCTTAGCAACTTCATGATCTTGTTCACAATCTTCCTGCATCATATGACTCAGAGATAGGCACAGGATCAAAGTAACAACTTCAATAAGACCATGTAGCAGATGAACTCAAATGGGATCTCAATACTTGCATCAAATGAAGGTTCACTTCATAAGAACTTGGTTTCATGTGGCCAAGTCCTTTTGCATAGGGAGGGTTGCCTAATTCTAAGTCCAATGTCTCAGATCAAATCCAACAGTCCACACAAATGTCTTTTAAGGTTTTTGTTGTTATTATGTATATTAAGGTCAAAATACCACAAACAAAATACTCAAACAAGTATATACAATCACAATATAATCATAAGATATGGCTCAAGTGAGCAAAGTGAAAATGGAATTAAAATAAACGAGTTAAATGGTATGAATAATGGAAAATGAAAAGAGACTTGAATTTAAAGTGCATAAAAGTAAATGGCTTGAAATTAAATGTTAGTTGATGTTAGTTGATTAGAAGTTAGTATTGCTTTTTCTTTTCAATTGTTTAAGTCATTCTTTGGAGAATACTCAACCCACTATTCACAAGCATGGATCCTTGAACCAAGACATCTTCCAAAGGAAGGAAAAAAGGCTAAGTTTCCACACAATACCATGAAAGGGGGGAGACTTACAATCTCACTTACTAGAATGCTATGCCTTTTGTGTCATGATTTAGCGCTATGTTAAGCAATTGTAATTGGACTTATGTAGAAGTCACAACTATTTTGAGGTCGGGAAATAGAAATTTTAGTATTAATGCATGTTAGAGATATGGTATTATGAACCATACTCCTAAAACATACCACACTTAAAAGAAAATGGCAAAGGGGGTGGACCTTATCTCATCCATACTTATGTTGATTTTGCAATCAACTAGCCTTAGGATATACAGATATCATAGGTCCCTGAAATGAATGGGAATAGAATGGGATTGAGATGAAGAGGAAGGGGAAATGAAATCAACACAAGTTGGTCAAAAGATGAATTTTACCAAATTAAAATCATTCATTCATTTTGGGAGATGAAATGTTCATTTCATCAATCCCCTAAATCCAATGATTTTAACTCAAGAAAGTCAAATCATTCTTGACCAAGGCCCAACAACAAAAGTCAAACTCAACAAGTCAACACAAATAGCTCAACAGAATTTATTTGCAATTAAACAATTAAGAATCAATTAAAAATGCATTAAATTAAGTTATGGTTGGTCGAAATCTTAAAACCTCATCAAAACACCAAATAAATGGCCATGAGATTTACCATAGGTCAAAGGACCTTGGAAAAATATTTCATTATTTTTTGGAAACTTAAAATTATTTTTAAATAATTAAAAATATGCACAAAAACAATTAAATCATGAAAATTACTAATAATGATCCAAAAAATAATTTTAATTCAGAAAATGAAAGTGGAATTTATTTGAAATTTTTTGGTGAAAGTCTCATATTTTTTGGATCAATATTAAAATTAATATAAATGAATGAAAATCAAGAAATTAAACTAAAAATCAGAAAATGCTAAAATACGTGGACCCCTTGATCTCCCTCATTAATTGAGGTGGCAGATCAAGTGAATCTCAGTGCGCGTTCCATGATGGACCTAAGTCAATGCACTACAGGGATGGTAATCAAAACCAACGCGTGAGATTAAAACAAAATAGATGGATCCTATGGTCTGAGACATGCCAACGCACTGCCGGTGCTACAACTCTGGTCTTCTTCTTCGGTGGACCTCACTAGACTGGTCCACCCTTAACCATCACCAAAATGAAAAAGCAGGACATGAATTTAAAGTAAAAATTCTTAGGATCTCAAATTTGGCCTCAATTTCATCTAACTCCAAGTATATAGAAAGATACAGGGAGTTGAATTTTTAGGATCATGATCTGAGTTGCTTCAATTTAACATTAAAGCAACTCAATCTTCCTGCCTACATTGGTAGGACTTCAGATAACCAAAAAACAAGAAGAATGATGGAGAATTGAGTGATAATCAAAGAGATGAAAAATTGAGAAAATCACTTTCACTGCACGTTCAGATGGCCACGATCTTGCTCTCAATTGTGCTTGGCCTTGCTTTAGATACTTGATGGAGTGGAAATGAATCAAAAAAAGAAGCAGGACTCTTGGAGTTTTAAATCTCAAAACAGCGGAGATTCAAACTTAATTTCCAATGGAAATCCTCAAGGTTATCCTCTGAATAAAGGTGTTTAAGGATAGGGATTCAAAGCTGGCGTGCAAGGGTGATTCAGAGTGAATGAGCTTCTATTTATAGCCAAGGCATTGTTATTTTCACACTTGTTTCAAACTTTCAAAAATAGCAATTTCACTTTGCATGGATGCATGGGCGTGTGATAGGCCCATGTAATTATTCGTTCAGGTCCAAAATCATGTGTAAACATTGTTGAATTCATGTTAACAAGCCATGCATTTCTGTATGGAAGATGGAAGTTCAATTATGCCAAATGGTGATCCAACTTTAATCCATGCGCAAGTTACTCATACTTTGTCCAAATGGGATGAATTTGGATTTTTTTGAAAGGTTAGATCAAGAGGAACAACTTTCATGTTGAAAACTTTTTAATTTGAAGCTTGGATCATGATGAATTTTTAGGTGGAAGTTTGGAACATCAAACATGTCAAAACAAATTCTAAGTACCAAGCCATATGTTCACTTCTCCACCTTGAGTAACCTTTTCTATGAGATTCAAATGAGAAACATTCCTTCATAAAAGTTGTATCTCTCTAAAAATCCTTCAAATTGGTCACAAATTTGACCTCATTTGGATTTAGCATGAGGGAGTTATGCATTTTAGAAGTTGAGGAAAATCATTTGTTCAATGGTATTGGTCCAAAATGACCTATAATGTTTCCTCATATCACATGCATTTAAAAGTTGAATTTGCACTTTCTCCAAACATTAAAGTTGACGTATACATCTTGAATTTGATCATGCAACTTGAATGGCTTTAATATCATAAAAATTGAGCATGTTATGGTCTTGGGAAGTTGACCTCCAAATTAGGGTTTAGACAAAAATGACTTTCCAAGCAAAACTAGATTTGTAACTCAACATGAAACTTGTTTGGAATGTAATTTATAGTAACTTTTATCTTGGAATCATTTTCATATGATAAATATTGTAGGAGATAGGGTCTAGGGAACCCCAGTTTTGATCAGTTGACTTCCTCTGGTCAACCACCATGAACCAACTTGCTAGCTTGCTATTCTCTTGACTTTTAGGACTCATTGAGGATCATATATACATAAGATGATTAAATGTGAAGTATCCCTTGAAATATTTGATCAATTGATGAAGAAACCTGTTGAAGAAGTTACATAAGATACCTTGATGAATTAGGGTTTCCAAGGCAAATCAACTACAAAATCTTGATGCTTTCTTGATCAAAATAACATGTGAAGATATTTAGGATACGTATATGATATTTAGAGCCATAGTAGACCAAATATTGATTGAGCTTCTTGCAATTAGGGTCTTAAACCCTAGATATGAGCTTGGTAGATCAAAGGTGAGCATGTGCACTACCTACAAAATAGTTAGACTATACAATGACATATTTTTGGTATTTTGGTTAGTAAATGATAAAAAAACAAAGTATGATACAATCAAATTGTTCTTGGTGATCTCTCCCAATGCAAACCCAATGAATGGGGGGTAAGGAGGATGCCAAGTTGTGATCCCAATGCTAATGCATATGATGATAAGAGCATGGGGGATCTTAGGGTCAAAATTGAGGTCATACAGGTATAACATCAAGAACTCCATAAACAAACATGACGTCCAATCGAATATTAATTCAACCATCCTTTATGAAGGAAAACTTCCTTAACATCTTCAAGCCACACATTCACATATGACAAGGATTGAAGGCTATCCTTAAAGTCAACCGTAACATGAATAGAAATCGACATTCATAGTGTTATATTTGTAAAGTAAATGGAAAGAGAGATATTTGTAGAAGACCATATGTTTCCCTCTAGGAGGTATTGCCTCTCCCAAAGTATCTTCCTCTCTCCCAGATAGGGGAAACACGGGGAAAGACGTTTCTTAGACAGAGAGAAGTCAGGGTCAATAGCAGGTCCACATATCCCTAGGAAATAGGGATTCAATGGACAACTTTGATTGAGTATGGGTGATACTTTCCAAGAAAACCCAAGGCCCAAAGGCCTCTATAAGTAATTACCCATAACGGGAGAAAGGGAGATTATAACTTAAGCAAAATACCGCATAATACATGGCCTCTCAACTAACACAAGCAGGTCCTCTAAACCGCTACAAACATCATAAACATCATCAAACAAGGCTTCTCACCTCTGTGGGTAAGCCCTAACCACCCAAAATTTTATAAACCTACTAAGGCCTCTGGTTATGCCTTACCCTTCTAGGGATACGACACACCTGTACTTTTTGTCCATAGAGATCACTTTTTAAGGATGTTTGAGTAGTCATTCCAAGGAGTATCCCACACATATGAAGGACTAATAAAATTTTAAAAGTTCAAACTTTCCATTTCCATACTCTCCTTCGTTACCAGTCCCATGGAGGATAAAAAACTTCCTATCAAGGAGGGCTATCTAAAGCGAAAAGTATGTGTTGTGCACTACCTAATTACAAAGATAGTCCTCTCAAGGAAAACCAACCTTGATGTTATCATTAAGGAAGACGTAGCTTCCTTTTAGATCATGACCCAAAAGTTTCTAAAAAATTAGGATGAAGGCATACTTTTTCACATGAACCAGTGGAAATAAACTCGATCAGTAGGACTTCCATATGGGGCCTTAATCACCAAAATTCTAGTTTCTTTCAAAATAGACATTATGGGAGAAACAATGGAGTCAAATCATAATAAGATTGATCACTCATCACTCAGAAGAATGATGATTCATCTATATCATGGAGAATTAAGAACTGAATTGATGGCTGAAGACGTAGTCATAACACAACTAGCCAGAAAAACACAAGAATGAACAATCTTATAGAGATGTGAGAATAGAATTCTCTAGCCATACAATATCTGGAAAAGGATGTTGCTTTCATCAAGAATAATACCTCAATAAATGATGATACTTATGGAAATGAGTAGCCTCACTTATGCGTCTCTTATGTATTAATATGTTTTTGTCTTCCCTGCTTTCTTTAAATTCCTTCAATTTCCCGCCTTATGTATTTTGATTTCCAGTATCTCTGAATAAATGAAAAAAAATATTTTTCCTTTCTAAATCTTTAACAGTGTGAACAATGTACTTACATATTTAAACTTATGTCTTGCATCTTTACCCTCATTTTTTATTATGACAAAGGGAGAGAAGTATACTCTCTACATGTGTGAAGGGGATTTTAACCACTCCAATGTTTATCAACTTGTGTTTGTTTACCACCTCCCTGAGAGATGTTTTGTCATCATAAAAAGGAGAATAATATGGAACTATGTGTTTGTAGGTTTAATCAAGAAGTGATCAAAGCGATAAATGCATGGCCCTAATAACATCACAGTTTTGATGATGAAAATATCTTATGATAATAAGCTTGAAGAGATGCAATGACTAAAGTTAAATAAGGTCGTTAAAGACGCGCAATATGGTTGGTCAAACTATTCCTATTAATAAAGCCAAAGAATTAGGGTTTTATGACCAGCAGTGATATCCTCGAATGATGGCACCTGACTTGAAGATATCTCAAGCCTCTTCCTCAAGAATATTTAAGTGAAGTTCTTATATGATTGGTACATATGGAAAAAGAACTTAAAGTTCTAGACTATGAAAAAGAGGAAGTTAAATCTCATTTTATCATATTTAGTTGAGTGATCAATATTTTGTAAAAACACAAGGGAGTTCTTGGAAGTATTATGGATAAATCACACACCAAAAAAAATCTTGAAACATCTCTTTCTCAAATAAAATCATCTGAAATGTTTTTGAAGCCTAACCAGATGAATTAAAAATTGTTAGATTGGTTAGGATAAGTTGTTGAACTATTTAATTGATTAAAGCAATGGCCTAATAGATTAGATAAGGGTGAAACAAGTCTATAATTGATTATGATGGTGTCTTAATGAATGGTAACAACTCTCTATAAAAATCTTCCATTTTTGGAAGAAATAATTGATTATTGCAAGTTTCTAATTGATTAGATAATCAATTAGGACATTAACTTTGCCCATTGATTATTTCCAGAGTGAACCATTCCTTGGCCTAAAAATAGAGGTCTTAGCTTTCATTTCTTAACAATCTAGAAAATGTGAGATATTTAACCTTCCTCCCCCCCCCCCCTCTCTCTCTCAAATATATATATATATATATATATATATATATATATATATATATATATATATATATATATATATATATATATATATATATATATATATATATATATATATATATATATATATATATATATATATATATATATATATATATATATATATATATATATATAATTTCTCTTTCTCTCACATATTTTTTATCCATAGTATTTTGAGATTTTTTTTTAGTTTAGTGAGGAATTTGTTATGGACGGGGAATTATTTTAAATTTACCAAGAGTTCTTTTTTCTCTCGAGTAAATTATTCTTCCTTAGGAAGTAATTGTTTAGGTTTGGAGCTAAACTTTTTAAAAGATCTTTTTGGAAGATTAATATAAGTTTTTGATTGGTTCATGAGTTCCACAACTTGAAGCAAAGCTCTCTTTTTGAGTTCGTGAAGAATAACCTGTGAATAATCTTCACATCAGTTCTTGAGCTCAACCCGTACAAAAGCTCATCCAATTCAAAAGTATCCCGGTATAAAATCTCGATCTGGTCCGTGGGCAGTCCGATATAAAACCTCGATTCAATTTAAAATATAACCAACTCAAAGCTCAAACTTGGTTTGATATAAGTCCATACAAAATCTCATTTTTCCTTAGAGATTAACCGCTTGAAGCTCTATTCACTGTTTCACATGAAAACTAACTACTTCATTCTGTTGTTCGCTATTTGGTTAGAAGTTAATCTGAAAGTTCATTTTCCTTGTTGTCATACCCTAATTTTACCCCTAAGATTCCAACTATCATATCATTTTCATTTCAACCAAGATCACAAGCATGATATCCTCCTAACCTTTACCTCTTTGGGTTTGCCTTTGTGGGAGATCATCAAGCACCCTTTGTGTTTTATTTTTACCTTTTTGCTTGCTTGCATTCTAACTTTTCTATTCAAAATACAAAAATATGTGTTGATTCCTTTTTCTTATTGTACAAGGTAGGGACTTGCAATAAAAGGATTAAGTTTGGTTTTTAAATTAGGGTTTTGATTCCCAAGGTCAAAGTTTGGTCAACAAGTGGTCCACAAGAGCTTTTACTTCAAGGCATGACCTATAATCATAGGTCACATTCATGATGAGCTTCATTCAACATCATTTGATCAAGATAGTTTCAAGTTTGGTTCCTAATTTCAAAGTTGGTTCAAGTATGGTTCATGTGTTTATTTCCATGCCATCTTCATCCAATTTTCAAGAAACTATCAAGTTTCTTCAAGGAATAATCAAGTTTCCTTCATTTGGTATTCAAGTGCTCATCATTGGGTCTTTGGATGCAAGAAATAACAAGTTGGCACATGTTTTCTTGGTCCAAACACCATAACTTTCTCATTTGTCAGCATTGTTGGAATCTACTTTGAGGAAAATGTCACATTTTAACTCCTCTAAAACTTTGCTTCAAAGGTTAAACATCAATTCTACCTATAAGTCCATGAATTTTGTAATTTTACAAGATGTCCATGTGTGTACAAAAGTAGGCTTAAGACTTGGTCGACCTAATGCCTGGCCAACAATTTTTGGTCACGACCCCAACTTTTCATCCATGCCATTTTCAACTCAAGCATCCTTTTGATGTGATTCTTTTTGCATCTGATTCTTCACCATGAGGAGATCGTTTGGCACTAGGAATATCTCAAAACGCACGAGTGAATTTCATTTGGCCTAAGCTCCAATATGGTGCCATGGACTCTGTATTTCACACATGACCTGTAACTTCTAATCATTCAAATCTCCATCCATATATATATATATATATATATATATATATATATATGGATGGATATATATATATATATATATATATGGATGGATATATATATATATATATATATATATATATATATATATATGGATGGATATATATATATATATATATATATATATATATATATAAATTTTGCATGTAATTGTATTTTTCTTTATTTTTCATTTAGTTTTCATTTTCCGTTTTATTTTTGATTATATTTAAACATTTTTGCATTCACTTTTGAAATTCATTTATTCGTATTTTTCTTGACTTTCTCTAATTTTATCAACCATTTATATTATGTTTTGGTTCTTGATTTGTATTTTCTCTTTAATTTTCCATTTTTAATCCTTTTTATTTCATTTTTAATTCAATTTTTGTTATTTCTTTTGACTTTGCGTGAGTGCAGTGGCGGAACTGAGGGGGGACGTGGGAAGGCCACGGCCACCCTCAAGTTTTTATTTTTTTTAATTCATATATATTAAATTACTAAAATATCCTTATTTTAAATTAAAATTAATTTTTATTTTTTATTTTTCATTCAAAGTTAGGTTAAAATACAGATAAGGTAAAAAACTCCTACCTTTCATTTCTTTCTCATATGGGTTTGCTACCGGCACAAAAATCGAAACGGATTAAAGTGATCGACATCTAATAGGTAAAAACTTTATTCATTCTTCTTTTATAAAAAGCAACAAATTAAAGTGATTGCTCGATTTGTGTTTTTGAGATTTTTAGGGTTCTTCTTTCTTGATGTGTTAAAATAATCTATACGAGGTTTATTAAGCCAATTCATAACACTGTAATTTACAAATATAGTTATACACTGTAATAAGGTTTATTTAATCATTGTTGCTGCTAATTTCTAATAGTGAAGTTACCGGTATTTGAAAACGGATTAAAGTTGATTAATTAAGTTTATTAATTTTTTTCTCTTTTAATTTTTATGTTCTCTAAATTGATTTTTTGATCTGATATGATATTATAGGAAGAGTAAAGATGAATAATAGGAAAATTGATACTTTTTTCAAAAGGAAAGCATGTGAAATTGAAAGAGCAGAGAGAGATGAAGAAATTATAATCCCGACATCCGAATCTGAAACAGTTCTTGAGAATCCAACAATTGAAGAGCATCATGGTTTTGAAAATTCTTTAGAACGCGATCCTGGAAAGCGTCCTCCGATTTGGCAATATCCACTCAATCAAGTGGATGCAATACGAAGAGCTTATCTAAAATGGGGTCCATATCAAATTCATTTAGAAAACTATCCTTTGTCTGGTAACGAGGATCATTCGAGAAGGTTTCAACATACTTGGTTTAGCATATTTCCATCATGGTTAGAATATTCACCATCTGAAGATGCCGCATATTGTTTACCATGTTACCTTTTTAGCAAAAAACTAAGTGGACATCCTGGATCACTTGTCTTTATTTCTATGGGTTTTAGAAATTGGAAGAAAGTTAGGAATGGAAAACATTGTTCCTTTCTTAAACACATAGGGAAGGATCATTGCTCACCACACAACAATGCAATGAAAGCTTGTTAAGACTTGTTGAATCAAGATGGTCATATTAGAAATGTTATTCAAGTGCAAAGTTCAAGTCAAAGAATGAATAATCGGTTACGACTCAAGACTTCAATTGACATTGTTCGTTGGTTAACACTACAAGCTTGTGCTTTTAGGGGTCACGACGAAAGTAGCAAATCAAGAAATCAAGGTAACTTTCTTGAGTTATTGAAACTTTTAGCATCCTACAATGATGAAGTTGCAAAAATTGTGTTGGAAAATGCTCCACAAAATTGCAAGTATACTTCACATCAAATTCAAAAAGAGCTATTGCAAATTCTTTCTAGTAGGGTGAAAAAGAGTATTCGTGAGGAAATTGATGATTCCAAATTTTGTATCGTTGTTGATGAAGCTCGTGATGAGTCAAAAAAGGAATAAATGGCTCTTGTATTAAGATTTGTTGATAAAGTTGGTTTAATACAAGAGAGATTTTTTGATGTGGCACATGTTAAAGACACCACATCTTTAACTCTTAAGGAAGCAATATGTGATATATTTTCTCGACATAACCTTGATGATTCTAACATTCGTGGCCAAAGGTATGATGGTGCTAGCAATATGAGAGGAGAATGGAATGGTTTACAAACCCTCTTTATGAAGGATTTTCCTTATGCATACTATGTTAATTATTTTGCTCATCGATTGCAACTTGCATTAGTTACATCATCAAGAGAAGTCAAACCTGTTCATAAATTTTTTGAGAAGCTGTTCTTTGTTGTGAATGTTGTTTGTTCTTCTACAAAGCGTCATTATGAGTTACAAGCTGCCCAATTAGAAGAAATTGCTTATTTGTTAGAGATTGATGAGATTATAACTGGTAAATATGCAAATCAAGTTGGTACATTGAAACGAGCTGGAGATACTCATTGGGTATCACATTACGATTCAATTTCTAGCTTGATAAACATGTATGAAGCAACGTGTTTAGTTTTAAAAAATTTTTGCAAAAGATAGAGGGAGTTATGCTACACATGGGAATGCAGATAGTTATTACAATTACTTGAAGGCATTTGATTTTGTATTTATTTTGCACTTGATGAAAGAAATCATGGGAATAACAGATATGCTTTGTCAAGCCTTACAAAAAAAATCAAGATGTAGTTAATGCTATGAACTTGGTTCATTCAACAAAACATCTTATTCAAGGTTTGAGAGAAAATGGTTGGGATATATTGTTTACTAAAGTGGTATCTTTTTGTGAAAAGCATGGTATTGAGATTCCTGATCTTAATGATGTTCATTCAACAACAAGATTTGGACGCTCCCGTCTTGAAGAGAATCAAGTCACAATTCAACATTACTTTAAAGTTGAAATCTTTTTCACTACCATTGACAAACAGTTACAAGAGTTGAATAGCAGATTCAGTGAGCAGGCAATGGATTTGTTAACTCTTTCTTGTTCTTTATCTCCTAAGGATGGATATAAAGCTTTTAGAATTGATACTATTTGTTCTTTAGTTGAAAAATATTATCCTATGGATTTTAGTGATCAAGAGAAGAATAATTTGCAATTTCAACTCCAACATTTTCTATTTGTTGCTCGTCAAGCATCAAACTTGAATAATTTACCAACTATTCAAGAACTATGTTCATGTTTGGTTGCATCTGGACAGGCTGAAACTTACTTCTTGATTGATAGACTACTTCGTCTTATCACGACTCTTCCCGTTTCTACGGCCACAACTGAGAGGTCTTTTTCAGCAATGAAAATTATTAAGACAAAGTTGAGAAACAAGATGGATGATGGGTTTCTTGGAGATAGCATGACAGTATATATTGAAAGGGATATTAGTGCAAGCATTAGTTCGGAGTCAATTATTGACGATTTCAAGTCACTCGAAACGCGTAAAGCATTACTTTAAGGTAGTTTTAAGTCATGTAATTGAAATTTTTAGTAATTAACTTTGTATTTATTTTAACTTTAATGTTTTATTTAAAATACTATTTACATTTTATTTATAATCTTTATTTTACGTTAGCGGCCATCCCATTTTTTTTTATCTGACTCCGCCACTGCCTGAGTGATTGCTTGGTTGATGAGATCTTCAACATTTCAAATCATTGATAGATGGTCCCTTGGTTGATTCAATATTCTCTAATTCAATATATTGGTAGATGATCATTTGATCATATTTTTTACAATTTAAGTTAATGATAGTTTATCCCTTGGTGTAGAATATGTTTGAGTCCTTTGACTTGTTCATAGATGATCCTAATGTGATGACTTGAATTTTCCTTCTAACATCTAACAATTAACACCTAACTTTACATTTATGTCATTTACATTCATGTCCTTTGAATTCTTTCCATTTACTTTATGCTTTTATTGCTTTCTTATTTCAGAAAAATAAAAAAATATGATAAAATGGCTAAAACCGTAAAAAGTTTTAATCTGATCTTTTGGACTTTGTGTTATTATCTATTTCTTAAGGAGTATTTTGGACTTTGGACCTTAGGACTTAGTGCTTTCCCTTGCTTGGAGTATATCTAATATTTTATGATTCATCTGAGATCTTGTGATCCCTCTGGACCCTTTGATCTTCAATATAAAACTTGAATGTTTCTTTGTGGCTTTGTGGCTTTGTTGTTCATTTGATTCCTTTGATATTCATTTGATCATGTGCTTATTCATCTTGTGGCTTAATCCAAGGGGAAAGTAATGCTGGTTTTGACCAATGTCAAATGCTTGCTCCATCTTGTGGTTAGAACACTTAAACACACAAGGGATTCCTCTTGGGCTACCTTACAATGAGACCTTTTATTTCACTTTATTTAATTTATGCTTTAGGATAGTATCTTCATCTCCCTCCCATTTCTTCAATTTTCAAAAATTCTCCCTACTTCAAAACCTCATATTTTCAAACTTCACACCTTTTCTTAATAAACCTTGATTTTGTCAAGTGATCCAGAAAATATTTTTCTCAATAAATGCTAAAACAATTAAGCATACTTAAATTTTAACAAACTTCTAAAAAAGATAAATCTGATCAAACTTCTTTTTGTACCTTTGTGCACTTTACTTTAAGAGCCTTTTTTTTATAATTTTTTTTTTGAATATTAGTCTATTCTTGTAGTGATGCAAACCACTATACTTTTACAATATGTTGACAAATGATTGACATTTTTCACTTGAACGTTGAGACGTGCTTGTGAGAAAGTCCAAGTAAAAGTTCTTTATACTAAGATGATGCAAATGCTTATTTCCTCATAATTGTGGCTAGTAAGCTGAGTTTTCCACTCAAATACGACAAAATGTCTTTTCAGATTAAAATTAATCAACAAACAACCCAGTTTTTTCTTCTATAAACACAGATTTGCAAGTGGTTCCTATGGAGTACCATAGATGTGAGGGATGCTAATACCTTCCCCTTGTATAACCAACCACCATATCCATATTTCTCTTTTTTTTTATACCTTTTTTGGGTTTTGTTCTACCTTTTTCCCATTCCCTTTGGAAACAATAAATTTTGGTGGCAACTCTTGCTTTTCTGAGTTAAGTTAATCATAGCTTAATCTCAATTTTTTTTCCGCCGTGACACTTGTGTAAAGGTGTTCTTGGGATTAACTTCTAAAAGCTCTCAAGAATTATTGGATACTCTCAAGATCAATTCTTGGGGAGAGAAGTATGTCTATTCATTAAGACCAAACCTATATAAATCTTTGGTGTTATCTCTCCTCCCTTAACTTTGTACTTTTAGCTTATTTTCTTCATCACTACTTTCTGCTGCATATTCAATTTTTTTATTAAAATGTTTTCAAACTCTAATTTAGAAAATAATTTTGTTTTAAATAATTATTTTTAAAACCTATACAATTTACCTTCCTCTTTTGAATGGAGTCACATGTTCAACATCATGTTTCAAAAAAGTTTGTTAGTTCTAACCAATATCATGGGATGATCTCCTTGAAGCAAGGTCGTAAAATGTTTGAAGTGTACATGGATAAATTAAAAGGACTCAAGAGTAAATGAATCTTCCAAAATTTTAACTATGTTAGAGAAACCTCTCACTGAATTAATTGAGAAGGAACCTTCCAAGGTTGTCAGTGACTCTAAAAATAAGAAAAGGTATGGGAAATGGAATATTGGTAGGGGTGAAGTCGTTCCTTCATGGAAGCTTCTAGAGAAAAGGGATACCATGAAGAAGAGGTTGGATTATATTAATTTATAAGAAGATAAAGGAATAAGAAAGCTTGATATTATAAATAAATATTTCTTGGATGTCTTTGACAAGAAAGCTACTTATGATGAGGAAGTCAAAAAGTTTGTTGCTTCTATTTCTTTGAAGGATAAGGTTATTGAACTTGAAAACTTTTCTACTTAGTATCAAAAGTCAATTAGTGGGAAGGAATTGGCCTATAGTAACCTTCGAGTGACCTTGGTTGATATCGAGATATCTCTAGCTAAGGTTACTTAGGCTATGAGCCAGACCTAGAAAGTTTTGTAAGAGAAAGAAGTTGCCTTTGTTAAATATCGTAGAGCTCTAAAGAAAAAGGAAGGTCATCTTATAGGAAATCTGAAAAGGATTTGGAAACTAAGCAGAAGATTTTAAAATAGGTTCAATATGTTTTGATAAAGGCCTAAGATTCCTTGAAAACTTCTAGAGTTGGAAGGGCGTTCTTAGAGAGCCACATCCCATATGTCATTGATGCTAGCTACGCTTAGCTTCATTATTCCTTTCAGAATTAGTTGTCATAGATTAGCTTCTTCATATTGGAATTAAAATATTCAAGGAGAGTATCCGTTATGGATAGAGAATTAAGGATGCGAAGATAACTCCCATTGGGGGGCACGACTGCTTCTTAGCTTCCTACATATTTGACTTGTGTTTTCAAAAGAGTCTCGTACAACACAATAACTATCTTTCAATGAATTATCATACTCCTTGTATAAGGCAAGGTTATTAAGATGCATCTCACAGAGGTTGCCTTCAGCCATCTCCCGACCTTCTTGAGACTCCTTCAAAGATTCCATGAGCTTTATCACATGGTCTTAAAGCATTTCTTTCTACCTTTTAAGGAGGTCGAAAAGTAGAACTTCTCCTTATCCGATGGCACCAAAGGCTAAGAAAACTGATGTCTGACGGGTATAATAAGCCAAATTCGATAACTCCTCTCGGTGGGCTTCTTCGGATTTGTTTGAGAAATAATAACAATCTTCTTCAAATATGGAAGAATGAAACTCCATAACTTTCCTTGGACTAGGGAGGGCCAGAAATGTATGAGGAAACCCATTTGAAATCAACACAGGATTCCCCACGGAACCCAACCTAACTTAGTCTTGCGCTTAAAGCCACAAACATTTATTGAGCACCCTCTCTTCTTGAAAGGTTTCCTTTATCATTGTTTAGTGATGACCATGGAACATCCACCATCGAATCCCGGTTATGTGAATTATGGAATTCCACCTATGGAAGAGTAGTTATTCCATGGGTAACCAAAATAGTAAGGGGGCATGTAGCTGGAACCATTCCAACAACTATGATATTGGTCATGTTGGCCAACTGGGGGGTAACCCGAGAAGTCTTCCTCATTTGCTGCATTATTTTCTCATATTTCATATTATCTGCAGGGAGAAAACATATAAGTTTCAAAGGAAGTCATCAAAGAGTAATCGAAAAAGATAAGATCCTTAATATGCTGACTAAAAATATCCTTAATAACCTATTTCAAGCAAACTTATACCAGCAGGCGCGTCTCTATGGGCCGCTTTAATTGTTTCCTCGATGCTGCATTAGGAGAGGTAACATGTGTAAATCCCTAATTTAATTATTCGCTTATTTAATTATTTATTTTATTTAATTATTTATTTTATTTACTTGATTATTTTATTTAAATAATTACTTTTGTGAATGTATGACTTGTTTGGCCAGTGACAACATTGGTGATGCTTTGTGTTAATTAATTAGTTTATCGGGGATTAATTAATCATTTAACTAGAAATTGATGAGATATTATAGAATTGGGCAAAAAGTGTAATTAAGAGAAATTAAATTAAATAGTATTTATTTTAAAAGCTAGATTAAAATTTGGTTTTTATAGGCTATTTCATAAGTATGTGAAAAACAAGGGAATTGGAGAGAAGAACTTGAGAAGGGAGTGATAGGGCTTGAGAGAGGAGACCATTAGAAGTTGTCTTGCTGAATTTTCTAGAATTACAAGGTAAGGAGGGTGTGAGATTCTTCATCTATGGATGCTTAATTCATGAAAGAGTAAGAGAAGTTTCCCTTAATCTCCAATATGATTTTCTCCTGTTTGTTGATTGTGTTGTTTGATGAATAATATGATTGAAATTCTGTTTGTATGCCATGATTTAATTGCAATTTTGTGTACTATAATTGGTGTGATTGTTGCATATGCTATTTGTTCATAAACACGAGTTTTGACAGGAAGTTGGGATTTTTAAAGCATGAATAAATTCTGAGTTTTATGGTTTGATCAATGGAATAATATGTTAGGTTAATAGAAAATAACATGCTTTTGTATGGTAATTGTGTGGGTAACAATTCTAGATTGTTTGGAGGTTTTAGGAATATTTTGAGAGATTTTTTGCATGTTCTGCCATAGCATAACAAAATTATGCTTCTGTTAGTAGGATGTCGCATGTCACCCGTATGACTCCCTAGGTATCATGCGCTATTAAGCGCTGATATGCGCCAAGAACATGATAGGAAGACCGTCATGGTGTCGCATTACGCGAAAAACCGGCGGGAAAACAAGAACAACAGAGCCGCCACCATGCGTTATTTATCCCAAAAGAGGGAAAGGAAACGCTCAGAGTAAACCTGGGAAAAGACATGGTCTCGCGACCAAAGAGAATGGGATCGGGAGTCGGTTATGCGAAGGGAAGGTATTAGCACCCCTACGCATCCGTCGTACTCGACGGGATCCACGCACAATAGGAAGGAAAATGGTTGCTAAAACGCTGCTCAAACACACACACATACTGGCTGAAAGAGACACAAGAAAACAAAAGAGACTGACTCGGCAGGACATCGCATCCTGGGCCTACTTAGTCTATCAGGCATAGACATCAGAGTCAAAGTAGTTCGGACTGGGGAAACGACACATGCTCGCTAGGATATCGCATCCTATGCATACGTATCTCCTTGGACGAAGGAGAATCAGAGCATTCGTAGCTCGGCTGACACGCACACAAACAAACACGGGAAAAGGCAAACGTGGAGCCCGAATGCCAATCACTGGACTTACATCAGCATCCGAACCAAAACACACACAAGAAGGCAAACATGGAGCCCGAATGCCAATCATTGGACTTACATCAGCATCCGAACCAAACAAACCCACGATGGAACCCGAATGCCACTCGATGGACTTACATCAGCTTCCAAGCACACGACAACACAAAACAAAGACACAGGCGCCCGGAGAGATCTGCTCATCTCCTGCCTACGTACCTCATCTGGTATGAGGATCAGGGCGACGTAGTTCCCCTACGGGGGGATACAGGACTAGCCTAACCAGATAACAGAGGGAGACACAACTAGGGAGACTACGACTCGAGCCTAGATGTTATCATGCAAAATCATCCCTAAGTTAAGGTTTCTAACTAACTTGCACAGGAAGCAAGCCTATCCTAATCATGACTTGCACAGGAAGCAAGCCACACCTAACTTGCACAGGAAGTAAGCTAAAGCAAACACACAAGCACAAGTAGCACACACTATATGCAAGCAATGGGCTCAAACAAGGTTAAGCTTTAGTCGAGGGGTCATATCAACCTCAACAAACAAACCACTGGAACTGGGTAGTGTTAGCTCTTAACCTTGCCATTGAGGGGCTAAGGTGAAGCAGATGAAAGGTGAGTGAAGATAGGACTTCACAGCTCTTATCCCTGGCCTGGGAGAGCTTAAGACAAGAATGTGTGGGTTCAGAAAGTGGGAACCCTTCTACACATTTAAAACTGACTCAACTGTACAATTGTACAAGATCTTGGGTTTGTATCTGCAATGCATCAACACAGTGGTGTGAGCAAAGCAGATGACACACAGAATAGCAGGGGATAGATTGCATATCCCTTGGGTTCTGCCAATTGCCTCTTCACTTAGGAGGTCTTTGACTCTATACAAGGACAAATGTAAACAGTCACAAACATTGCCTCTTAAGGAGGACTTCAGACAGTTGCCTGGCCAAGTAACAGGCCAGGTCTTCCAGACTACATGAAGATTAGAAATATACCTCAATGCAAATTGCTTATACAAGCAAAGCAAAGCAAAAAGTTCACAAGGAACTGAGCAACTAAAAGCACCTGAAATAGTCAAGCAGACATTAGTATGCAACTTCAAACAAAACAAAAAGAAACAGACATCAATAGTTAATCAGAAGCAAATGGATGTGCAATGCACAAGGCTTAAGGCATGTGAGCCAAGCCACCTACAAATTAAACAAGTTAGTCAATGATATTCAAGCAAGCTCAATCAAAATGAAATGGTCTCATTGGTCATTTGTTGATCAACCTGAAAAAAATGAACTCAAAGGTAAGTAACAGGACCACTAGGGCAAGCCTAGGGTCAAAAGGGAATGAAAAAGTTCAAACAGCAAGGGGCAAGCATCCAAAATCATGTCTAAACAATTAAGAAACATAACCAATTGGGTTCACATGCATATCAATCACCATCATCAATTCATGAACAATTTAGGTCAAAGTGTTGCAAACAGAAGCTCATAGGAGTCAACAGAAAGACTTGCATCAAAAGCAAACTCAAACATTTCCAAAAATCACCAAATAAATCATGATCAATCACAACGCATAGCATGGTAAGCATGTCAAATTTCATCACATTTGGACAAGTGGAAGGCAGTCAATGAAAATCAGAAAGTTAAAGCAATTTTGAACATGCTCAAAGAAGTTGAAATTCTAGTTATTAGACTTTGGATGTCACACTGGTTGTTATGACATCCAATTCTGCACAGACAGGGATTATGCAGAGCTTAACAGTAAGTGCAGTAAATAACACAAGTAATTGTTCACCCAGTTCAGTCCAACATGACCTACATCTGGGGGCTACCAAGCCAGGGAGGAAATCCACTATTAGTAGTATCAATTCAAAGCTAAACTCACCCGTTTACAACTTATCACTTAATCCCTACCCAATGCAATTTCAATCTTAATCTAAGATCAGAGTTCCTACTCACTCCCCCTCAATCACCTCAGTGATATTAAAAACACTTTGAAGTCACACTTCAAAAACAACTCTTGGTTATGCTTCACAGCTTAAACCAAGATACACAGCACTCACGCTTAAAAGCTTCGAGTGACACAACACTTACAACTCAATGAACACCCTATGCCAAAGAAATCATCTACTTGATAATGACTTGGCTTACAAGATACATCTAATTCTAGACTCACAAAAATACAGCAGTGAAGTAAGATGGACACACTAAATCTTCACGCCTCAAAATCCCTGAAACTGAATGGAGGAATGCCTTCCTTTTTATATTGCAGCACCTGGGCTTTTGCACCTGTATTTTCCTGAATTTTAGGTCACATAAGTTCCCACAAATTCAATATTTAGGTTGCTAACAAATAGGCTATTTGTTAGGTTCATTGAATGTAGCTTGGTTGTTGATTTCCTGGATTTTCTCTAAGCTGTTGACTTCCTAAAGAATAGCCTGAGAAAGCTGTAACAGAAAACTGAACAACCTACAAGTTAGCATATGCTGTCAGGAATGAATGTCACGACATTCAGCTTGACATCAAGGTCCATATGCTGAGTCTGTTTTTCCAGAAAACAGACTGTACAAATCTGCTGACCTGTACATGATCAAAATGACCATACTATAGTACCAGCTTACATTAGTAAATGTCAAAGTGTCCAACTTAACATTTACACAGTTGGCCTTAAGTTAGTTCTGTTATTCTCTTGAATAACAAACTAAGTAAAATGCTGAAGTATAGCAGAACACCACTCTGCCCAATCTTCAGTAGCTGCTGTCAATGATGAATGTCACAACATCCAGTTTGACATTCAGTCAGTAGGCCTTATGCCAGGTCTGGTTCTTCCTTGATAACCAGACTGCAAGTGAATACTAAGTTCTCACAGAACTCCTGATGTTCTATTCCTTAGTATCTGTTGACAGGTATGAATGTCACAACGTCCAGTTTGACATTCAATAAATCCTGTGTTAGCTAGTCCTGCAGTAACTACAAAGTAGTCACATATGCATGTCATGACATCAGTCAAGACATTAGTGTTTTACCATATAATGCAGCCAATTAAACACCTACAAACTCCCCCTTTGGCAAATTTTTGGCTAAAACACTTTGATCCCCATAACAGAGTTCATAGCAGCGGAAACACTCACCTAGCAGGAAATAATACTAGCTAAAAACACTCAGAGTGGCAGCACACTCACACACATGGAAGTTAAATAAAAACTTCACTTAGCAGCACACACATATTAGAAGTTGCACCTAAACTTCAATATCTGCTGCAGGGGGGGAATCTTCAGATCTGTCATGAGAGTCTGTTGTAGAGACTTACTCTGTTTGTCAGGGATGGATGGTTATTACTCCCCCTTTTTGTCACAAATGTTGCCAAAGCCAACAACATTGTCAGAGCACAATGACAGAGTCCCAGACTTGGTTTTACTTCACAGTTTCAACCAAGTTAACATCCAGTTGATCTTGCTTCACAGCTTCGATCAAGTGATCACCCACTTTTGCTTAACAGTAGGTACCACCATATCAGATGCCATGATTTTGTTTCTGACATCCAGAACCACTCCTGCATGAACAGCATCCTTGAACTCCTGCAGGTACAGTGACCTTCTCTCTGTAGGGTGTCTCCTTACCTTCTTGTATCCACCCTTGTTGCAAGCAGCATAGCTATGATCTGTTGACCAATCATAGCCTAGTACAAATTGTTCAATAGGCAGAGGTATCAAACAATTTATCCCAAACA
The DNA here is from genome assembly GCF_024323335.1 of Lathyrus oleraceus. Lineage (NCBI taxonomy): Eukaryota > Viridiplantae > Streptophyta > Magnoliopsida > Fabales > Fabaceae > Lathyrus > Lathyrus oleraceus. Next base: position 83,427,316 of record NC_066581.1, read on the forward strand.
TCAGTGGTTGCTATAAGGTCTCAGAGAGACATATTCCCAGTTTGCTCCTTAAGTTTTCAAACTGAGTAGCATCCAGAGCCTTTGTAAATATGTCAGCCAGTTGAAGATCCGTGGCTACATGTTCCAAAGTGATCACCTTGTCTTCCACCAGATCTCTGATGAAGTGGTGCCTAATGTCAATATGTTTGGTCCTGCTGTGTTGGATGGGATTCTTGGAGATGTTGATGGCACTGAGATTATCACAGAACAATGTCATGACATTTTGAGTGACATTGTACTCAGTGAGCATTTGTTTCATCCACACCAATTGGGAGCAGCTGCTTCCAGCAGCTATGTATTCAGCCTCTGCAGTGGACAGAGAGACACAGTTCTGCTTCTTGCTGAACCATGATATGAGGTTTTCTCCTAAGAAGAAACATCCACCTGATGTGCTTTTTCTGTCATCAGCACTTCCAGCCCAATCAGCATCACAGTACCCAGTTAGGACAGGCTCAGACCCATGTGAGTACAGCATCCCATAGTCACATGTCCCATTGATGTACTTGAGAATCCTTTTGACTTGATTCAAGTGACTCACCTTGGGCTCTGCTTGGTATCTGGCACACACTCCAACTGCATAAGAGATATCAGGTCTACTAGCAGTTAGATACAACAGACTACCTATCATGCTCCTGTACAGGCATTGATCCACACTAGGCCCTCCATCATCTTTGGTTAACTTCAGATGAGTAGGAGCTGGAGTCCTCTTGTGCCTGGCATGGTCCATACCAAACTTCTTAACTATGTTCTTGGCATACTTGCTTTGGGAGAGAAACATAGAGTCCTCCATTTGGTTTACTTGCATTCCAAGGAAATAGGTCAGTTCTCCCACTAGACTCATTTCAAACTCAGACTGCATCTGGTGAACAAATTTGTTAACCATTTGTTCTGACATTCCACCAAAGACTATATCATCAACATAGATTTGAGCTATCATGATTTTGCCTTCATCATCCTTCACAAACAAGGTTTTATCTATGCCCCCCTTTCTGTATCCATTTGAGGTCAGAAATTCGGTTAACCTGTCATACCAAGCTCTGGGTGCTTGCTTCAACCCATACAAAGCTTTCTTCAACTTGTATACATGCTCAGGTTGGTTAGGATCACAGAACCCTTTGGGTTGTTCCACATAGATTTCTTCATTCAGGTAGCCATTCAAGAATGCACTCTTCACATCCATTTGGAATAGCTTGAACTTTAGGATGCATGCTACCCCCAACAGCAATCTGATGGACTCAAGTCTAGCCACAGGAGCAAATGTCTCATCAAAGTCTACTCCTTCAACTTGAGTGTATCCTTGAGCTACTAGTCTTGCTTTATTTCTAGTAATTACTCCTTTCTCATCAGATTTGTTTTTGTAGATCCACTTGGTACCAATGATGTTGGACCCTTCAGGTCTTGGAACCAGCTCCCATACTTCATGCCTTGTGAACTGCTCGAGTTCCTCTTGCATGGCAATGATCCAGTATTCATCAGTCAGGGCTTCTTTCACATTCTTTGGTTCAACCTTGGAAACAAAGCAGGAATTTGAGTTTATTCCTCTTGACCTGGTGGTTACACCACTGGTGGGATCCCCTATGATAAGATCCTTAGGGTGGTCTTTCTGAATTCTGATAGATGGCACTTTGGTGGTTGCCTCTACTTCACAATCAGGAGGAGATTCCTGTACTCCTTCAGGCTTGACTGGACTGTCAATTTGACTGTCGAGGAATGTTTCAACATCCTCCATGACATCGGTTCCTTCCTCTTTATCATCCACAATGACATTTATGGACTCCATCAGGACATTGGTCCTGTAGTTGAACACTCTATAGGCTCTGCTGTTAGTGGAGTATCCCAGAAATACGCCTTCATCACTTTTGGGATCTAGCTTCCTTCTCTGTTCACGATCTGTGAGGATGTAGCATTTACTTCCAAAAATATGAAAGTACTTCACAGTGGGTTTTTTAGCCTTCCATATTTCATACAGAGTGGAGGAGGTTCCTTTTCTCAAGGTGACTCTGTTGTGAACATAGCACGCGGTATTCATTGCTTCAGCCCAAAAGTGCATAGGGAGCTTCTTTGCATGAATCATTGCTCTGGCAGATTCTTGAATAGTTCTATTTTTTCTTTCAACTATTCCATTCTGCTGAGGAGTTATAGGTGAGGAGAACTCATGGCTTATTCCTTCAGACGAGCAGAACTCATCAAACTTGGAGTTCTTGAATTCAGTACCATGATCACTTCTAATCCGGACCACACAACTGTCCTTTTCCCTTTGAAGTCTTATGCACAGATCTTTGAAGACATCAAATGCATCTGACTTCTCTCTGATGAAGCTTATCCACGTGTATCTGGAATGGTCATCAACCACCACGTAGGCATACTTCTTCCCACCAAGACTTTCAACCTGCATAGGTCCCATTAGGTCCATGTGCAGCAGCTCCAGAACTCTAGAGGTTGTGGAATGTCCCAGCTTTGGGTGTGACATCTTGGTTTGCTTGCCCACTTGGCATTCTCCACAGACTCTTCCTTCATCAATCAGAAGCTTTGGCATTCCTCTGACTGCTTCCTTGGATATGATCTTCTTCATTCCCCGTAAGTGGAGATGTCCAAGTCTTCTATGCCACAGCTTTACCTCCTGTTCTTCCTTGGCTGAGGAACATGTTGTGGAAAAGTTAGAGAGATCAGGTTCCCACAGGTAGCAGTTGTCTTTGGACCTGGTTCCTCTCATAACTTCCTGATTGTCACCACTTGTCACGATGCACAGCTCCTTAGTGAACTGAACATGAAACCCTTGATCACACAGCTGACTTATGCTGATGAGGTTTGCAGTTAGTCCTCTTACTAACAGCACATTGTTCAGTTTTGGCACTCCAGAACAGTCCAGTGTGCCCACACCTCTTATTTTTTCTTTGGCCCCATCACCAAAAGTCACATAGCTGGTGGTGTGAGGTTGAATGTCTACCAGTAGATTTTCCATACCAGTCATATGTCTTGAACATCCACTGTCAAAGTACCAGTCTTCTCTGGAAGAGGCCCTTAGGGCAGTGTGAGCTATCCTAGCATACCATTGTTGCTTCTTAATGGGAACACATCGCTTACGTGTGTTATGCTTAGGTCTGACATGTGAGGCTCTGTTAGGGAAGCCATGAATCCAGTAGCAGAAGGCTTTTATATGTCCAAGCCTGCCACAGTGATGACACCTCCAATTCAGGTATATTCTCTTCTGATGATCATTCATCCTAGCTCCTCGATGTTGAGACATTGGCTTTGACATCGGCTTGAACTTCTGAACTCTAGCCTTTGGGCGTTTGTGTTCAGCTCTTTTTCCAAATCCTAGCCCAGATTTGGTTCCAGACTGCTGACCCACCTTTAGAATTTCTTCCAAGGTGTCAGTTCCCTTATTCATCATTCTGATGGATTTGGTCATCTGGTTCAGCTTGGAGGTCAGCAGGGCTATCTCATCTTTTAGCCCCTCTATGGCAGACAGTTGTTTCTGTCTCTCATCTTCCAGTTCCTTGATGAGTTTCTTCTGTTTTTCTCCTTGTGCACGCACCTCTGCATTGGTGGTACACAGCTTCTTATATGCTGCAGCAAGTTCATCCATTGTCAGCTCATCTGCACTTGTGTCATCTTCAGAGACACACACACTGGTTAGTGCAGTGACATGTTTGGCAGATTCTCCTTCAGACTCACTTTCAGAATCTCCTTCAGACCATGTGATAGCTAGCCCCTTACTTTGCAATTTGAGGTAAGTAGGGCATTCAACTCTGACGTGTCCATACCCTTCACAGCCATGACACTGGATTCCCTTCCCATGGTTGAACTTCTCCTCAGAAGTTGATCTTTTCTTAATGTCAGACGGGATGTTCTTGACATTAGGTCTGCCTCTTTGATCAATCTTCTTCATGAACTTGTTGAATTGACTCCCAAGCATGGCTAGGGCTTCTGATATACTTTCATCACCTCCTGTATATCCTTCTTCTGACTTCTCTTCAGCATTTGTTATAAAGGCTATGCTTTTCTTCTTCTCAGCATACTCACCTAAGCCCATTTCAAAGGTTTGGAGAGAACCAATGAGCTCATCTACCTTCATATTGTTGATGTCCTGAGCCTCCTCTATGGCAGTGACCTTCATAGCAAACCTCTTAGGTAAGGACCTGAGAATCTTTCTTACAAGTTTCTCTTCAGTCATTTTCTCACCTAGTCCACCAGAGGTGTTTGCAATTTCAAGAATATTCATGTGAAAGTCATGAATAGTCTCTTCCTCCTTCATCTTCAGATTTTCAAACTTGGTTGTCAGCATCTGAAGTTTGGACATCTTCACCTTGGAAGTACCTTCATGAGTTACCTTGAGGGTATCCCAAACTTCCTTAGCTAGCTCACAGTGGTGAACTAGTCTGAAGATGTTCTTGCTGATTCCATTGAACAAAGCATTCAAGGCCTTGGAATTTCCAAGAGCTAGTGCCTCTTGCTCCTTGTCCCACTCTTCTTCAGGAATCTGCACACTGACTCCATCTTCACCTGTCCTCATTGGATGTTCCCATCCTTTGTTGACAGCTCTCCAGACTTTGCTGTCTAGAGACCTTAAGAAGGCTATCATACGAGGCTTCCAGTCATCATAATTAGAGCCATCCAACATGGGTGGTCTATTTGAGTGTCCTAAATCCTTGTCCATGGTACTAGAAAGTAACTTCCCTAGATCTCACCCAGAACTTCACAGGCAGGGTGCCTGCTCTGATGCCAATTGAAATTCTAGTTATCAGACTTTGGATGTCACACTGGTTGTTATGACATCCAATTCTGCACAGACAGGGATTATGCAGAGCTTAACAGTAAGTGCAGTAAATAACACAAGTAATTGTTCACCCAGTTCAGTCCAACATGACCTACATCTGGGGGCTACCAAGCCAGGGAGGAAATCCACTATTAGTAGTATCAATTCAAAGCTAAACTCACCCGTTTACAACTTATCACTTAATCCCTACCCAATGCAATTTCAATCTTAATCTAAGATCAGAGTTCCTACTCACTCCCCCTCAATCACCTCAGTGATATTAAAAACACTTTGAAGTCACACTTCAAAAACAACTCTTGGTTATGCTTCACAGCTTAAACCAAGATACACAGCACTCACGCTTAAAAGCTTCGAGTGACACAACACTTACAACTCAATGAACACCCTATGCCAAAGCAATCATCTACTTGATAATGACTTGGCTTACAAGATACATCTAATTCTAGACTCACAAAAATACAGCAGTGAAGTAAGATGGACACACCAAATCTTCACGCCTCAAAATCCCTGAAACTGAATGGAGGAATGCCTTCCTTTTTATATTGCAGCACCTGGGCTTTTGCACCTGTATTTTCCTGAATTTTAGGTCACATAAGTTCCCACAAATTCAATATTTAGGTTGCTAACAAATAGGCTATTTGTTAGGTTCATTGAATGTAGCTTGGTTGTTGATTTCCTGGATTTTCTCTAAGCTGTTGACTTCCTAAAGAATAGCCTGAGAAAGCTGTAACAGAAAACTGAACAACCTACAAGTTAGCATATGCTGTCAGGAATGAATGTCACGACATTCAGCTTGACATCAAGGTCCATATGCTGAGTCTGTTTTTCCAGAAAACAGACTGTACAAATCTGCTGACCTGTAAATGATCAAAATGACCATACTACAGTACCAGCTTACATTAGTAAATGTCAAAGTGTCCAACTTAACATTTACACAGTTGGCCTTAAGTTAGTTCTGTTATTCTCTTGAATAACAAACTAAGTAAAATGCTGAAGTATAGCAGAACACCACTCTGCCCAATCTTCAGTAGCTGCTGTCAATGGTGAATGTCACAACATCCAGTTTGACATTCAGTCAGTAGGCCTTATGCCAGGTCTGGTTCTTCCTTGATAACCAGACTGCAAGTGAATACTAAGTTCTCACAGAACTCCTGATGTTCTATTCCTTAGTATCTGTTGACAGGTATGAATGTCACAACGTCCAGTTTGACATTCAATAAATCCTGTGTTAGCTAGTCCTGCAGTAACTACAAAGTAGTCACATATGCATGTCATGACATCAGTCAAGACATTAGTGTTTTACCATATAATGCAGCCAATTAAACACCTACAGAAGTCAACCAAACATGCATCATCTTAGAAAAATCATAAGTCAGGGATGGCATATGATAAATGAATGGGACTAAAACCATGGCAAAGATTAAGATGTCTAGTAATCACATATCAAATTTCATGTCCATCCAATAAAGTATGAGAATTTCACAAATGAAATGGGAACATGTGTCACAAAAAAGTCAACATTTTGGTCAAACAGGGGAGAAAATCTCAAACAAATGGAAAATGCCCTAAACAAATCCACAAAAAATCATATGCAAGCTAGACATACAAGAGTAGGTTCATGCAAAAAATCAATCCATTTGGAGGTCAATAGGCATGGCTATAAAAATCAACAAGTTGCACATCAATGGTGTGACACAAATTGTCACACCTTACTTCAAAAATTCACAACTCCTAATCCAGATGAGATAAATTCATGATCTTTATATCAAAATAAACATGAATGAGTCTAGTTTATGCTCAAAAAGTTTCAAGTCCATAGGATAAGTCATGACCATTTCACAAAGGTTTTGGTAAAATGTGTACAATATGGATGCATATTACAAATCCTAATGCCAAACAAAAACCAATGATCACAAAATTCTGGAAAAAATATGATAAAAAAGTAGAGAGCATGATGAAGATGATGCAAAAATTCCCATGAGAATTGGATTTAAAATGAATAAGTTATGATTTTTGCAAGTAAGCCATGCCAAATGAAATGAAAATTGCAAAAATAAAAGAATTAAATGGATTTAAAAACCGGAAATGGCATTTTTGTAATTAGCGAGGTCACTTAATCAAACGCTGCCGTTTTGGGCCATGAAACGGAATGTTTTCATTGGTGCATGAATGAACAGTGACATGCAACACGTGAGAAATATGAAATCTGGGCAAGGCATACAGAACTAGGGTTTTGGATGAACATCATGCATCTTCATCATCCCCAAATCGATCCATCCAAAATTTTTTCCAGAAATCTCAATTAGACATACAGAAATGATCAGCAAGCTTCAACTAACATGAATCTACCATCAATTTTCATTAAAACACAGCATAACTCAAGAATCGAGCACACATATATTTCATCATCAAACTTGTTCAAGAACAAATTTCCCAGAAATGAGTAATGAGCATATCATTAGAACCATCAAACAGCATACATTACAAATCCAACAACCAAACACATTGATTCGAGCTCATATGGAAGAATCAAGCAAAACATCATTTGAACATCAATCTTTAAAACCAAATTACTCATCCAATACTTGACCATTTTTAGTGATTTAAAGTCCACAACAACCAGCTAAGTGAGATCTATACAGTGCACAACATTATTTCAAGAAATGAGGGATTCGAAATACCTACCAAATTTGAAGAACTGAGTTGGATTGTGGTTGTCTGGTCTCCAATGGTTGAAACAGGTGCACCTTAGACTTCTACAAGATGGATGGAGGAAGAATCTTGGCTCAGGACAACTTGAAATGACTTCAATCGAACTTTGCCATTAATGGTGCTTTGCAAAAACAGTCGGGCAAATGAGCTTACAGTTGTGGAAACAATGTTGCAATGAGCTCACAATGATGCTTGGATGATGAAACAACAAAGGCAAGGTCGGGTTCTTTGGGAGTTTTTTGGCAGAAATTGAAAATGGCAAGAAATGAGGTTTTGAGAGAGTGAGTGAATTTTCTGTGTTTGTGTGGCTGCTAGGGTTTCCTTCAGAGAGAAAATGATGAATATATACTCTGTTCAATGGTACTTAATCAAGGTTCATGAAAAAGTGGAATGGAGTTGGTGAAAAGTGTCCTTTTGCCAATTTTCAAGCAAGTTGGTGATGGGTGTGTGTACTGCACGAAAATGGGCCTTGAACATGTCCAAAATATGATTTCTGAACATATTTGATTGGTAGAATTGGTTGGAAGTGGTTAATTTTGAAACTCATTTTTCAACCTCACTTGAAATTAATTCATGCAAGTCCAAAAATGCCATTTTGATTGGTAATGTTTTGGTGAATGATGGTTGCATATTTGGAAAGAGGGGATCAAATGTGACTTGTTGCAAAAAACCCCACCCAAATTGGCCAAATGGTTTGAGAGATATGGCCTTTTGAAGTTCAAAAATTTCTGAAAATGATTCGATCATAACTTGCCAACCATACATGGGAATTGAGTGTTCTTGGACTTTTTGGAAATGGGAGAACAAGATCTTCAACTTTCATGTTGGGAAAAAATTCATTTGAAGCTTGTATCATGATGTAAGTTTAGGCTCAAGAAGTTTCCATTTTTGGCAAGTTTCAATTACAGGTCCAGTTTCTATTTTTGGAAATTTCTGATCTGGCTTCAAATTCTTCCATGATGGTCTTTGACATGATACATGAGGCCTATTTGGACATGAATGAGCTCTCTCAAACCAAATCCTACCAACAAAACCATAAAATCAGTCACAGTTGACCAAGTTTGACTTTTTAGGGTTTCTGGCAAACTGTGCATTGACTGATGACTTCTGAACATCCAATCCTTGACCAAAATACTTCAAAAGGACCCCTAGGTCATGTGAACATGTTGGACAAACCCTAGGGCCTTGTTTCAATGAAAATTGCACTTGCTTGCTTGACTGACTGATCTCCTGACCAGTTTGACCTAATTCTTCTGACTGGCTTGCACTTGAGGCAAAGGGGACAATGCAATGTTATGCAGTGGACCATGTTATGTTATGACCTAATATGAGAATGTATGTACAAGAAGTAGGTGCAAATTTGAGGTGCTACAGCTGCCCCTATTCAATCAGCTGGGAACCCGAACGGATGATAGCAACGGCTGTCAGACTTTCAGGGTAAACAGGGATTGAATACCAAGAACCGTAGAAATTTGCACTCTGCCGGATATGATACAAGAAGAACCACGTCATTTACCGATGACGCCTGCAATTGACAACTTCAGAAAGGCGAAACCATTTACCGATGGTTAGAAACTGGTAACTTGTTATTTACCAATATCAACTTCAGCAAGACCATTTACCGATGGCTGCTGGGAAACAACTTCTGATGTAAAAGGAAGCAAAACCATTTACCGATGGTGGCTTCAAAGAAACTTGACATTTACCGATATCAACTTCAACTCGACCATTTACCGATGGCTACTGCAACTGGGGATCCGATATTTACCGATATCGAAGAAAACGGGGCCATTTATCGATGGCGGATAAAACTGGGCATTCAATATTTACCGATATCGAAGCATACGGGGCCATTTACCGATGGCGTCTCCACTTGGGGAGGAACAAAATCTTTGTGGTGTAATCAGACAAGACGTTTACCGACGACTTCTGGGGATCTTGATTTTATCAACAAGGAAACAAAGCATGACCAGACATTTACCGATGACTGGGATGAGACTCGACGTTTACCGACATCGAAAGATGATGTTTACCGACATCCAAAAACGACCAGACATTTACCGATGACCGGGGAACACTTCACTAAGGGAAAAAACAAGTATTTGCAATTGGAAACCAGATAGGACATTTACCGATGACTCTACTGGGGATCTCTAGCTGGGGATTATCAGACATTTTACCGATGTCTGCAGAAAAGACTCGATGTTTACCGACATCGAAAGATGATGTTTACCGACATCAAAAATGACTAGACATTTACCGATGACTAGGGAGAAAACCCGATGTTTACAGACACCGAAACAATGGTGTTTACCGACACCAAACAAAGAAACACACGCGGGTGCTGGCATGACACTTACCGGTATCACAAGAACGTCATCTTAGATATGTCAAGGCAAGGTTGACCACTTGCTGGGGGTCTCACTGGGGAGAGACAAACTTTCTGTCACCAACGGGTGAGGTAATAAACCTCTCTGGGGAATATCAATCCTGAATGCTGTCAAGAGCAACTGTAGCAGACTTGCTGTGCTGATGTTGAATGAAATGATCCGCCTCTGCCGGGGATACGGTCTGGTGAGGTTAACAAATGAATGCATATGTTTGAATTTTTCTATGGCGTAATGCTCCATATTGAATGGGAATGCTACGCAGTTTGAGGATGCAATGATCACTAAAATGCGAAAATGCACAAATGATGAAAAACTCCGGCTTGGGAGCCAAAATTGATCGGGTACTCCAACTCTGCGGGGAGACTCTGCAGGGAGAGCAACGACTTCTCACTCATGTTGGAGAATAATACTGCTGCTGGGGGAAGGTAAACTCCGCTGGGGATATCCTTCAGTCCACAGATAGGATAAATGTTGGAGATAAATTTCAATGAACCTGCCTCACTCGGGGAGGAAATCGGCAAATACAGGCCTGCTGGGGGATAGGCAATCCTTAGATCTGTTGGGGAATAGAAGGCACTATCCACAGACGTCTCCGCAGGGGAACATAGCTCTGATAGCTTCCAAACTTGCTTGGGGAAAATATCTGCTGGGGAAACGTCCTCACAGACGCCAACCTGAAAAACAGCACAACAAAATGCCCCCAGGGGATACATGGACAAGATACGCTCAAGTGTCCTCAACATTCAAAATGATTTTCAAATGTTTTGTCATCCTGCAAGCTATTGTTTAGCCTTCATGTTTTTATATGCAATGCTTATCAAAAATTCGGACATTTTTGCAAACAAAACAGTAAAAATAAAAACAAAAGAGCCATTTATCTGAATAACGACTTTTTATTGATTGAAAATGTGCCTGAAAAGGCAAATACATTGGGAGGCAATTCCTAGAAAGAGGTAATTGCGCACAAAAGGAAAAATCTATCCTAATGGCAATGTGAACACGGCATCCACTATTCCCCAATTCTGTTATAACTCACAGATCATCAGTTTTCCTCCCAACTCCTTGCTTTCTGAGAAGAATGACTGGACGGATCACATCTTTCGAGATGGCAGACGACAAAGCTCGATGAAGTACAGACAACTCAGACTGTAGTCTTCGCTTTAATCCCTCTTTTGGCTGGATCGCCCTTTCGGGTTTTCAATCCACCGGGATACCCATTTTTGCCTAAGCCGCCCTTGCGGGTTTTCGACTTACCGGGTGTACAAATTCTTTTCATTTTATCCCTAATTTTTGCCCGAACCTTTCCTTTCTGTTTTTTGGTTCGCCGGGATGCCCATTTTTGCCTGGACTCTTTTTTCTTTTTGTCCAGCGGGTCAATTTATGCGAAGTATTTTTTGACTACATCTGAGTTAACAGGAGACGGAAAATCTTCACCATCCATAGTTGTAAGCATCAAGGCTCCACCGGAGAAGACCTTTTTCACAACATATGGACCTTCATAATTAGGAGTCCACTTGCCCCTGTTATCTGCACCGGGAGGGAGGATCCTCTTCAAAACTAGATCACCGATCTGATAGCTTCGAGGACGCACTTTCTGATCAAAGGCTCGCTTCATCCTTCGCTGATACAACTGTCCATGGCATACAGCTGCTAGCCGTCTCTCTTCGATAAGGCTCAACTCGTTAAACCTTGTTCGAATCCACTCGGCTTCGTCCAGCTTGACATCCAATAGAACTCTCAGAGAAGGAATCTCCACTTCAACAGGTAGGACAGCTTCCATACCATACACAAGGGAGTAAGGGGTTTCCCCGGTCGACGTACGTACTGAGGTACGGTACCCATGCAAAGCGAAAGGCAGCATCTCATGCCAATCCTTGTACGTAACGACCATCTTCTGCACAATCTTCTTGATATTCTTGTTTGCCGCTTCTACAGCACCATTCATCTTCGATCTGTAAGGAGAAGAATTATGATGTTCAATCTTGAAATCTTTACAAAGCTCTTTCATCATCTTGTTATTGAGATTCGAACCATTGTCAGTGATGATTCTCTCAGGAACTCCATAACGACATATGATTTCTTTCTTGATGAACCGGGTAACCACTTGTTTGGTAACGTTAGCATAGGAAGCTGCTTCCACCCATTTGGTGAAATAGTCAATCGCAACCAAGATGAAGCGATGTCCATTCGAAGCAGTAGGCTCAATCTTCCCAATCATATCAATGCCCCACATGGCAAACGGCCAAGGCGAATTCATGACATTCAGAGGGTTTGGTGGTACATGCACCTTATCAGCATAAATTTGACACTTATGGCACTTCCGAGCATGCTTGAAACAATCGGATTCCATAGTCATCCAGTAATAACCCGCTCTCAACAATTTCTTAGCCATTGCATGTCCGCCGGCATGAGTACCGAAGGAACCTTCATGAACTTCCTGCATTAACATGTCTGCCTCGGGTCTGTCCACGCATCTGAGCAAGACCATGTCAAAGTTTCTCTTATACAACACATCATCCTGATTCAAATAGAAGCTTCCAGCTAGCCTTCTCAGGGTTTTCTTGTCATTCTTCGACGCACCTTCAGGATACTCCTGAGTCTTGAGGAAGTTCTTGATGTCATAATACCACGGCTTCTCGTCAATCACAACAGACTCGGCTGCAAACACATACGCAGGCCTCTCGAGTCGATTCACCGCAACATGTGGCACATGATTCCACCAATGAACTTTGATCATAGACGACAAAGTTGCCAAAGCATCAGCCATTTGATTCTCATCCCGGGGGACATGATACAACTTCACCTTCTTGAAGAACGTCAGTATTCTTCTGGTGTAATCTCTATACGGAATCAAATGCGGCTGGTTCGTATTCCAATCTCCGTTGACTTGATTGACCACTAGAGCGGAATCTCCATAAATGTCAAGCGTTTTGATCCTCAGATCAATGGCTTCTTCTATCCCCATGATACAAGCCTCATACTCAGCTTCGTTGTTGGTGACGTCAAACGTCAATCTGGCAGAAAAAGGTATATGAGCACCTTTAGGATTGATCAATACTGCCCCAACACCGTTACCGTTCATATTCACAGCCCCATCAAACATCAGTGTCCACTTGTCATCAGGATCCGGTCCCTCCTCAACAAGAGGCTCTTCGCAATCTTTCATCTTAAGATACATGATGTCTTCATCAGGGAATTCAAACATCATAGGCTGATAATCTTCAATCGGTTGCTCGGCGAGGTAGTCTGACAGAACACTACCTTTGATGGCCTTTTGTGACGTGTACTGGATATCATATTCTGTTAGAATCATCTGCCAACGAGCAACGCGTCCGGTGAGAGCCGGTTTCTCAAAGATGTACTTCACTGGATCCATCTTAGAAATCAATAAGGTAGTATGGTTCAACATATACTGCCTCAGTCGGCGAGCAGCCCAGGCCAAAGCACAACAAGTTTTCTCGAGCAGTGAATATCTTGTTTCACAGTCGGTAAACTTTTTGCTAAGGTAGTATATGGCATGCTCTTTTCGACCAGACTCGTCATGCTGTCCCAATACACACCCCATCGAGTTCTCAGTCACTGACAGGTACATTATCAGAGGTCTCCCTGGAACTGGAGGTATAAGGATTGGAGGTTTCTGTAAATACTCCTTTATCTTGTCAAAAGCTTTCTGACAGTCATCATTCCACCTGATTGCTTGATTCTTTCTGAGCAGTTTGAAAATTGGTTCACATGTGGCAGTTAGGTGAGATATGAACCTTGCAATGTAGTTCAACCTCCCTAAAAACCCGTGGACTTGCTTTTCCATTTTCGGTTCAGGCATCTCTTGAATAGCTTTGACTTTCGCTGGATCAACCTCAATCCCTTTTTCACTGACAATGAAGCCTAACAGCTTCCCTGATCTCACCCCAAACGTACACTTGTTCGGATTCAACCTCAGCTTGAACTTTCTCAACCGATCAAACAGCTTCTGCAAATTAACCAAGTGCTCCTCTTCTGTCTGCGACTTCGCAATCATATCATCTACGTACACTTCAATTTCTTTGTGCATCATGTCGTGAAAAAGAGTCGTCATTGCCCTCTGATAGGTAGCACCAGCATTCTTTAGCCCAAATGGCATCACCTTATAGCAGAACGTGCCCCAAGGTGTAATGAATGTCGTCTTTTCCATGTCCTCTGGCGCCATCTTGATCTGATTATATCCAGAGAAACCATCCATGAAAGAGAATACCGAGGATTGAGCCGTATTATCAACCAATACGTCAATGTGAGGTAATGGGAAATCATCTTTCGGACTCGCTCTATTCAAATCCCGGTAATCAACACACATTCTGACTTTACCATCCTTCTTCGGCACAGGAACGATGTTGGCCACCCATGGGGGATAACTCGTAACAGCCAAAAAACCCGCATCCCACTGCTTCTGAACCTCTTCCTTGATCTTAGTTGCCATGTCAGGACTCGTTCTACGAAGCTTCTGCTTGACCGAAGGACATCCTTCTCTAAGAGGTAATTGATGCACCACAATGTCTGTATCCAACCCAGGCATATCTTGATATGAGCAGGCGAATATCTCCACATATGCTCTCAGCATCTCAATCAGCCTCCTCTTGACAGAGTCCTCTAAAGCAGCCCCAATCTTGATTTCTCTTTTGGCGTCCTCAGTACCCAAATTAACAACCTCCAACTCCTCCTGATGAGGCTGGATGACCCTTTCCTCCTGCTTCAGCAATCTGACCAATTCTGCAGGAAGTTCACAGTCTTCCTCACTCTCCTCTTCAGCTTGGTAGATGGGATTGTCGAAATCATACTGAGCCATAACAGAACTGTTCATAGTGAATGCCATAAGATCGCTTCTGCATGTTTAATGCTTTGTTTTAGAAAAAGAGTTCAATAAAGTCACAAAAAACAAAAACATTGCCATTTTTATTGTTTTTTGAAAAAAGATGAAAACAAAAAATAGAAAGACAGGGATCACAAAGTTTGATTGCAAAAAATGTCCTTCATTAATGATAATCATTAAAACATGATGAGGCCCTACAATGAATCACTACGCCTTGGGCAGATCGTAGGATTTTCATGCAAAATGAAAAAACAACAGAAAATTACTCTGTCAGAAGAGTAACTTGAACCACTTCTTCAGCCGTCCAGTTGTTGATAGACTCCCCTGGTGCACACGAGCGAACCCAGTTGTCCAAATCACAATCACTGTCACAGTCTTCACTACCGGTTGCAGAGACGTCGCCATGATTCATCAGCCCAGCACTGGTAAAGGTACTCGGACCCGCTTGACCATTCTGCTCTGCTTGGAGAGGCTCGTAACCAACGCCAAATTTGTCTTCTTTAACAGGCAAGTCCACCATCTTGCCCCAGCCTTCAGCTTTGCCAGAATCAACAACCTCCTTAGCCTGCTTGTAAGAAGTAATTGAAGCACCTGGCTTCCTCTGCTCAGCGTACGCCACTTTCTCAAGAGCCACAGTCTCAAACGCCTGGCATAAGGTTTCGTGGATCTCGCCATCCACCTCAACATATTTGAACAAGGATAGATGACTCACCAGAATCTCTTCTTCACCGCACACGGTCACAATCTGACCGTTCCAGACATACTTGAGCTTTTGATGGAGAGTCGACGAGACTGCCCCTGCTGCATGAATCCATGGACGCCCCAATAAACAACTATAGGCGGGCTGGATGTCCATAACATAGAAGATGATATCGAATACCTCAGGACCTATCTTCACAGGCAAGGTAACTTCCCCACACACAGAACGTTTGGAGCCGTCGAAAGCACGAACGATCAGGTCACTGGGAGTAAGCACAAACCCTTCCACATCAATCTTCTTCAAAATCTGCTTAGGCAACACATTCAGCGACGACCCGGTGTCTACCAATACGTGAGACAACACCGCCCCCTTGCACTCCATGGTGATGTGCAAGGCTTTGTTATGGTTCCGCCCTTCAGGCGGTAAGTCCAGGTTGGTGAATCCTACACCATGCCTGGTGCTCACATTGGCCATCACACCCTCCAGTTGATTGACAGAAATCTCCTGAGGTACGTAAGCCAGATTCAACATCTTCAGCAAGGCATTACGGTGTGCCTCAGAGCACAACAACAGTGAAAGTATAGAAATCTTGGACGGAGTTTGATTCAACTGATCTACAATCTTGTAGTCACTCTTCTTGATTATCTTCATAAACTCCTCCACGTCTTTCTCGAATGAGCCCTCGGGCGCTTCCTTCTGAACAGGTTCTTCCTCAACCACAGCCTGTTTGCCCTTTGCTTTGGCGAGAGCCTCAGCATTATTGTCCCTCAAAGGCTGTGGTGCGAACAGACGACCGCTTCTGGTAAAACCTGTAGGTGTTTAATTGGCTGCATTATATGGTAAAACACTAATGTCTTGACTGATGTCATGACATGCATATGTGACTACTTTGTAGTTACTGCAGGACTAGCTAACACAGGATTTATTGAATGTCAAACTGAACGTTGTGACATTCATACCTGTCAACAGATACTAAGGAATAGAACATCAGGAGTTCTGTGAGAACTTAGTATTCACTTGCAGTCTGGTTATCAAGGAAGAACCAGACATGGCATAAGGCCTACTGACTGAATGTCAAACTGGATGTTGTGACATTCATCATTGACAGCAGCTACTGAAGATTGGGCAGAGTGGTGTTCTGCTATACTTCAGCATTTTACTTAGTTTGTTATTCAAGAGAATAACAGAACTAACTTAAGGCCAACTGTGTAAATGTTAAGTTGGACACTTTGACATTTACTAATGTAAGCTGGTACTGTAGTATGGTCATTTTGATCATGTACAGGTCAGCAGATTTGTACAGTCTGTTTTCTGGAAAAACAGACTCAGCATATGGACCTTGATGTCAAGCTGAATGTCGTGACATTCATTCCTGACAGCATATGCTAACTTGTAGGTTGTTCAGTTTTCTGTTACAGCTTTCTCAGGCTATTCTTTAGGAAGTCAACAGCTTAGAGAAAATCCAGGAAATCAACAACCAAGCTACATTCAATGAACCTAACAAATAGCCTATTTGTTAGCAACCTAAATATTGAATTTGTGGGAACTTATGTGACCTAAAATTCAGGAAAATACAGGTGCAAAAGCCCAGGTGCTGCAATATAAAAAGGAAGGCATTCCTCCATTCAGTTTCAGGGATTTTGAGGCGTGAAGATTTAGTGTGTCCATCTTACTTCACTGCTGTATTTTTGTGAGTCTAGAATTAGACGTATCTTGTAAGCCAAGTCATTATCAAGTAGATGATTGCTTTGGCATAGGGTGTTCATTGAGTTGTAAGTGTTGTGTCACTCGAAGCTTTTAAGCGTGAGTGCTGTGTATCTTGGTTTAAGCTGTGAAGCATTACCAAGAGTTGTTTTTGAAGTGTGACTTCAGAGTGTTTTTAATATCACTGAGGTGATTGAGGGGGAGTGAGTAGGAACTCTGATCTTAGATTAAGATTGAAATTGCATTGGGTAGGGATTAAGTGATAAGTTGTAAACGGGTGAGTTTAGCTTTGAATTGATACTACTAATAGTGGATTTCCTCCCTGGCTTGGTAGCCCCCAGATGTAGGTCATGTTGGACTGAACTGGGTGAACAATTACTTGTGTTATTTACTGCACTTACTGTTAAGCTCTGCATAATCCCTGTCTGTGCAGAATTGGATGTCATAACAACCAGTGTGACATCCAAACTCTGATAACTAGAATTTCAATTGGCATCAGAGCAGGCACCCTGCCTGTGAAGTTCTGGGTGAGATCTAGGGAAGTTACTTTCTAGTACCATGGACAAGGATTTAGGACACTCAAATAGACCACCCATGTTGGATGGCTCTAATTATGATGACTGGAAGCCTCGTATGATAGCCTTCTTAAGGTCTCTAGACAGCAAAGTCTGGAGAGCTGTCAACAAAGGATGGGAACATCCAATGAGGACAGGTGAAGATGGAGTCAGTGTGCAGATTCCTGAAGAAGAGTGGGACAAGGAGCAAGAGGCACTAGCTCTTGGAAATTCCAAGGCCTTGAATGCCTTGTTCAATGGAATCAGCAAGAACATCTTTAGACTAGTTCACCACTGTGAGCTAGCTAAGGAAGTTTGGGATACCCTCAAGGTAACTCATGAAGGTACTTCCAAGGTGAAGATGTCCAAACTTCAGATGCTGACAACCAAGTTTGAAAATCTGAAGATGAAGGAGGAAGAGACTATTCATGACTTTCACATGAATATTCTTGAAATTGCAAACACCTCTGGTGGACTAGGTGAGAAAATGACTGAAGAGAAACTTGTAAGAAAGATTCTCAGGTCCTTACCTAAGAGGTTTGCTATGAAGGTCACTGCCATAGAGGAGGCTCAGGACATCAGCAATATGAAGGTAGATGAGCTCATTGGTTCTCTCCAAACCTTTGAAATGGGCTTAGGTGAGTATGCTGAGAAGAAGAAAAGCATAGCCTTTATAACAAATGCTGAAGAGAAGTCAGAAGAAGGATATACAGGAGGTGATGAAAGTATATCAGAAGCCCTAGCCATGCTTGGGAGGCAATTCAACAAGTTCATGAAGAAGATTGATCAAAGAGGCAGACCTAATGTCAAGAACATCCCGTCTGACATTAAGAAAAGATCAACTTCTGAGGAGAAGTTCAACCATGGGAAGGGAATCCAGTGTCATGGCTGTGAAGGGTATGGACACGTCAGAGCTGAATGCCCTACTTACCTCAAATTGCAAAGTAAGGGGCTAGCTATCACATGGTCTGAAGGAGATTCTGAAAGTGAGTCTGAAGGAGAATCTGCCAAACATGTCACTGCACTAACCAGTGTGTGTGTCTCTGAAGATGACACAAGTGCAGATGAGCTGACAATGGATGAACTTGCTGCAGCATATAAGAAGCTGTGTACCACCAATGCAGAGGTGCGTGCACAAGGAGAAAAACAGAAGAAACTCATCAAGGAACTGGAAGATGAGAGACAGAAACAACTGTCTGCCATAGAGGGGCTAAAAGATGAGATAGCCCTGCTGACCTCCAAGCTGAACCAGATGACCAAATCCATCAGAATGATGAATAAGGGAACTGACACCTTGGAAGAAATTCTAAAGGTGGGTCAGCAGTCTGGAACCAAATCTGGGCTAGGATTTGGAAAAAGAGCTTAACACAAACGCCCAAAGGCTAGAGTTCAGAAGTTCAAGCCGATGTCAAAGCCAATGTCTCAACATCGAGGAGCTAGGATGAATGATCATCAGAAGAGAATATACCTGAATTGGAGGTGTCACCACTGTGGCAGGCTTGGACATATAAAAGCCTTCTGCTACTGGATTCATGGCTTCCCTAACAGAGCCTCACATGTCAGACCTAAGCATAACACACGTAAGCGATGTGTTCCCATTAAGAAGCAACAATGGTATGCTAGGATAGCTCACACTGCCCTAAGGGCCTCTTCCAGAGAAGACTGGTACTTTGACAGTGGATGTTCAAGACATATGACTGGTATGGAAAATCTACTGGTAGACATTCAACCTCACACCACCAGCTATGTGACTTTTGGTGATGGGGCCAAAGGAAAAATAAGAGGTGTGGGCACACTGGACTGTTCTGGAGTGCCAAAACTGAACAATGTGCTGTTAGTAAGAGGACTAACTGCAAACCTCATCAGCATAAGTCAGCTGTGTGATCAAGGGTTTCATGTTCAGTTCACTAAGGAGCTGTGCATCATGACAAGTGGTGACAATCAGGAAGTTATGAGAGGAACCAGGTCCAAAGACAACTGCTACCTGTGGGAACCTGATCTCTCTAACTTTTCCACAACATGTTCCTCAGCCAAGGAAGAACAGGAGGTAAAGCTGTGGCATAGAAGACTTGGACATCTCCACTTACGGGGAATGAAGAAGATCATATCCAAGGAAGCAGTCAGAGGAATGCCAAAGCTTCTGATTGATGAAGGAAGAGTCTGTGGAGAATGCCAAGTAGGCAAGCAAACCAAGATGTCACACCCAAAGCTGGGACATTCCACAACCTCCAGAGTTCTGGAGCTGCTGCACATGGACCTAATGGGACCTATGCCTACGTGGTGGTTGATGACCATTCCAGATACACGTGGATAAGCTTCATCAGAGAGAAGTCAGATGCATTTGATGTCTTCAAAGATCTGTGCATAAGACTTCAAAGGGAAAAGGACAGTTGTGTGGTCCGGATTAGAAGTGATCATGGTACTGAATTCAAGAACTCCAAGTTTGATGAGTTCTGCTCGTCTGAAGGAATAAGCCATGAGTTCTCCTCACCTATAACTCCTCAGCAGAATGGAATAGTTGAAAGAAAAAATAGAACTATTCAAGAATCTGCCAGAGCAATGATTCATGCAAAGAAGCTCCCTATGCACTTTTGGGCTGAAGCAATGAATACCGCGTGCTATGTTCACAACAGAGTCACCTTGAGAAAAGGAACCTCCTCCACTCTGTATGAAATATGGAAGGGTAGAAAACCCACTGTGAAGTACTTTCATATTTTTGGAAGTAAATGCTACATCCTCACAGATCGTGAACAGAGAAGGAAGCTAGATCCCAAAAGTGATGAAGGCGTATTTCTGGGATACTCCACTAACAGCAGAGCCTATAGAGTGTTCAACTACAGGACCAATGTCCTGATGGAGTCCATAAATGTCATTGTGGATGATAAAGAGGAAGGAACCGATGTCATGGAGGATGTTGAAACATTCCTCGACAGTCAAATTGACAGTCCAGTCAAGCCTGAAGGAGTACAGGAATCTCCTCCTGATTGTGAAGTAGAGGCAACCACCAAAGTGCCATCTATCAGAATTCAGAAAGACCACCCTAAGGATCTTATCATAGGGGATCCCACCAGTGGTGTAACCACCAGGTCAAGAGGAATAAACTCAAATTCCTGCTTTGTTTCCAAGGTTGAACCAAAGAATGTGAAAGAAGCCCTGACTGATGAATACTGGATCATTGCCATGCAAGAGGAACTCGAGCAGTTCACAAGGCATGAAGTATGGGAGCTGGTTCCAAGACCTGAAGGGTCCAACATCATTGGTACCAAGTGGATCTACAAAAACAAATCTGATGAGAAAGGAGTAATTACTAGAAATAAAGCAAGACTAGTAGCTCAAGGATACACTCAAGTTGAAGGAGTAGACTTTGATGAGACATTTGCTCCTGTGGCTAGACTTGAGTCCATCAGATTGCTGTTGGGGGTAGCATGCATCCTAAAGTTCAAGCTATTCCAAATGGATGTGAAGAGTGCATTCTTGAATGGCTACCTGAATGAAGAAGTCTATGTGGAACAACCCAAAGGGTTCTGTGATCCTAACCAACCTGAGCATGTATACAAGTTGAAGAAAGCTTTGTATGGGTTGAAGCAAGCACCCAGAGCTTGGTATGACAGGTTAACCGAATTTCTGACCTCAAATGGATACAGAAAGGGGGGCATAGATAAAACCTTGTTTGTAAGGATGATGAAGGCAAAATCATGATAGCTCAAATCTATGTTGATGATATAGTCTTTGGTGGAATGTCAGAACAAATGGTTAACAAATTTGTTCACCAGATGCAGTCTGAGTTTGAAATGAGTCTAGTGGGAGAACTGACCTATTTCCTTGGAATGCAAGTAAACCAAATGGAGGACTCTATGTTTCTCTCCCAAAGCAAGTATGCCAAGAACATAGTTAAGAAGTTTGGTATGGACCATGCCAGGCACAAGAGGACTCCAGCTCCTACTCATCTGAAGTTAACCAAAGATGATGGAGGGCCTAGTGTGGATCAATGCCTGTACAGGAGCATGATAGGTAGTCTGCTGTATCTAACTGCTAGTAGACCTGATATCTCTTATGCAGTTGGAGTGTGTGCCAGATACCAAGCAGAGCCCAAGGTGAGTCACTTGAATCAAGTCAAAAGGATTCTCAAGTACATCAATGGGACATGTGACTATGGGATGCTGTACTCACATGGGTCTGAGCCTGTCCTAACTGGGTATTGTGATGCTGATTGGGCTGGAAGTGCTGATGACAGAAAAAGCACATCAGGTGGATGTTTCTTCTTAGGAGAAAACCTCATATCATGGTTCAGCAAGAAGCAGAACTGTGTCTCTCTGTCCACTGCAGAGGCTGAATACATAGCTGCTGGAAGCAGCTGCTCCCAATTGGTGTGGATGAAACAAATGCTCACTGAGTACAATGTCACTCAAAATGTCATGACATTGTTCTGTGATAATCTCAGTGCCATCAACATCTCCAAGAATCCCATCCAACACAGCAGGACCAAACATATTGACATTAGGCACCACTTCATCAGAGATCTGGTGGAAGACAAGGTGATCACTTTGGAACATGTAGCCACGGATCTTCAACTGGCTGACATATTTACAAAGGCTCTGGATGCTACTCAGTTTGAAAACTTAAGGAGCAAACTGGGAATATGTCTCTCTGAGACCTTATAGCAACCACTGATGTTTGGGATAAATTGTTTGATACCTCTGCCTATTGAACAATTTGTACTAGGCTATGATTGGTCAACAGATCATAGCTATGCTGCTTGCAACAAGGGTGGATACAACAAGGTAAGGAGACACCCTACAGAGAGAAGGTCATTGTACCTGCAGGAGTTCAAGGATGCTGTTCATGCAGGAGTGGTTCTGGATGTCAGAAACAAAATCATGGCATCTGATATGGTGGTACCTACTGTTAAGCAAAAGTGGGTGATCACTTGATCGAAGCTGTGAAGCAAGATCAAGTGGATGTTAACTTGGTTGAAACTGTGAAGTAAAACCAAGTCTGGGACTCTGTCATTGTACTCTGACAATGTTGTTGGCTTTGGCAACATTTGTGACAAAAAGGGGGAGTAATAACCATCCATCCCTGACAAACAGAGTAAGTCTCTAAAACAGACTCTCATGACAGATCTGAAGATTCCCCCCCCCTGCAGCAGATATTGAAGTTTAGGTGCAACTTCTAATATGTGTGTGCTGCTAAGTGAAGTTTTTATTTAACTTCCATGTGTGTGAGTGTGCTGCCACTCTGAGTGTTTTTAGCTAGTATTATTTCCTGCTAGGTGAGTGTTTCCGCTGCTATGAACTCTGTTATGGGGATCAAAGTGTTTTAGCCAAAAATTTGCCAAAGGGGGAGTTTGTAGGTGTTTAATTGGCTGCATTATATGGTAAAACACTAATGTCTTGACTGATGTCATGACATGCATATGTGACTACTTTGTAGTTACTGCAGGACTAGCTAACACAGGATTTATTGAATGTCAAACTGGACGTTGTGACATTCATACCTGTCAACAGATACTAAGGAATAGAACATCAGGAGTTCTGTGAGAACTTAGTATTCACTTGCAGTCTGGTTATCAAGGAAGAACCAGACCTGGCATAAGGCCTACTGACTGAATGTCAAACTGGATGTTGTGACATTCATCATTGACAGCAGCTACTGAAGATTGGGCAGAGTGGTGTTCTGCTATACTTCAGCATTTTACTTAGTTTGTTATTCAAGAGAATAACAGAACTAACTTAAGGCCAACTGTGTAAATGTTAAGTTGGACACTTTGACATTTACTAATGTAAGCTGGTACTGTAGTATGGTCATTTTGATCATGTACAGGTCAGCAGATTTGTACAGTCTGTTTTCTGGAAAAACAGACTCAGCATATGGACCTTGATGTCAAGCTGAATGTCGTGACATTCATTCCTGACAGCATATGCTAACTTGTAGGTTGTTCAGTTTTCTGTTACAGCTTTCTCAGGCTATTCTTTAGGAAGTCAACAGCTTAGAGAAAATCCAGGAAATCAACAACCAAGCTACATTCAATGAACCTAACAAATAGCCTATTTGTTAGCAACCTAAATATTGAATTTGTGGGAACTTATGTGACCTAAAATTCAGGAAAATACAGGTGCAAAAGCCCAGGTGCTGCAATATAAAAAGGAAGGCATTCCTCCATTCAGTTTCAGGGATTTTGAGGCGTGAAGATTTAGTGTGTCCATCTTACTTCACTGCTGTATTTTTGTGAGTCTAGAATTAGACGTATCTTGTAAGCCAAGTCATTATCAAGTAGATGATTGCTTTGGCATAGGGTGTTCATTGAGTTGTAAGTGTTGTGTCACTCGAAGCTTTTAAGCGTGAGTGCTGTGTATCTTGGTTTAAGCTGTGAAGCATAACCAAGAGTTGTTTTTGAAGTGTGACTTCAAAGTGTTTTTAATATCACTGAGGTGATTGAGGGGGAGTGAGTAGGAACTCTGATCTTAGATTAAGATTGAAATTGCATTGGGTAGGGATTAAGTGATAAGTTGTAAACGGGTGAGTTTAGCTTTGAATTGATACTACTAATAGTGGATTTCCTCCCTGGCTTGGTAGCCCCCAGATGTAGGTCATGTTGGACTGAACTGGGTGAACAATTACTTGTGTTATTTACTGCACTTACTGTTAAGCTCTGCATAATCCCTGTTTGTGCAGAATTGGATGTCATAACAACCAGTGTGACATCCAAAGTCTGATAACTAGAATTTCAAAACCTCCTGAACCCCCTACATTATCCACAGCCGGACCAACAGTTGCAGGAACTCTATTCGGTAAACCAATTGTCACTGGAGTTTGATTCACTGGTCTCGTCTGACTTTCAGCCCTTCTGTTACTGCGGTAAGCATTATCATACTTCCACGGCACGGCTCTACTATTCTCAACAGCCCTTCTTCCAGACGCAACGATAGTAGTTGGAGCACTGATGGTTACAGGCACGGAAATGGTAACTGGGGTACCATTCGTCGCAGGTGCACTAACGACCCTTTGTCCACGTCCTTTAGACGGTTTAAAGTAAATGGTGATAGTTGACACTGTTCCACGATCTTTTACAGCCCTACTGAATTGCAAACAACCCTCATCCATCATACCCTGGATACCGGCCCTTAACTGGTCGCAACCATTCTCAGATTCTGCACAGCCCAAACAATCCTCATCACAGCCCGAGTAGATACCCCCATTCAGCAGACGGCCCTTTACAACTAGCAGAGAAGTCTGAACATCATCAACATTAACAACCAGATCTTCAGCTTCTTTCCCCTCAATATTGTTCACTCTATGCCCACCATGCTGAGGCATAGGGTTGTTTACGACGTTAGGCACTGGAGCAAAGTTGATCGCCTTGGCATCGATCAAATCTTGGACCTTGTGCTGGAGAGCCCGACACTTCTCAGTATGATGCCCTGGTGCCCCAGAGTGAAAGTCACAACGGACGTTGGCGTCGTACCCAGGAGGCAATACCGTAGGCGGAGCCATTGTACGCAACTCAACCAACCCCAACCTGAGTAGTTCGGGCAGCAGTTCGGCGTACGACATGGGTAGCGAATCAAAATGTCGATCAGGCATCCTTTGTCTGGGCTGATTCGGACGTTGCTGTTGTTGTTGTTGCGGTTGTTGAACTCTTTGTTGTTGTTGTTGACGAGGTTGAGGTGCCGGAATGGTTACTGCAGCAGCTTGACGGTATTCACTTCTGTTCTGATCTCTGCGGTGTTGAATAGCATTAGTTTCACCCTCTCTTCGACGAGGTGCCCCAGCAAACGGCTTCTTAGAAGAAGAGGAACCAGCATCTTGGATCTTCCCAGTTTTAATCAAGCTCTCAGTCCTCTCTCCACAAATGACAACATCAGAAAAACTACCGAATGGGCAGCTCCCCATCCGGTCCATAAACACACCCTGAAGAGTACCGATAAACATGTCTGTCAACTCCCTCTCCAGCATAGGGGGTTGAACTCTAGCAGCCAGTTCACGCCACCTCTGGGCGTACTCCTTGAAGCTCTCTCCGGATTTCTGACATAGACTCTGCAGCTGAGTCCGGCTAGGCGCCATGTCCATGTTATGTTTATATTGCCTCAAGAAAGCCTCACCCAGATCCCTCCAGCATCGGATCGAATCTCTCTTTAATTCCATGTACCAGTCCAAAGAAGCCCCAGATAGACTATCTTGGAAAAAATACATCCACATCTTTTCATCATCGGTATACGCAGAGATTTTTCGATAATAAGCCTGCACATGGGTGCGAGGGCAAGAAGTACCGTTGTATTTATCGAAGGACGGTGCTTTGAACTTGTAAGGGATTCTCAAACCTTCCACCAACCCCATATTGGTAACATCAAAACCGAGAGAATTCTGACATTCCATAGCTCTAATTTTCTCAGCAAGGGCATCAACTTTACGATCCCTCTCATCAACCCTTCCCAGAACGTCTTCGTCTTCACTGAGCAGAGTGAACATATCCTCTTGTCTGTCAACAATCGGAGCAGGATTACGGGCCGGGGCACGGACTGCTCTGGCATTAGCGACATCTGGAGCAATAGGTTGACCGTTGATTCGAATACCCCCCAACTCATCACCTACAGCATAGTTGTTGATGGGTACAGCAGCAGCAACGTTATTATCATTGACCGGGCCTCCCTCTGGCGGAGCATGGTTGACCGGTGGAATTGCAGCCTCTTGTCTCTGAACCATGGCTCGAAGTTCTTCTTGACCTTGTGCAACCCCTTGCATCATATTCATAAACTGGGCCATGTTAGCCTTCATCTCAGCCAACTCAGCTTGAACTTGATCCATACCTCTCTGTTGATTCAGTCTTGTTGAGTAGCGGTGCGGACGTTGATCAGCTATCCTGCCTGAACAGGAACCAAGAGTGAGAAGTCACGACCAAGAACACCTATTATGCAAAATGATATGAGTATGGTGCTAATGATGCGTATGATGCACATGATATGTTCATTCCTCAGGCATTCAAAGAGCCTGAGTCATCCTCAAAAGATGGCAACCTGCAGCAAGAACAACATAGAAGCACAGAAACAACATACACAAGAGTGATGAGTACAAGGTGAAACCAACAACCTCATCTATATGAGTAACAGGATCATACAACAAAACCGACCAAGAAAATCCAAACAAACGGAGTACAACAATGAATCCCATCCAACAAGCCTGGAGGTGATTCTCAACATACACATCAAAGACAAACGGCCTCCCGGAATGAGAGTCTTCAAGTACCGACACTGGTCTATCAACAGGTCACATTCTGAACATTCTGGCAAAAGAGTGATCTTCTCCTTCAGTTGTCGTCTAAGCTCTACCACTTCTCCTCCAAGGTGGTTCTCTGATGTCTGTCTCAAGTCTACTTCCTTCTTCAACTGGATGTCTTTATCTCTGAGTTGCTTCTCCAAGTCTCTGATCTTCTTCTGATAGCTGGCCTCAACTCTCTGCAGCCTCAAGCACTCCCGATGTTCTGCATCTAACATGCTCTCCATCTCCTCGTAGGATCTCTTCTTGCTTCTCAGTCTGCTAGCATCTTCTTCTCGCACTCCTCTGAGTTGATGAGCCAAATTCAACCTATCAGCTTTGGCTTTGTACAACTCCATCTGGGTATCCTGCTCCTTCTCTCTCAAACGGCGATTCTCCATCAGGGCTTGCTTGTAGTGCTCCGCAGGCACACTCTCAGCAAGGATCAAAGGTGGTTGCTCCTGCAACGGCTCCATCCTATCGTAGGGTAACAACAAAGTTTCTACTCTCTCCTTGACCCAATCAGTGTAATCAGGCATAGCAACGGCAAACTTCTTCCCTAAGACAGATCCATCCTTCACACCAATAGACTTCCAAGCTCTTCCTATCTGCTCCAATCTGGCTGGGTCACTCTTCTTTTCAAAATACACACTTTCAGCTACCTCAGCCTCAAGTGGTCTTCCCTTCATCACAAACCCCAACTGGCGAAGAGAAAGAACCGGGTTGTAATTGATGCAACCCCTAGTCCCTATGAGTGGCACATTACGGAATCCTCCACAGCTCATAACGACGTTACGCACATCCATCCGGTAAGATTGCCATCTGATATCATAGGAAGTAAGAGACATAACCCTCTGAGTCCACTTATGCGTGCTCTGAGCATCCACAAAAGGTCCACTGACTGGCAGGAGAGACGAGAACCATCTGAGCAAAAGCGGGAGACAACACCTGATAGCCCCACCCTTATCATGCCTACTGTGAACAGCATAGTAAGTGTCAGCTAACAGAGTAGGAACTGGATTTCCTCCCATGAAAATACTGACTGCAGCATAGTCAACAAAATTGGGCATACTCGGAAACAGGACGATCCCATAGATCATGACGGCCAACTGAGCATGAAAGGCTTCCCAACTTCCCTTCTCTGCTTCTTCTCTAGCTACCCTCAACAGAAACTTCAAAGGCAATCCTACAACATCCCCACTGGACTTCCAACTATCACTGACTTCCTTGATACCCAAATGGAGAGCTCTGGCAACAACTCCGAAATCAACCTCCTTGGGCACATCCAAGAAAGGAACCTGATACCGGACCGGGACACTCAGCAGAATGGAGTACTCCTCAAGAGTAGGCGCCAACTGATAATCTTGAAAGGTGAAACAATGAAGCTCTGGGTCGTAGAACTGTAGAAGAGTCTGCAACGGCACCGGATCGACTACCATCTTCAACAGTGTCAGAATATCTCCATACTGGTCAACAAACCCCTTCTGGTTACCACTGGTCATAAGGTTACTCAACTCAATCAGAGACGTCAAAGGTTCACGGTGAAAGCTGTAGGAACAAGTCTTCCGCTTCAACTCTGGGACTGTTGCCATCTCTATCAGTGAACAAGCTCTGGAATGTACCTGAGAAATGATATGCATGCAGGGATTAGTTTTTTTTTCTTTTCTTTTTCCCCTTTCTTTTTTTTTGTATCTTTTTTTTTATTGCGTATTTTTTTGAAAATAAACATGCTATGATGCAAATGATGCAGACACGACTGGTTGGCTGTGTCTCTCAGAACACAGGATCAAAGCTTCGGCTTGAACTCGGAACCACATATTCATCTGAAACCCAAAGTCATCTGAGACCCCAAACATCTGAACCAATAGTCACCAACAGGATCACAAGTCACCAACAAGTCACCAACAAGTCACCAATTGTACCTGTAATAATGATCATTCCCTCCCCACTCACGGGTGTCATCTAGGCCAGGGTAAGGTCGAGAGAAACGCAGCATAAATAACCTTTCGCAGAACATCATCATATACACACCCGAAGTATGTAACGATAATATCCCACCAGGGTCTGAACTGCTCGTGATATCAATGTTCCGCTAAGTGGCGCAATACCACCCGCTTCCCATGAATCACTCTATTCCTAAGTATCCTAGATTTCACTCATGGCCTGGGTATTGGGCCTTTTACCTCATGTAACTCCCACCCCAACAGAGAGAAACAGACAACCAGCCAGATGAATAATGAATGTGAATGAATGCAAACATAAGTGCAAACATGAATGCAAACAATAAATAAATGAATGCAATAAATAACAGCCAACAACAATCAAAACCCTAACCTAGAGAGCGCTAGGAGAGACTCGCTTAGAGAAGACGGACCAGCACAGGTCAACTTCTCTATAGTCCCCAGCAGAGTCACCAGCTGTCGCATCACGCGAAAAACCGGCGGGAAAACAAGAACAACAGAGCCGCCACCGTGCGTTATTTATCCCAAAAGAGGGAAAGGAAACGCTCAGAGTAAACCTGGGAAAAGACATGGTCTCGCGACCAAAGAGAATGGGATCGGGAGTCGGTTATGCGAAGGGAAGGTATTAGCACCCCTACGCATCCGTCGTACTCGACGGGATCCACGCACAATAGGAAGGAAAATGGTTGCTAAAACGCTGCTCAAACACACACACATACTGGCTGAAAGAGACACAAGAAAACAAAAGAGACTGACTCGGCAGGACATCGCATCCTGGGCCTACTTAGTCTATCAGGCATAGACATCAGAGTCAAAGTAGTTCGGACTGGGGAAACGACACATGCTCGCTAGGATATCGCATCCTATGCAGACGTATCTCCTTGGACGAAGGAGAATCAGAGCATTCGTAGCTCGGCTGACACGCACACAAACAAACACGGGAAAAGGCAAACGTGGAGCCCGAATGCCAATCACTGGACTTACATCAGCATCCGAACCAAAACACACACAAGAAGGCAAACATGGAGCCCGAATGCCAATCACTGGACTTACATCAGCATCCGAACCAAACAAACCCACGATGGAACCCGAATGCCACTCGATGGATTTACATCAGCTTCCAAGCACACGACAACACAAAACAAAGACACAGGCGCCCGGAGAGATCTGCTCATCTCCTGCCTACGTACCTCATCTGGTATGAGGATCAGGGCGACGTAGTTCCCCTACGGGGGGATACAGGACTAGCCTAACCAGATAACAGAGGGAGACACAACTAGGGAGACTACGACTCGAGCCTAGATGTTATCATGCAAAATCATCCTTAAGTTAAGGTTTCTAACTAACTTGCACAGGAAGCAAGCCTATCCTAATCATGACTTGCACAGGAAGCAAGCCACACCTAACTTGCACAGGAAGCAAGCTAAAGCAAACACACAAGCACAAGTAGCACACACTATATGCAAGCAATGGGCTCAAACAAGGTTAGGTTTTAGTCGAGGGGTCATATCAACCTCAACAAACAAACCACTGGAACTGGGTAGTGTTAGCTCTTAACCTTGCCATTGAGGGGCTAAGGTGAAGCAGATGAAAGGTGAGTGAAGATAGGACTTCACAGCTCTTATCCCTGGCCTGGGAGAGCTTAAGACAAGAATGTGTGGGTTCAGAAAGTGGGAACCCTTCTACACATTTAAAACTGACTCAACTGTACAATTGTACAAGATCTTGGGTTTGTATCTGCAATGCATCAACACAGTGGTGTGAGCAAAGCAGATGACACACAGAATAGCAGGGGATAGATTGCATATCCCTTGGGTTCTGCCAATTGCCTCTTCACTTAGGAGGTCTTTGACTCTATACAAGGACAAATGTAAACAGTCACAAACATTGCCTCTTAAGGAGGACTTCAGACAGTTGCCTGGCCAAGTAACAGGCCAGGTCTTCCAGACTACATGAAGATTAGAAATATACCTCAATGCAAATTGCTTATACAAGCAAAGCAAAGCAAAAAGTTCACAAGGAACTGAGCAACGAAAAGCACCTGAAATAGTCAAGCAGACATTAGTATGCAACTTCAAACAAAACAAAAAGAAACAGACATCAATAGTTAATCAGAAGCAAATGGATGTGCAAGGCACAAGGCTTAAGGCATGTGAGCCAAGCCACCTACAAAACAAACAAGTTAGTCAATGATATTCAAGCAAGCTCAATCAAAATGAAATGGTCTCATTGGTCATTTGTTGATCAACCTGAAAAAAATGAACTCAAAGGTAAGTAACAGGACCACTAGGGCAAGCCTAGGGTCAAAAGGGAATGAAAAAGTTCAAACAGCAAGGGGCAAGCATCCAAAATCATGTCTAAACAATTAAGAAACATAACCAATTGGGTTCACATGCATATCAATCACCATCATCAATTCATGAACAATTTAGGTCAAAGTGTTGCAAATAGAAGCTCATAGGAGTCAACAGAAAGACTTGCATCAAAAGCAAACTCAAACATTTCCAAAAATCACCAAATAAATCATGATCAATCACAACACATAGCATGGTAAGCATGTCAAATTTCATCACATTTGGATAAGTGGAAGGCAGTCAATGAAAATCAGAAAGTTAAAGCAATTTTGAACATGCTCAAAGAAGTCAACCAAACATGCATCCTCTTAGAAAAATCATAAGTCAGGGATGGCATATGATAAATGAATGGGACTAAAACCATGGCAAAGATTAAGATGTCTAGTAATCACATATCAAATTTCATGTCCATCCAATAAAGTATGAGAATTTCACAAATGAAATGGGAACATGTGTCACAAAAAAGTCAACATTTTGGTCAAACAGGGGAGAAAATCTCAAACAAATGGAAAATGCCCTAAACAAATCCACAAAAAATCATATGCAAACTAGACATACAAGAGTAGGTTCATGCAAACAATCAATCCATTTGGAGGTCAATAGGCATGGCTATAAAAATCAACAAGTTGCACATCAATGGTGTGACACAAATTGTCACACCTTACTTCAAA
This sequence comes from Lathyrus oleraceus, assembly GCF_024323335.1. Taxonomy (NCBI): domain Eukaryota; kingdom Viridiplantae; phylum Streptophyta; class Magnoliopsida; order Fabales; family Fabaceae; genus Lathyrus; species Lathyrus oleraceus. The sequence goes on from NC_066581.1 coordinate 83,459,276, forward strand.
AATTCACAACTCCTAATCCAGATGAGATAAATTCATGACCTTTATATCAAAATAAACATGAATGAGTCTAGTTTATGCTCAAAAAGTTTCAAGTCCATAGGATAAGTCATGACCATTTCACAAAGGTTTTGTTAAAATGTGTACAATATGGATGCATATTACAAATCCTAATGCCAAACAAAAACCAATGATCACAAAATTCTGGAAAAAATATGATAAAAAAGTAGAGAGCATGATGAAGATGATGCAAAAATTCCCATGAGAATTGGATTTAAAATGAATAAGTTATGATTTTTGCAAGTAAGCCATGCCAAATGAAATGAAAATTGCAAAAATAAAAGAATTAAATGGATTTAAAAACCGGAAATGGCATTTTTGTAATTAGCGAGGTCACTTAATCAAACGCTGCCGTTTTGGGCCATGAAACGGAATGTTTTCATTGGTGCATGAATGAACATTGACATGCAACACGTGAGAAATATGAAATCTGGGCAAGGCATACAGAACTAGGGTTTTGGATGAACATCATGCATCTTCATCATCCCCAAATCGATCCATCCAAAAATTTTTCCAGAAATCTCAATTAGACATACAGAAATGATCAGCAAGCTTCAACTAACATGAATCTACCATCAATTTTCATTAAAACACAGCATAACTCAAGAATCGAGCACACATATATTTCATCATCAAACTTGTTCAAGAACAAATTTCCCAGAAATGAGTAATGAGCATATCATTAGAACCATCAAACAGCATACATTACAAATCCAACAACCAAACACATTGATTCAAGCTCATATGGAAGAATCAAGCAAAACATCATTTGAACATCAATCTTTAAAACCAAATTACTCATCCAATACTTGACCATTTTTAGTGATTTAAAGTCCACAACAACCAGCTAAGTGAGATCTATACAGTGCACAACATTATTTCAAGAAATGAGGGATTCGAAATACCTACCAAATTTGAAGAACTGAGTTGGATTGTGGTTGTCTGGTCTCCAATGGTTGAAACAGGTGCACCTTAGGCTTCTACAAGATGGATGGAGGAAGAATCTTGGCTCAGGACAACTTGAAATGACTTCAATCGAACTTTGGCATTAATGGTGCTTTGCAAAAACAGTCGGGCAAATGAGCTTACAGTTGTGGAAACAATGTTGCAATGAGCTCACAATGATGCTTGGATGATGAAACAACAAAGGCAAGGTCGGGTTCTTTGGGAGTTTTTTGGCAGAAATTGAAAATGGCAAGAAATGAGGTTTTGAGAGAGTGAGTGAATTTTCTGTGTTTGTGTGGCTGCTAGGGTTTCCTTCAGAGAGAAAATGATGAATATATACTCTGTTCAATGGTACTTAATCAAGGTTCATGAAAAAGTGGAATGGAGTTGGTGAAAAGTGTCCTTTTGCCAATTTTCAAGCAAGTTGGTGATGGGTGTGTGTACTGCACGAAAATGGGCCTTGAACATGTCCAAAATATGATTTCTGAACATATTTGATTGGTAGAATTGGTTGGAAGTGGTTAATTTTGAAACTCATTTTTCAACCTCACTTGAAATTAATTCATGCAAGTCCAAAAATGCCATTTTGATTGGTAATGTTTTGGTGAATGATGGTTGCATATTTGGAAAGAGGGGATCAAATGTGACTTGTTGCAAAAAACCCCACCCAAATTGGCCAAATGGTTTGAGAGATATGGCCTTTTGAAGTTCAAAAATTTCTGAAAATGATTCGATCATAACTTGCCAACCATATATGGGAATTGAGTGTTCTTGGACTTTTTGGAAATGGGAGAACAATATCTTCAACTTTCATGTTGGGAAAAAATTCATTTGAAGCTTGTATCATGATGTAAGTTTAGGCTCAAGAAGTTTCCATTTTTGGCAAGTTTCAATTACAGGTCCAGTTTCTATTTTTGGAAATTTCTGATCTGGCTTCAAATTCTTCCATGATGGTCTTTGACATGATACATGAGGCCTATTTGGACATGAATGAGCTCTCTCAAACCAAATCCAACCAACAAAACCATAAAATCAGTCACAGTTGACCAAGTTTGACTTTTTAGGGTTTCTGGCAAACTGTGCATTGACTGATGACTTCTGAACATCCAATCCTTGACCAAAATACTTCAAAAGGACCCCTAGGTCATGTGAACATGTTGGACAAACCCTAGGGCCTTGTTTCAATGAAAATTGCACTTGCTTGCTTGACTGACTAATCTCCTGACCAGTTTGACCTAATTCTTCTGACTGGCTTGCACTTGAGGCAAAGGGGACAATGCAATGTTATGCAGTGGACCATGTTATGTTATGACCTAATATGAGAATGTATGTACAAGAAGTAGGTGCAAATTTGAGGTGCTACACATGGTATCCAGGAGAGTGTGGTATTTCCAGGTCGTCGCAGTGTGACGTGTCGAAGGATGGGAAGGATCACGAGTTACCTGTCATCATGTTAGAATGCGTATTCTGATCTCCTGAGTTGGTTTTTGGGGGTGGTCATATTGGGTGGCCAGTGATTGACTGATGTTTGGTGTATTTTGATGAACATGAGTTAATTAATTAAATTATATAATTAATTGTGTGTTTTTGTTACACATGGATTTTTCAGCTAGTAGAAAGTCAACAAATAATGTCAACGAAAATATATTTTTTGTGAGAAAGCATTAATGAAGTGTTTTAAAAAACAATTAATGATAAAGCATCGACAAACTAATAACGATGGATTGACCATGCTTTTGACACAGGGAAACATGGTATGGAGGAATTTTAGGGATAAATCCACAAGACCAGGATCACATGGAAACATGTCTAGAATCTCGAAAAAAGGTAGTCTTCAGGGGCCTTTATTTCAGCAAGAAGACCAATCGACTGAACCACGTAAGGTTTAAAGACTTAGTAAATTTACAGGTTCAGAGTCCTTGGTAGGCAGTATCGACAGCATGTTGGAGCGGTTACCATCAGGGGTTCGTGAGAAAGTTAGAAGCAGTTACAACTCAACATGGGTTTTAAATAGATAGAGTTGTGGATGACACATAACCACACTAGTCGGAGCTTGAAGATTGAACATGGAGTGAATGCAGTAGTTCCTTAGTGGTTGTAACAATAATCAATGATTACTTCCTAAATAGAATAAATAGCAGACTCATACATGAGATCAAAGGTCGCATAATTTCATACATACTCTACATACCACTGGGGTACCCAAGTCAAAGAGTGAAACAGTTGAGCGAGGAACATGTATGTGTCTGCATCAAATCTTTTCATCAATTTTTTGTTTACTTAAACATAACATGTAATTTTACTTTTGTTTTGTTTAATGTCATTTATCACAACTTAACTTCATTTAAAGTCTTTTTATACATCATTATTATTCACGCGACAACTACATTCAATTCACACGCACGTGTGTTCACAAATTGCTTTGGAGATTTTTTTGAGTTAATCTCACAGACTTTCTAAACTTGTGATTGTTTACCAAAAACAAAAGTAAATAAATTGGCAAATCCGGTGGGGCCTATTTGTGTGAATACTTTTTGTAGAAAAAAGGCATCTTACGTTATTTTCTTTGTAGTGTCTCTCCATTCTTATGGTCTTGTGTTGTATAACTTGAGGAGTGGTAAGAAACTTTCTGAAATGTCTCATAAAAACCAAACCCCTTCCTAGAGTAATACTCCAAACCCAGGAGGACAACTAGCGATTACTAGTGTCGGCAGTTCTGTAGCTCCAACCTCCATCGGGGAAATGCCCACTTCCATAAGCCAAGTAGTGGCATATTCTGTACCGCCAAATGTGGGGGTTTTATCACCACTAGTGTCAAGCACACCAACCTTTTCTCCGGAATTATGAAACCTAGGAGACCAAATGCCTCCTTATCTAAGTTTCTCGTCACCTCAGAAGGAACAACCGTATGGAATGCCAACTGCAATGATGGAAAGCCTGCACCCTAGTACGTTAGTATATTCAAAAAATGCAATGGAAACTTCATCAAACTTTAATTCGTATTTTGCTTCAACATCGATTATGGGCAACTTCTGCCAACTAGGACAACCACCAGGACGTATAAGGTATTTTCCTCCATATGGTGATTTGTCCTTGACCAATAACTCTCTTCAGGTCATAAGACAGTTAGTGAATGAAAGAAACCATGATATGGTCCATATGATTATGCAAAAGATAAACAATGTGTTTAGCCCACTTGTAGAAAACACGAATAGGAGTTATCAACAATTAGCCCACCAAATGGGTAGGATTGCTAATTTTTTGGCGCGCCATCGAATCCGGCGCCTAATATTCCCCAATGGACTAATCCTCCATAAAATAGGATTGTCGAAAACCATTAAGGGCCAGAAGACCTCGACATTGTCATGGTTCAACGAAACCAAGATGCTGACCAAGTCCTTAGACAAGCCAAACAAGACAACATAAGGGTACATGATAATATCACTAAGATTGTCGAACGCGTTTTGATCCAAAGTGGCCTCAACGTGAGCCTCCCCAGACCAAGCTATATATCCCCATTGTATGAGTATGTAAGGAAAACCATCGTCAGTGATACTAATGAATCCATCGTCGAACACATCACTCAGTACCAGACCGAGGATGGTTACTTAGCCAAGAATGAGAATTTTAAAATCAAGTATTTTTTCGAACTCATTGACTAAGAACACTTTTACATGGTTCACCACCCTTCTCCCAAACTCCATCTTTACTTGGGGTCAATAAGAAAGGGCATTCCACAAAAAATTCTACATGGGACAATGTAAGATTAGTCTCGAGGAACTGGCCAGTGTAAGGCAAGAGGTGGCTAAAAGTATCGATGATTACCTCAATAGGTTTAGAACCTTGAAAGCAAGATCTTTTACGCAGGTGCCAGATGGTCCACTAAACCGCTTTCAATCAGAACATCAGAAATGAGTCTTTCCAGAGGGATGTATTTTCTAGGTTTCATGTGATTCCTTGTGTCTCTGACTGAATACCTTAAGTACTTGAAAAGTAACGCAGGGAGATTCAATTTCAACCCTTTGTGAAGGCAGTAAAGGATATATTTATGGTTGGTGTTGATGTAGTCTGAAGAGTTTGAAGCTGAACAGTAGTGGATGGTACCCATAATGATCTTCAACCAGATTCTCATATTCTTGTGAAGTTCCTTATTCTTGGAGGATCTGCCTTCAAAGCTTTGTTTGAAGATAGTGGGAACAATCTCCTGGGACATGTATCTTGCCATATGGTTTATGTTGTAAATTCTTCTGCCCCCAATTTTCTCCATGTTCAGAAGCTTGGCAATAGATTTCTCAATAATGACCATCTTCACACCCAAAACATATGAGACGATACAGTGGTAATCGCAAATCTGTGAATCTCCAAAACTCTTTGACAAGGAATGTATAAATGGCACCATAAAGCCTCTGAAAGTAAGTTTCATAGCCTTGTTTCTTCATTTCTTCAGTGAGGTCGACTCCATTGAGGTTCATATTGTCAAAATCCACGAGAGACTTACAAAGAACTTCTAGTTTATCAAAGGGTGTTGCAAGGTTGATGTGAGTTGGACAATCAAGAACATGATGTTCCTTGTAGGCAGTGATAGATGTTATAGCAGTTCCAGTAGAGGTTTGCTGGGGAGTATTAGAAAATTGTTCAGTAGCTTCCATCTGTTGTGAGTAGTTGTACACTTATTGTTGTTGGGAGTCCATTTGAAGAAGATGAATGTTGAATGTTGATGGAGATGAAGAGCGTTGAAGAACTTGGAGAGAGTTTGAGTACAAGTGTTTTGTGTAGGTCCCATGAGTGAAAAAGTATGAGAGTGAGAGTTGTGAAGAAAATATATACACTTTAGTTAGCATGCAAAACGATAGTGTTATTAGAGAATAGTAAACACTACAAATTAATTAACACATAATTTAGAGTTGACACGCAAGAAGGGAATTAATTGTAGCTAATGATGGATGTCTAATCCCAAAAATAGGCACACTACTCGAGGAGATTTCAATAGTTTGGCTCTTGAGTTCTGTGCTACACATTTATCTAGAAGAACCAAAATCAGACGCTAGAGAGGCCATGTGTTGATGTATCTGACCTCAAGAAAACCAAGAGATTCATGATCCATAGGATTTCTAATTTAGATTATGTCTAACTGGTAGAAGTATCAGAATCAGAACCTGATGCCATATAGACTTTAAGTTAGAGCCTATTTTGACACTTCAGAAAAGGATCACAAGTTTTAGAATCATTCTGGGCATTCTGCCATGTTTAAATGTTTTAGAATGAAGGAGAATCTATATTCATCTAGGGGTTTTGTGAAGATATAATCCCATTGGTGGTCTGTATCAATGAATTTTAAAGTTATTACCCCTTTCTGAACATAGTCTCTGATAAAATGATGTTTAATTTCTATGCGTTTTTCTCTGGAGTGCAGAATAGGATTCTTACTTAAACATATGGCAGCAGTATTGTCATAGAAAATAGGAACATTACTCTCATATATCTGAAGGTCGTCTAGTTGATTCTTCATCCAGAGCATCTGAGTAGTGCATAGTGAAGCTGAAATGTATTCTTCTTCTGCAATTGAGAGTGCAATGGTTGATTGTCTTTTGCGAGCCCATGAAATGAGGTTTCCTCCCAAAAACTGACAGTTTCTAGATGTGCTTTTTCGTTCCAATTTGTCTCTAGCGTAATCTGCATCACAATATCTAGAAATCCTATACTCTGATGTTTTCTCATACATCAGGCCAAGGTTAGGTGTTCCTTTCAGATACCTTAGGATTCTCTTAACAGCTGTTAGGTGAGATTCCCTTGGATCTGACTGGAATCTGGCACAAAGACAAATGTTGAATAGTATATCTGGACGAGTAGCAGTCAGATAGAGAAGAGAACCTATCATACCGCGATAGAGTTTCTGACAAAACTTTTGACTTGCCTCTTCTTTCTCCAAAATGCATGTGGGGTGTATATGAGTCTTTGCTGGTTTGCTTTATGATATTTCAAACTTCTTTAGAATGTCTTTTATGCATTTGCTTTGATAAATATAAGTTGCATCTGACGTTTGATTGATTTTGTATTCCCAGAAATAACTTTAGTTCTTGCATTAGACTCATTTCAAATTCATCGGGCATTAGCTCAAAAAATTCTTGACAAACAGAGGGGTTAGCAAAACCAAAAATCATGTCATCAACATATATTTGACAGATCATGAGGTCGTTTCTGATGTTTTTACAGAAGAGTGTAGAATCAACTTTGCCTCTGATAAAATCATTTTCCAGAAGGAAAGCACTTAATCTTTCATACCAAGATCTAGGAGCTTGTTTTAGACCATAAAGAGATTTTTTCAGTTTAAAAACATGTTCTGGACATTTTGAGTTTTCCAAACCAGGAGGCTGATGAACATACACTTCTTCATAAATATATCCATTCAGAAACGCACTATTGACATCCATCTGATATAGTTTGATGGAATAATTTACAGCAAAAGATACAAGTAACCTGGCGACTGGAGCAAAGGTTTCCTTGTAGTCAATACCTTCCCGTTGACTATAACCTTGTGCTACCATTCGTGCTTTGTTTCTGACCATTTCACACTTTTCATTTAGTTTGTTTCTATACACCCATTTGGTTCCAATTACATGGGTTCCCTTGGGTTTTGGTACAAGATCCCAAACATCATTCTTTGCAAATTGATCAAGTTCTTCTTTCATTGGCAGAATCCATTCTTTGTCTTGAAGTGCTTCTTCACAAGTTGTTCGCTCTATCAGAGATACTAGTCCCATAAGAATTTCTTCATGTTGTACCCCAAAATTTGCCCTTCACTTTTCCATCTTCTCATCCAAATACTTGCATACATTAATAGCATTCATATACATCATTCATACATTAGTGGATTACCTTAGACTCAAAACCCTTGGCTTGTAAGGCTAGGGTTTTGGGTGTAGATCAAACTTCAAAAGCATGGTTTGACTATCCATTAAAGCATAGGAGAAGTCAAAACCCTAATTACTTGATGGTGGAAGTATAGATTCAACAAGAGGCTACCTAAGCAGTCCTCATGGGTCTTCAAAACCCTAACTCTTGATAGTATGCTATTGGGATCCTAATAGGCCTTGTCTTGGCCATCAAAACCTTAATGAGGGCTCATGCATTGGAAGACTTGTTGGTGAAGCATATGGTTTGGTTCAAAGGACTTGCTTGAGGGGTAGGCCTTATGGAAACCCTAATCAAGAAAGGAATGGTCTTGATGGTCTTTGTGGCCTGACTTTCCATCTGGTGACATCCAAAACCCTAATTTCATCCTCTTCTCACCCATTGATTGATTGGTACCACCTTGACCCTTGTCCTCCATAACATTTTGTCTTGGCTCAAGCCTATGTTCCCATCGCTTGCATGCTTTGCTCCACCCATGTCACCTCACCTAATCATCTCAAGTACTTGGTCCATTCTTGGCTTGTTTTCAATTTTGGTCATTGGTCTTGAATTCAATCTATATCTTGTTATTGGTGCATCCATGGCCTTGTCTACCAAACCACTAAAGCCCATTGTATCACAATTCAAATGGTGGTCAAGTCTATTGATTCATGCTTAAGCATTGGTCTCATTCCATCAAGCCAGAGTTACGTTCTCAGGCCATGTAATGTGATCACTCCATGTTACAAGTCATGTCATGTTCATTTCATTCCAAAATCAAGCATACATGTACAAAAAGAAAACCATTTTCAAACCATTTTCAATCCATTTCAAACTAATTTCAAATCAATTTTAATCCATTATAATCCATCACATTAGTCATTACATGGAAAATCCCCATTTTTTTACAAGTTTGACCAAAGGTTGACTTTGGTCAACAATTGACTTTTTGGTCAACTTTGACCAAAGCCAACTCACCCGTTTTTTGGCAATCTAAGACCTAATCTAGCCTTTCTTCATTGATTACTCATCCAAAAGTCATGTTTTGGGTGTTTTGCTTTATATCTTCATTTCCAAGTAATTTAACTCTTTTACAATTTCTTGTGCATCATGCCATGACTTGGACTTTGTTGCATTTCCATCCTTAGATTCACATTGCTAAACATTGTCCTACATTCACCACAAACAAGTACCCTTATCACATAATTATATACTACACCTACATTGATTAATTGGACAAGGCAATACTCATTGAGTTTGGTTCTAAACTCAACTTGACAACCATCCTACCTGCAGACAATTGGCATATTGGCAAATGGAAACAACCCTTGGATAGAAGCCATTACCCTTGCTCCATGAGCCTCCTGCAAAGCAAAGTCATACCCCTGGAATGCATTAGGTTAACACACCAAATCTACTTCAGACCAATACATGAATCAACCAAATAACTTTTCCTGCAACAACACATCATTGGCCTGCATCCTGCAGTTAAGAAATGAGTTCAAATCATAAGGCTAAGTGCCACCAGACCTGCAAGTGGTAGAATTGGCCAAATGGGCATGCATTTGAACTTTGCATCCTTAAATCACCATCTTGATCTTCATGTTGGCTACAATTCTGCAGAATTTGAAGCAATGAACACATTATTCAAGCAGAAGTTAACCTGCATTCAACATCAAACCAAAATGTATCACAGGTTCCATCATAGTGTGGCTCTGGTGCAGACCTATAACATTTTAGGTCATCAATCTAGTGCACCAGCCAAGCAAAACACTTGGTTCATAACAGGAAACATCAATGTAATCCACCATGCAATCCATCATGCATGACCTTAACAACTTTGCACCATGAGTAGACTTGCAGAAGGAATAACAAACCACAACATTTCATCATCAAGTAATGGCTTTTTAATCATAAACCTAGAAGTTATACTTTTTCAGTTAACACTTGCATTAGGTAATCAACCTAACCAATGCTAATCAGCCAACCACAACCTATACAATAGCTTAACATGGAATTAACAAACTAAAGGTCCAAATAATTTTGTATCAAACCAAGGCTACACAAACTACTACTGCTATATCATAGCCTCTGACAGACCACATTGCACAAATGATTGCTCAACTGTGTTTACCATAAACCTTTGCCTAAGTCAAATGCACACATACCTCAATGGACAATGGTGTTGAATTAAAGCCTCATTATGTGCCAAGTTCTTGCCAAAAATGGTACTCCACAACCTCCTCCAAACCCTACAGCAAGACCAGTTTAATACCATGGTTTAACCTTGTCAACAAGACCAATGCAATGCATAGCATGAATCAAGGCAGCACCTGCTGCAGCACCACCAAGCAACCATATCCTGCAGCATACAATAACATCCTGTAACCCATTCATCAAATCAAGTTAACAGGGTAAGGCAAGGCATAAGCAACAAGACTGGATCTTAGGTTAACCTGGTGTAACATGTGGAAATTGCCTCTAGATGTAGTACAATTTGACACCATTGTCCAAAGCAGTAGAGGTGCAAATCATGGCAACATGCCTTAACCTATTCTAGTACCAAGCAATATACATCAAGGCAATAACATCCCAAGTAACAATGTAATTCAATACAACAACCAAGCATGAACCAGGACTTTACCTTGACCTGGAGCATAAAGGCAACCATCATGTTTATAGTGTCTTGAATTTTTCTTGAGTTATCAAGCTAAACCTATCCTTAACAAGCAATGTGTATATCTCACTAACCAAGCTCATGTTACAAGTTGGAACATGTTCAACAAGTCATCAGTAGAGCTGCAAGGCCAATTCCACTTAAGGTGTAACCTGCCATAGCCAGTCACTAATGAACTAACCAATTAACCAACTTAAAATTGCACCAACTAACCTCTAACCTAGTGAGTTAATCAACTGAGCTCACTAAGTTCATTCTAACTGTTTCCTAAGTTATTTCCAAACCTAAATCACAACTAACTCCAAACCTGTGTCAATCCAAACATGTTTCCTTTTTAACCATCACCTCCATCATCATTTCGACACTCTTGGGAAACCATTACCCTTAAGCTCCGACGGTCGGTGCGGTGGCACACGGTGGAGGTCGGGTAGAGTGACGTGAGAATGACCATGAGGTAGAGCACACGTTTTGAGCAATTCAAACTCGCTGACTTTGGCCAGGTCAATGCATTCCATTGGATTGATTTGTGATTGGACTTGGTTCACTCAAGCCCATTGATTTTGCTCTCTCATTCTGCATTTTCGTTGTTGCACCCCCTGGTCAAAACAACTTGAGGTTTGGGATTGGCAGAAGGCCCGTTGCGCCAAGATTCATCTTTACACCTCCAATTCAAGATTCTCACCTCCCTTGGTCCATTTTGGATTTCATTGCGATTTCAATTTCTTTTCTTTTAATATTTTGGGGTTGACATTTATTAATTGCTTTTTAAGTATTAAATTTAGTTTAGTTAGGTTTTAGATTTTTAATTATAATTTAGGGATTAAATAGATGTTAGTATAGTTTTCTAATAGGATTTTAATATAGTTAATAATTAGATTTTAGTTAATTTTAGAATTTAGCAAATTTTTGAACATTAGGTTAAAGTAGACTTTAGGGATTAATCAATTTATAGATTCTACTTAGATTTTAATTAGAAGTAGATTTATAGTCAATGCCATATTATGTGAAATACCCATTTTACCCTCTTGGGATTTTATTAGTCATTTTTATCTTATAATCACATGTTCCTTTAGGAATAGAATTAACCTAAAATTTCAATCCAAAAGTTTGATCAACTATAACATGCTCCCCTAGGATTTTAATATAGATTTTATCCACAATAGCATGCTCCCTTAGAACTTTTAGCATAGAATTTTAATCAACTTAGATTAACCAATGCATGATCCCTTAGGATAGTCTCTAACAATTCCCACCTTTAGAGTAGGTTTAACCTAGTTTTTCCAATCAAATCAAACCCATGATTTAAATTGATCAAAAGTAATTTTGATCAACTAAATCCTTTGAACTTGTATAATCCCCATGTCTAATTTGAATGACCAAAAGACCCTTGGTCATTTAATAAGACTTTTTCTCTAAACTGTGGAGCTCGAAACCTCAAGTCAAGATCTTCAATCAAGACATCCTCAGTCATACCAAGAAGTGGATAATATAAGCAATCAAAGGTGGCAAACTGCAAGAGCTTGTTAAATCAAAGTTAGAATTGTGTGGCATGAGCCTTAAGTAATAGAGAAGGAGTGTGACTGGAGAATTCATACCCTCATTCTGAATATCTTTGGGTATGGGACGAATGACCCAACGCTCATCGTATTCACCATTATTCATATACTTTAGCCTAATTCTAATCATATGATTGAAAAGTCTCTCTCCCTTCATAAAGCATCATGCAACAAGCGAGGACTACATCAACAACTTATCAATCATGAATCAAGTTGTACGACATGAGCCTTAAGCAATGGAGAAGGAATGGAACTGGAGAATTCCTACCCCCATTCTGGATATCTTTGGATATGAGACGAATGACCCAGCGCTCATCGTATTCACCTCTATTCATAGACTTTAGTATAATTCGAATCGAACAATTGATAAAGTCTTCATCAATACATGAAACAAAGACAAAGATTCTTCTCTCTCCATTTGAAAGTTAGGATGAGAATTGCATGCCACAAGCCTTAAGTGGTAAAGAAGGAACGAGACTGGAGCTTTCCTACACTCATTATGGATATCTTTGGGTGCGAGACGTCTGGCTCGTTGCTTATCGTATCCACCTTTACTCATAGACTTTAGTTTGATTCTTATCAAGTAACTATCAAGTATATCCCACTCTTTCATTCAATCACTCTATCATCTCTTATTTCCTCTTTATTAGGCTGAACTACGAAAGCTTTGATTTCCTTATTGCACTATAAGGACACGTAGGCAGGAGAATCCAGGTCCTTCGCGAGCTACCTTATCTATTGCTACCTGTAAGACCCCAATTTTGACCCTAAGATCCCTCATGTAATTCCATCATAAGCATAAGCATTGGGGTCATACCTTGGCATCCTCCTTACCCCTCTTTCATTAGGTTTGTTTTGGGAGAGATCACCAAGCACTTTGTGATTATATCATACTTGTATTTTATCATTTCACTAACCAAAATACCAAAAATATGTCTTTGTATTTGCCTAACTCTTTTGTAGGTAGGGCATGATCTCATTGAATCATCAAGATCACATCTTGGGTTTGAGAACCTCATGAACAAAGAGAACAACCAAGAATTGATTCAATAATGGGTATGAGCATCATATATGAGTCCCAATGATCTCTACATGTTATATTGATCAAGTTTTCTTCAAGAGTTTAAGGGTGATTTGCATTGGAAACCTTAGTTTGACTAGGTATCTTGAGTAACTTCTCCAACAAGCTATCTCACCAATTGATCAAATTTCTCAAGGGACACTTTAAATTTCATCATATTATGCATATATTATCTACCATGAGCCAAGAAAGTCAAGAGAATTGGAAATTAGCAAGTTGGTTGATGGTAGTTGGCCAGATGAATTCATCTGATCAAAACTGGGTCTCCCTAGACCCTATCTCCTACAATTTTCACCATATGAAAATTATCCCAAGATAAAACTTACTCTAAATTACATTACAAACAACTTTCATGTTTAGACCTAGAGCTAGTTTTGCTTGGAAAATCATTTTCTATGTTGAAACATTATAGGTCATTTTGTCTAAACCCTAATTTGAAAGTCAACTTCCCAAGGCCATAACTTGCCTAATTTGTATGAGATGAAAGATTTCCAAGTTGAAAAATCAAATTCAATGTGTCTAATTCAACTTTTATGTTTGTAGTGGGAGCTAATTCAACTTTTTTGAGCATGTGATATGAGGCTACATTATAGGTCACTTTTGACCTATACCATTGATCAAGTGATTTTTCCAAACTTCAAAAATGCATAACTCTATCATTTCAAATACAAATGAAATTAAATTGGTGACCATTTTGAAGGTATTTTATAGAGCTACAACTTTGATGAAGACACTTTTCTCATTTGAAGCTCCTATAAAAAGTTAAGCAAGGTGGAATATTGAGACATATGGCTTGACACTTAGAAAATTTTTGATATGTCAAATTTTTCCAAACTTCCACCTCAAATTTCTCCAAGTTCCAAGCTCCAAATGGAAAAGTGTTCAACATCAAACTTGTTTCTCTTGATCTCACCTTTCCAAAGAGCCTAAATTCATTTATTTTTGACTTGAAATGCATAGGCTGCACATGGCTTAAATAGGCTGATATCATTTGGCATGGATCAATCTTCAAGCATCAATGTACATTTGCCTTGCAATCTAAGCTAACTTCAAAGCATCTGAATTTCAAATTTGGACCTTCAGCTATCATTTCATGGGCCTATGCACGCCCATGCAGCATTGCATCATCATTTGCCAATTTTGGAAAGTGAAAGTGAGTATGCAAATATCACATGATTCAGCTATAAATAGAGCTTCAATTGCTCATAATTGACAACACCATTGCGCCAACTTTGATCCCCTACTTCAAACCCTTCACTCTGATAGGATAAACCTGATACATTCATTTGAATTTGAGCTTGAATCTCCACTATTTTGGAATTCAATTCTCCAGGAATCCATTTCTTCTAAACCTTTCCATTCTCTTCCCGCAAGCAAGTAGAGTGAGTCCAAGCACAAGCCAAATCAAGATCCATTGTGTTCAGACCTCAATTGAAGGTAATTTTCAGAAATTTTAAACTCTTCAATTCTCTTAAATTCTTGCTCAATTCCATTGATTCTTTGGTTGTCCGAAGTCCTACCAATGTAGGCAAGAAGATTGAGTTGCTTTGAGGTCAAATCGAAGCAACTCAATTCATGTACCTCAATTTTGTATTCCACATATCTCTCAATATATTTGGACATGGAATGAATGGAGGTCAGATTCAAGCTCAGTGCCATTTTTTCTTCAAGATCATGTCCCTGTTTTTTATTTTGGTGATGGTTCATGTTGACCAGTCCGGTGAGGCTCATCGAAGAAGATGACCGGAGCTCTAGCTCTGACGATGAGGTGTCTTGCATCTGAACCACATGATCCTCCTCTCACGTTCTAATCCTAAGCGTTGGTGTTGATTACCACATTTGCCACGCAGTTGACTCATGTACATGTGGAACACGCGTTTTGGATCATCAGATCTGCCACCTTAATTAATGAGGGGGATCTGATGGTCCACGTATTTTTGATTTTCTGATATTTTATTTTAATTGCATTTTCTTCAATAATTCATATTAAATTCAATATTGATCCAAAAAATATGGAACTTTCACCAAAAAATTTCAAATATTTTTCTCTTTTATATTCTGAATTAAAATTATTTTTTGGAACATTATTAATATTTTCCATGAATTAATTGATTTTGCATTTGTTTTTAATTGTTTAAAAATATTTGTAAATGTCCAAAAATTATGAAATTTTATCTCTGAGGTCCTTTGACCTTGTTTGACCTATGATAAATCTCATGGCCATTTCTTTGGTGTTTTGATGAGATTTTAGGAATTGGACAAAACATATTTGAATTAAATACACTATTTTATTATTTTTAAATGAATAAATGCCATTTAAATTGTGTTGACCATTTGTATTGACTTAATTGAGTTTGCTTGTTTGTTGTTGGGCCTTGGTCAAGGTTGACTTGACTTTGTTAAGTTAATATCATTGGATTTAGGGGATTGATGGAATGTACACTCCATCTCCCAAAATAAATTAATGATATTAATTTGGTAAAAGTCCTCCTTTAACCAATTTGTGATCTCATTCATCCCTTTCCCACTTCATCTCATTCCTCTTCTTCATTCATTCATTCATTTCCATTTGGCCTATGACATCTCAAAGTCCTAATGCTAGTTGATTGAAAAATTGACATGAGTATGGATGAGATTAGGCTACACCTTTTGCATATTTTTGTGTGTGGTATGTTTCATGAGCATAGTTCATAATACTATGTCTCCAACATGCATTAACACCAAAAGTCTATTGCCCCGCCTCAAATAGTTGTGACTTCTACATAAGTCCAATTACGATTGCTTAACATAGCGCTAAATTTGTGACACAAAAGGCATAAGCATTCTAGTTAGTGAGATTATAAGTCTTCCCTCTTTCATGGTATTGTGTGGAAACTTGGCCTTATTTCCTTCCTTTGGAAGATGTTTTGGTTCAAGGATCCATGCTTATGATAAGTGGGTTGAGTGTTCTCCAAAGAATGTCTTGAAAAGCAAAAGCAAAACAAAACTAACTTCTAACCTACTAACTACTAACTTTTAATTTCAAGCTTTTACTTTAATGCAATTTACCTTTAGCACTTTATTTCATTTGCCATTGTACATATCATTCTAATTGTTTATGTTAATGTAATTTTCACTTTGTCCATTTCGACCATATTGTGTGATACATTTTGTTTGTGTTACTTTGCTTGTTTGTGTGGTCTTTGACCCTTAATGCACATAATAACAACAAAAAACCCTAAAAAAAACTTTTGAGTGGACTGTTGGCTTGATCTTGGTCAAATGGACTTAGAATTTAGGCAACCTCCCTAAACTAAAGGACTTGGCCAATACCAATTTGTTGAAGAACCAAGTGCTTGCAATTTGAAATTCATCTGATACATCTTTGAAGATCTCTCTAAGATTCATCTGCAACATTGATTATTGTGAAGCTGTTATTTTGAACCTGTGACTTGTGGAATTCATCTGTTGCATGGGCTATTTTGAAGAAGGTCATGAAGTGGATAAGCTTTGGTGAGGCCATCTTTATTTGATGCCTTGCTCTTCAAGATAATAATTGTGCATTTGTGTGTGGTTTGATTCTAAAAGTCCAAGGGAATTCTGGGTTTTTATTGACATACTTGTCTATTGGATTGCTACCCATTTGGTCAGATCTTTTCAACTTTAAACTTTTAATTTTTGTGCATAGGATAGTCTCTTCATCTCCTCCCCACTTCTTTAATTTCAAATATCTCCCCCCCCCCTTTTCAAAATCTTCTTTGTGTGAACTACTTTTGTTCTAAACCTTGGCCACTTTCAAAAAGGTAGAAACTTTGGCCTTATGCCATTGCATTTTCAAACTTCTTTTTCTTAAATCAAACTTGTAAATAAACTTAACTATACTTGACTTAAACTTTCAAAAAGCCAAAAAGAACTAACCCATTCAAACCGTTTTTAGGCCTTTGTGCTTTTCAAACTTAAATTTTGTTAAAATCAACATACCCACATTGAAATTTGTATCACGAACTACGAGGGTTTGATCCCTCATTTTTATGTTGGTACGTAGGCACAAGTTCGAAGGTCTTGTCAAACACAAAAATATAATTAATGAATTATTTTCTCATCCCCCCATTCTATTTGTTTGTAAACATCACTTTGTACAAAATACATATGCACACAAAAAGGGCTCCCTAGGAGTACCTAGGATACTTTGGGTGCTAACACCTTCCCTTTGTGTAACCAACCCCCTTACCTTTGATCTCTGACTTTTATTAGTTTTTATTTGAAAACTTCTTACTATTTGGGTTTTGTTCGTACTTTTTCCCTTTTCCCTTGGAAACAATAAAAGCGCGGTGGTGACTCTTGTTAATTGATCTCTAGCTTGTCAATAGCTTGATGATCATGAATTTACCGCTACACTATCCTATTTATCAATCAATCATTCTTCATTCATTCAATTTATACCATATTTTTGAGATCAATCATACTTCCCCTTGGACTCCTTGTCTATCCTTTTAGGACGATTTAGAGAGAATCCACCTCATCAATTGAGAGTTGTTTGGGATTATGCCCAAACACTTAACAGTCTTTCTCTTTGGCTTTACCCTATAGTGGCGGTCTTACTAGCCCACGTACTTGTAAATTCCTACCTTGCTCTTTGATTCAGAGTCTATCTCCTTCTTGGATCCAAGATATTATTCTTATTTGATCTCGAACTATTTGTTCCCCATCCAGTGATACACTATTCCTTGTACTACAGTATTGCAATCATTCCTTGAAGTAGTGTTTGTCTTGTGAGTCCCCGTCGCTTAGACAAATATCTCTCTCTCCTTGTTTCATGGCAGTTAACCTCTAAAATTGGGTTTGTCTTATGAGTCTCCGTTGCTTAGTGTAACACCTCAAAATTTGCCCTCCTCTTCTTGGGACTGGTTTGATACATTGCATTTCATATTTTAGGGCATTAGGCATTGCATTTTGCATATCATATGAGAATAAGAAGGTCATCCTCCCAAGTCTTTTCAGAAGATGGAGAGGTTGCATGATTCAAGCCTGATAGTTTCTATGAATTGATGATTAACCATCTGAGGGTTTATGCTTCAGTCAGGGTTTCCTGATCCTTCAGAGGTCTTGAGCATTATCTTGTTTGCAAGGATATACTACCATCATCATGGTTCTATCATCATCCAGGGTTTCAGAGTGCATCCTCTAGTTCCTTTGGATTAGGGTTTTGACCTTTGGTTAACCCTAATCAATGATATTCTTCCAGCCAAGGTTTCTAAAGGAGATAAGGTATTTGCTGAAGAAGAGGATCACATGATCATTATATTGAGCTTACATGAGTTAGGGTTTCATTTTTTAGCCATTTCCTCAAGTGGTAGAGGCTCAAGCTGATCAGGGCATGTCAAGGTCATCTGAGAACCACAAAAGTCAACTGTGCAGTCAGCTGAGGTCTATGAAATGGGGAAATGAGTTTCAACACTTCAATCATGTTCAAAAGAGGTCCATTTGTCATTTCAAGCATCTATCTTGAAAGTGACCTGTAATTGAAAGTTTCCAAAAATGGCAAGTTTTTGGTCCACATTCAACTTGATTTTTCAACATCAAAGAAGCTTCAAATGGATTTTTGGTGAACATGAAAGTTGAAGATCTTTCTCTCCGCTTTTCAAAAAGTCCTATTTCATGATCATCTGATGATTGGTTGAGAAGTTATGGCCAAATGGTCACAAAGTGTACATGGAAGTTCAACATGGCATAGGTTTTGATTCAAAACTCCAAATTGGTCCACTCTTTTTGCAAAATGCTTGTTTTGACCAATACTTTCCAAATCAACCATTGCCTTGCATGGAAAAAGCTCATGTGATAACTTGTTCATTCATGTACATTTTGGAGGGAAATTCATGAATTCAAATTTGGTTGATGATACTAGTAATTTAACCATTCCATGTTGAATATTGGATGTTTTTAAGTGAAATTGGACTTTTGCATGAGACTTTGCACGTATGGATTGGCCATGCAAGTTCCATTTGCAAATTTTGCATTTCATTCCAATTCTCACTAATTTTAATTAACCAAGCCTAATTGTGATTAGCATTGTCATTAACACATGATATAAAAGCCAAACCCTAACAGAATTTGCTCATAACTAACTTTTGAGATCTAGATTTTTCATTTCCCTCCCAATTTTCTCTCTCTTCAAATCTCAAAATTCTTCACACAAATACAAAATTTCTTCATAGATTCATGATCCTGGGATAGTTTGGAGCAAGAATCAACCATTACTTTGGTCAATTCAATCCAGATTCGTGCATGCCAAGAGCTTGAACATGTTAATGGAAGCTTCAAATTGAGCAAGATCTAAGAGGATTCAAGTGTTGCTTCTTATTCAAAGCTTCATTAGAGGTGCAAGGGAGAAATCTGGATCATTTAGAGGCTTGAACACACGGTTTTCCATCACTGCCATTTCAAGTAGGTGAATTTTCGACCTCTCTTTTTTGCCAAATTCTTGCCATAAACCTGTAGATCTTGTTTAGGTGATCATGCTGATGTGTTTAGAATTGATTTTGGCTGAAAAATGAGGAAGATATGTTGAATATAAGTTTAGATCTAGGATAAGTTTCTCTTCGATTTGAACAATCCATGGAGAGTTAGACTAAACCAAGGCCATATTCGTGATCCTCGTGGCGAGACCTTTCGAATGATATAGGGCACGATGAATTCTGGAAAAAAATTTGGAGCTCCGCCGTGGACACGGTCGGAGAAGACGACCGGAACTATTGTTCCAGCATCTGCAACTGTGCGCTAGGGTTTTTGCCTGGCAGTTGATCAAAACGTAGCGTTTTGATTTCATGTTGCTTCTGAACCTCCAGCGCGCTGGTTCGATTCCATGCTCATGCGTTTTCAGAATTTTAACCAAGCGCTTGTTAACCTTCCAGACGTGGGTTCGATACCTGCCTCGTGTGTTTTTTTTTTTGAATTTTAACTTGAGCGCACATTTCCCTACCTAGCCATAGTTCGATCCTGGCATTTTGCGCTTTCTGATTATTTTATTTGAGCGCTCACGTTGATCCTTGGTGCGTGAGTTCAATACCTGGTTCATGCAGTTTCTGGATTTTTATTCAAACATTATTTTCCCTCCTTATTTCATTCCAATATTTCAAATATTTTGCTTATGTTTAAAAAATCACTAAAAATAGTAGATTAATCCAAATTGATCCAAACTTTTTTTCACATTCTTGTTTTGATGTCTAGTATTTTTTGATATTATTTGCATGAATTGCTTGATTCTGGATTTTTAATTGTGAATTGTTGATTGCATCATGTGCCAAATTGATGTGCCATGTTCATTTGCTTGTGAAATGCTATGCTTTAATCTAATTGACTTGAAATTTGGCATGCTTGATCTTAACATGTGATGTGATTTTTTGGCTTTGGTGTGGAATTTTTATCATGTTCTATCACTGTTTTGGACACATGAACATGTAGTGTGACATTTGGTGTAACATTTGGTGCCTTGCATTTGTGCATTTTCATTTACATACCATTTGATCTCTTCTGGAGATAATTTTTTGCATGATGTTTGTTCATAACATGATAAATTTGTATAAAACTTTTCATAGCCTTCGGATACTTTTCTGTTTTAATTTGGATTTTCTAATTTGATTGTCCATTTGGTGCTCATTTGTTTGCCTTTGCTTTACCTTGATCATTTGATGGCTTTGTCTTATGAATTGGTTTTGGTCCTTTTGAGGACTCTTTCTTGTTTGATTGAATGTGCTTCATGTGAAATATTGACTTCTGTTTTGGTCATTTAACTTGCTTTTGAACCTAGTCTTTGTACTAGTGGTTTGCACACATACTAATTGTGCTTTGTGTTTCAGGTTTGAGCATGTGACACTAATGGTTGGTTTGGTTTCACTTTGTGAGATACCAATACCTTTGACTACTAACTCTTGTTGTATTGTAGGTCAATTGATGTGATGAAATCACTTGAGTGCTTGCACTTATGACTTGCATTGTGTACAGTTGCATTGGTTCCACTGTTGTTTGTTGGTTTTCTGAATACAATATTAACTGTTTGGTTTTTTGTACAGGTACATTAGTGGCTAGCTAGCTTTTGCTTAAGCTTTGGAGTGTGGTTGATACACCACTGAGGTAGTTTAGCCTTCTCACTCCATGTATTCTGGAAGTCCTGTCACCTTTTTGGCAGGCATTTGGCTGAAGTCCTCCTTATGAGGCTCTGATTGTGTTTGTTTATATTTGTGCCCAAGACCTCCAAGTGAGGCATGTTACTTGTTAAGTCCTCCTAAGTGAAGAGGAAATTGACAGATAGAAGGGACTAGTAGCCAGTCCCCTGTTATTCAGTGAGTCGTTCATTATGCTCGCACTACGTGCTGATGCTCTTGAACAATGTACCCAAGATCTCTGTGTAGAGTCAATCAAGTGGAATAGGGTCCCTCTTTCTGGATCCCCACGCTTTCTTTGATTTAAGCTCACCCGGGCCAGGGTTAAGAGCATGAGGTCTAATCCTCATTACCATATTTCATCAGCTTCACCCTAACTCTCAATGTTAGTGGTTAAGAGCTTCAGCATACCCCTACAGTTTTGGCTTGTTTGTCAAGGTTGATATGACCCCTCTTGACTAAAGCCCAACCGTTTGTCTGAGCCTCTTATATGTATATAGTGTGTGATGCTTGATCATTTGTGATTGGTGTTTATTTGCTGTTTAAACTGACTTGTTGCCTGTGTGAGTTAGGTTCTGATTAGAGACCTCAACTTAGGGATTTGTTTGCATGACAACTATTAGGCTCGAGTTAGTCTCTCTTTTAGTTTGTTTATTTCCATGGTCTCTAGTTAGGAGAGATTTTCTCCCCTGTTAAGGGGAACTACATCGCCCTGATTCTCATACCAGATGAGATACGTAGGCAGAAGATCGAGCGAGATCTCTCCGGGCAACCTTTTGTTTCTTTTGACGTCTCAGCGTCTCTTTCTCTTTTTGTTTGTTTGCAACTATTAGGTTCGAGTTCTAGACTCCCTATTAGTTTGTTGTCTCCTTTCCCCTGTTAAGGGGAACTACGTCGCCCTGATTCTCATACCAGATGAGATACGTAGGCAGGAGATCGAGCAAGATCTCTCCGGGCACCCTTTTGTTTTTTTGTGTGTGTTCAATCTTCTTGTCTCTATTGGCGTCTCAGCGTCTCTTTGTGTTTGTGTGACAGCTACTAGGCTCGAGTTCCATACTCCCTATTAGTTTGTCAGTCTGATAACCTTTTGCTTTGGTGTTCGCTGGTTAGCGTGTGCTCTTATTTGGAGTCGGATGTAAGTCCATGTATTGGCAGCCTTTTTCCTTGTTTGTGTTGTTTGTTTGGAGTCAGATATAAGTCCATGTATTGGCATTCTGTTTCCTTTTTGTGGTCAGGAGTCGGGTGTAAGTCCATGGATTGGCATTCCGTTTCCTGTTGAGTGTTTCTTTTGACGTCTCAGCGTCTCTTTTCGGTGTTTTGTTTCGGCGTGCGTTAGCCGAGCTACGAGTGCTCTGATTCTTACTCTGGATAGAGAAGATACGTAGGCATAGGATGTGATGTCCTAGCGAGCATGTTTCCCATTTCCCCAAACTACGTCGACTCTGATATTTGTTTTTGACAAACTACATAGGCCCAGGATGCGACATCCTGCCGAGTCCCCTTCCTCCATTTTCTTTCACCTGTTTATTATTCCAGTGTGTGTGCATTCTCTTTGAGCAGTTATTTAGCAACCTTTTCCTATTCTTTTGAGCGTGGATCCCGTCGAGTACGACGGACGTGAGGGGTGCTAATACCTTCCCCTTGCATAACCGACTCCCGTACCTTGAAATCTCCTGGTCGTAAGGTCGTTCCTTTTCCCTTTCTTAGGTTAGTCCAGCGCTTCCTTTCCGTCATAGGATGAATAGCGTCGGTGGCGGCTCTGTAAAACTGTTTTTTCCGCCGGTTGTTTTTCGCGTTGCGACACTTAGACAAATACCTTTTGATACCATTCTATTGGTATAAGTCATACTTTTCATCACTGTATGTCTCTCTTTCTATTCTCGTGGTTCTGAACTACAATTTCTCTAACTTTCTCATTGCACAATGAGAATATGTAGGCACGAGGATGTGAATCCTAGGTGAGCATACTTAGAATTATTCCTTGTTCTGCTTTAGGGCATCATTCATATCTTTCACAATCCATTATCTACCTTCGATCATAAATCATTCACCCAGTGACATACTATTCCTTTAAGATCGAAACACCCTTTCTTTGGAATTCCATATTCACCCTTTTAGGACGCCTAACATAAAGTCCGCATTTCTACCTAGAGTTGTTTGTGACTGTGCCTAACTACTTAATTCCTTCTTTTCTGGCTAATCACCTTATAGTGGCGGTCCTACTAGTCCACGTATCGGTCAAAGACGTTTCCTTCTATGGTATAAATCTCATTTATCTTATGGATTCCAATACACTTTCACCTTTCGAGTTTAAACAATGCTTCTTCAGTCATTTGTCACCAGATATTCAATTTTGTGTCTTTGGTCATTCCACTCTGTCGCATTACGCGAAAAACCGGCGGGAAAACAAGAACAACAGAGCCGCCACCGTGCGTTATTTATCCCAAAAGAGGGAAAGGAAACGCTCGAAGTAAACCTGGAGAAGACATGGTCTCGCGACCAAAGAGAATGCGATCGGGAGTCGGTTATGCGAAGGGAAGGTATTAGCACCCCTACGCATCCGTCGTACTCGATGGGATCCACGCACAAAGGAAGGAAAATGGTTGCTAAAACACTGCTCAAACACAAACAAACACTGGCTGAAAGAGACACAAGAAAACAAACGAGACTGACTCGGCAGGATATCGCATCCTGGGCCTACTTAGTCTATCAGGCATAGACATCAGAGTCAAAGTAGTTCGGACAGGGGGAAAACATGCTCGCTAGGATGTCGCATCCTATGCATACGTATCTTCTTGGACTAAGAAGAATCAGAGCATTCGTAGCTCGGCTAACGCACGCAAAGCAAAACAACACAGGAAATCGACTGCCAATCGCTGGACTTACGTCAAACTCCACATAAAAAACAGGCAAACATGGGACCCGAATGCCAATCGCTGGACTTATATCAGCTTCCGAACCAAACACACCCACACTGGAACCTGAATGCCAATCGCTGGACTTACATCAGCTTCCAAGCACACAACAAGAGGATACGGAATGCCAATCGCTGGGCTTACATCCATCTCCTAACACACATAAAGACAAAACAAAAAGGGCGCCCGGAGAGATCAGCTCATCTCCTGCCTACGTACCTCATCTGGTATGAGGATCAGGGCGACGTAGTTCCCTTACACAGGGACACAGGACTAGCCTAACCAGATAACAGAGGGAGACACAACTAGGGAGACTACGACTCGAGCCTAGGTGTTATCATGCAAAATCATCCCTAAGTCAAGGTTGCTATCTAACTTGCACAGGAAGCAAGTTATCCTAAACATGACTTGCACAGGGAGCAAGCCAAACCAACCCTAACTTGCACTGGAAGCAAGCTAAACTAAAAAAAAAAAGCACAAACACGCAAGCACAAATAGCACACACTATATGCAATCAGTTGGCTCAATCAAGGTTAGGTTTTAGTCGAGGGGTCATATCAACCTCGACAAACAAACCACTGTATCAGGGTGAGGTTATCTCCTAACCTTGACATTGAGAGTCAAGGTGAAGCAGATGAAAGGTGAGTGAAGATGAGACTTCACAGCTCTTATCCCTGGCCTGGGAGAGCTTAAGACAATGAAGTGTGGGTCCAGAAAGTGGGAACCCTTCTACACTTATGACACTGACTCAACATAGATCTTGGGGTTCATGTCCACAAGGCATCAACATGTGATGTGAGCCAAGGGACAACTCAACAGAATAGCAGGAGATGGATTGCACATCTCTTGTGTCTGCCAATTGCCTTAACAAAGGTCTTTGATATGTACAGGGACAAATATAAACAAGCACAAACATTGCCTCTTAAGGAGGACTTCAGACAGGTGCCTGGCCAAGTAACAGGCCAGGTCTTCCAGACTACATGGAGAAGAGATCATTATACCTCAATGCTCAAGCTAGCAAGCAAAGCAAAACAAGTTCACAAAGGAACTATAGCAACTAAGGTACCTTTGAAGAATTGCAGAACTGGAAACGTGTCTTTCTGGCTTGGAAATGTGCGAACAGAAGCTCTATGGTGCTCGTGTTGATGAAAGGATGATGGATCGTGGCTCAAAGATGTTGGATGTAGCTCAAAAATGCAGCTGCCATGGATGATGTTCAATGTAACAGTTCCAGTTTTGGCATCAACAGTGATGAATTTATGCTTTAATCCAGCTCCAATAGGCTTGTGTATGTTGGAACAACAAAGATCAATACCAGTTCTATGAAGATTTTGCAGAAAAAATGAAGAGAAAAAGTTGAGAGCAAGAATGGAATTCGATCTAGATCTGAGTAGAAATGGAATGTTTATGTGCTTTCTGTTTTGATTATGCATATATACCATCTGTTAATGATCTTTTCTAAACCAGATCATGCCAAGCCAAAAGGATTAATGAAATGAGTGTTTTTGTGCAAATTGCTAGTTCACCTTCATGTGCATGGGGTGCATGCTACAGTACACGAAAATGGGCCTAAATCCACTCCAAATATCATTTTTAATCAAATGCAATTGATAGAAAGTGCAGAAAATGCTTATTTTTCAAATGGACTTTTTTCCTTCCAAATATTCAAATTAATTAACTTGAAAAATGCCAATTTTGTGTGATGATTTTTGATGAAATGTAATGAAGGATTTGGATAGAGCATGTCAAATGGAGATTGTAGCAAAAAACCCCACTCAAATTGGCCAAATGGTGTGAAAGTTATCCCACTTTGAAGTTCAAAATTTCTTGATAATGATTTGATCATAACTTACCAACCACAAATGAGAAATGGATGTTCTTGGACTTTTTGGAAAGGTGAGAGCAAGATATTCAACTTTCATGTTGGACAAAATTTCATTTGAAGCTTGTATGATGATGTAAATTTGAGGAGAAGAACATTCCATTTTTGGCAGTTTGAAATTACAGGTCACTTACTATTTTTCGAAACTTTTGATCTGACCTCAAATTCTTCAATCTTGATCTTTGAAATGTCAAATGAGACTTGTATGGACATGAATGAAGCGTCTCAAACCATCTCCTACCTTCAAATCCTTGATTTCAGGCACAGTTGACCACAGTTGACTTTCTAGGGTTTCTGGTGGATTGAACAATGGCTGATGACTTCTGAGCACCCAATCCTTGACCAAACCACTTCAAAAGGACCCCTAGGTCATGTGAACATGTTGAACCAACCCTGGGGCTTTGCTTCCTTGAGAAATGCATTTGCTTGCTTGTTTGACTGATCCTCCTAACCAGTTGACCTAATCTTGTTTGATGACTTGCACTTGAGCAAATGGACAATGCAATGCTATGCAGTGGACTATGTAAAAAAAACCTAATATGAAAATGAATGTACAAAATGGGAGGTGCAAATTTGAGGTGCTACAGCTGCCCCTATTCAATCAACTGGGAACCCGAACGGATGAGAACAACGGTTGTCAGACTTTCAGGGTAAACAGGGATTGAATACCGAAGAACCGTATAAATTTGCACTCTGCTGGATATGATACAAGAAAAGCCAAGTCATTTACCGATGATGGCTGCACGACAATTTCAGGAAAGCGAAACCATTTACCGATGGCTAAATACTAGAAACTTGATATTTACCGATATCAACTTCAGCGAGACCATTTACCGATGGCTGCTGGGAAACACCTTTCAAAAGAAGCAGGACCATTTACCGATGGTGGCTTCAAAGCAACTTGATATTTACCAATATCAACTTCAGCAAGACCATTTACCAATGGCTGCTCCAACTGAGAATTTGATATTTACCGATATCGAAGAAAGCGGGGCCATTTACCGATGGCGTCTCCACCCGGGGAGGAAAAAGATATTTGCAACTGGAATCAGACAAGACGTTTGCCGACGACTCTAGGGGATTTTTGATTTTATCAACAGGAAATACGCACGATCAGACATTACCGATGACTGGGATGAGACTCGATGTTTACCGACATCGAACGATGATGTTTACCGACATCCAAAACGACCAGACATTTACTGATGACTGGGGGGAATACTCGACCAGACGTCAACGGACAAAAGGGAGAGGCTCGACATTTATCGACACCAACGGAAAGGTGAGCACTTTACTGGGGAAGGAAAACAAACACTTGCAACCGGAAACCAGACAGGACGTTTACCGACGACTCTACTGGGGACCTCTAGCTGGGGGATTATCAGACATTTACCGATGACTGGGAAAAAAAAACTCGACGTTTACCGACATCGAAAGATGATGTTTACTGACATCAAACAAAGGCGACCAGACATTTACCAATGACTGGGATGAGACCTGATGTTTACCGACACCGAAAGGATGGTATTTACCGACACCAAAAAAAAAGAACACATGCGAGTGCTGACATGACACTTACCGGTATCACAAGAATGACATCTTAAATACGTCAAGGCAAGGCTGACCACTTGCTGGGGATCTCACTGGGGAGAAACAAACTTTCCGTTTGCGGACGGGTGAGGAAATAAACCTCTCTGGGGAATATCAATCCTGAATGTTGTCAGGAGAAACTGTAGCAAACGTGTTGTACCTATGTTGAACAAACGATCCGCCTCTGCCGGGGATGCTACGCAGTTTTGAGGATGCAATGATCACTACATGCAAAATGCAAGGATGAACAACTCCGGCTTGGGAGCCAAAACTGATCAGATACTCCAGCTCTGCGGGGAGACTCTGCTGAGGAATACTCTGCGGGGAGAGCACCAACTTCTCACTCGTGCCGGAGGAATAACACTGTTGCTGGGGAAAGGATAAACTCCGCTGGGGACATCCTTCATAGGACCCAATCCACTCGGGGACTCAGCTTGGGGGAACAACCAATACAACTCGCTGGGGACGAACCAAAGCGACTGCGCTGAGGAGTAAACAAGGCAACTCGTTAGGGAGTAAACAAAACAACTCGCTGGGGAGTAATAAGGCGACTTGCTAGGGACAACCTGGTGACTTCACTAGGGAGAGCCAACCAATCCACAAGTAGGAAAACTCTGCTTTGGGAAATAAATGCTACTCCGCTGGGGACGACCCATCTAGTCCACAGATAGGATAACTGTTGGAGATAAATTTCACTGGACCCGCTCCACTCGGGGAGGAAATCGGCAAATACAAGCCTGCTGGGGATAGGCAATCCTTAGATCTGTTGGGGAATATAAGGCACTATCTACAGACGTCTCCGCAGGGGAACATAGCTCTGATAACTTCCATACTTGCTTGGGAAAATATCTGCTGAGGAAACGTTCTCACAGATGCCAACCTGCAAAACAGCACAACAAAATGCCTCCAGGGGATACATGGACAAGATACGCTCAAGTGTCCTCATCATTCAAAATGATTTTCAAATGTTTTGTCTTTCTGCACATTATTGTTTAGCCTTCATGTTCTTATATGCAATGCTTATCAAAAATTCGGACGTTTTTGCAAACAAAACAGTAAAAACAAAAACAAGAGAGCTATTTATCTGAATAACGACTTTTATTGATTGAAAATTTGCCTGAAAAGGCAGATACATTGGGAAGCAATTCCTAGAAAGAGGTAATTGCGCACAGAAGGAAAATAAACCATCCTAATGGCAATGTGAACACGGCATCCACTATTTCCCAACTCTGTTATAACTCACAGATCATCAGTTTTTCTCCCAACTCCTTGCTTTCTGAGAAGAATGACTGGACCGATCACATCTTTCGAGATGGCAGACGACGAAGCGTGATATGAAGTACAGATAACTCAGACTGTAGTCTTCGCTCTAATCCCTCTTTTGCCTGGATCGCCCTTTCGGGTTTTCAATCCACCGGGATACCCATTTTTGCCTAGGCCGCCCTTGCGGGTTTTCGACTTACCGGGTGTATAAATTCTTTTCATTTTTATCCCTAATTTTTGCCCGAACCTTTTCTTTCTATTTTTTGGTTCGCCGGGATGCCCTTTTTTGCCTGGACTCTTTTATTCTTTTTGTCCAGCGGGTCAATTTATGCGAAGTATTTTTTGACTACATCTGAGTTAACAGGGGACGGAAAATCTTCACCATCCATAGTTGTAAGCATCAAGGCTCCACCGGAGAAAACCTTCTTCACAACATATGGACCTTCGTAATTAGGAGTCCACTTGCCCCTGTTATCTGTACCGGGAGGAAGGATCCTCTTCAAAACTAGATCACCAGTTTGATAGCTCCGAGGACGCACTTTCTGATCAAAGGCTCTCTTCATCCTTCTCTGATATAACTGCCCATGGCACACAGCTGCTAGCCATCTCTCTTCGATAAGGCTCAACTCGTTAAACCTTGTCCGAATCCACTCGGCTTCGTCCAACTTGACGTCCAACAAAACCCTCAGAGAAGGTATCTCCACTTCAACAGGTAGGACTGCTTCCATACCATACACAAGGGAGTACGGGGTTGCCCCGGTCGACGTAAGTACTGAGGTACGGTACCCATGCAAAGCGAAAGGCAGCATCTCATGCCAATCCTTGTACGTTACGACCATCTTCTGCACAATCTTCTTGATGTTCTTATTTGCCGCCTCTACAGCACCATTCATCTTCGGTCTATAAGGAGAAGAATTGTGATGTTCAATCTTGAAATCTTTGCACAGCTCTTTCATCATCTTATTATTGAGATTCGAACCATTGTCAGTGATGATTCTCTCAGGAACCCCGTAACGACAGATGATTTCCTTCTTGATGAACCGGGCAACCACCTGCTTGGTAACATTAGCATAGGAAGCTGCTTCCACCCACTTGGTGAAGTAATCAATCGCAACCAGGATGAAGCGATGTCCATTCGAAGCAGTAGGCTCGATCTTCCCAATCATATCAATGCCCCACATGGCAAACGGCCAAGGCGAGTTCATGACATTCAGAGGGCTTGGTGGTACATGCACCTTATCAGCATAGATTTGACACTTATGGCACTTCCGAGCGTACTTGAAACAATCGGATTCCATAGTCATCCAGTAATAACCGGCTCTCAACAGCTTCTTGGACATTGCATGACCACCAGCATGAGTACCAAACGAACCTTCATGCACTTCTTGCATCAACATGTCTGCTTCGTGTCTATCCACGCATCTGAGCAAGACCATGTCAAAGTTTCTCTTATACAACACATCATCCTGATTCAAATAAAAGCTTCCAGCTAGCCTTCTCAGGGTTTTCTTGTCATTCTTTGACGCACCCTCAGGATACTCCTGAGTCTTGAGGAAGTTCTTGATGTCATAATACCACGGTTTCTCATCAATCGCGACAACAGACTCGGATGCAAACATATACGCAGGCCTCTCGAGTCGATTCACAGCAACATGTGGCACATGATTCCACCAATGAACTTTGATCATGGAAGATAAAGTAGCCAAGGCGTCAGCCATCTGATTCTCATCCCGGGGGACATGATACAACCTCACCTTCTTGAAGAACGTCAGTATTCTTCTGGTGTAATCTCTATACGGAATCGAATACGGCTGGTTCGTATTCCAATCTCCATTGACCTGGTTGATCACTAGAGCGGAATCTCCATAGATGTCAAGCGTTTTGATCCTCAAATCAATAGCTTCTTCTATCCCCATGATACAAGCCTCATACTTAGCTTCATTGTTGGTGACGTCAAAAGTCAATCTGGCAGAGAAAGGTATATGTGCACCTTTGGGATTAATTAATACTGCCCCAACACCGTTGCCGTTCATATTCACAGCCCCATCAAACATCAGTGTCCACTTGTCATCAGGATCCGGTCCTTCCTCGACAAGAGGCTCTTCGTAATCTTTCATCTTAAGATACATGATATCTTCATCAGGGAATTCAAACATCATAGGCTGATAATCCTCAAGCGGTTGCTCAGCAAGGTAGTCTGACAGAATACTACCTTTAATGGCCTTCTGTGACGTGTACTGAATATCATATTCTGTTAGAATCATCTGCCATCGAGCAACGCGCCCGGTGAGAGCCGGTTTCTCAAAGATGTACTTCACTGGATCCATCTTAGAAATCAATAAGGTAGTATGGTTCAACATATACTGCCTCAGTCGGCGAGCAGCCCAGGCCAAAGCACAGCGAGTTTTCTCGAGCAGTGAATATCTTGTTTCACAGTCGGTAAACGTTTTGCTAAGGTAGTATATGGCATGCTCTTTTCGACCAGACTCGTGATGCTGTCCCAATACACACCCCATCGAGTTCTCGATCACTGACAGGTACATTATCAGCGGTCTCCCTGGAACTGGAGGGATCAGGATTGGAGGTTTCTGCAAATACTCTTTTATCTTGTCAAAAGCTTTCTGACAATCATCATTCCACCTGATTGCTTGATCTTTTCTCAGCAATTTGAAAATTGGTTCACACGTGGCAGTTAGGTGAGATATGAATCTTGCAATGTAGTTCAACCTCCCTAAAAACCCATAGACTTGCTTTTCAGTTTTCGGTTCAAGCATCTCTTGAATAGCTTTGACTTTTGCTGGATCAACCTCGATCCCTTTCTCACTGACAATGAAACCCAACAGCTTTCCAGATCTCACGCCAAACGTACACTTGTTTGGGTTCAGCCTCAGTTTGAACTTTCTCAATCTGTCAAACAACTTCTGCAAATTAACCAGGTGCTCCTCTTCTGTCAGCGACTTCGCAATCATATCGTCCACATACACTTCAATCTCTTTGTGCATCATGTCATGAAAGAGAGTCGTCATAGCCCTCTGATAGGTAGCACCGGCATTCTTCAGCCCAAATGGCATCACCTTATAGCAGAACGTGCCCCAAGGTGTAATGAATGTCGTCTTTTCCATGTCCTCTGGCGCCATCTTGATCTGATTATATCCAGAGAAACCATCCATGAAAGAGAAAACCGAGGATTGAGCCGTATTATCAACCAATACATCAATGTGAGGTAATGGGAAATCATCTTTTGGACTCACTCTGTTCAAATCCCCGTAATCGACACACATTCTGACTTTTCCATCCTTCTTCGGCACATGAACGATGTTGGCCACCAACGGGGGATAACTGGTAACAGCCAGAAAACCCGCATCCCACTGCTTCTGAACATCTTCCTTGATCTTGACAACCATATCAGGACTAGTTCTGCGAAGCTTCTGCTTGACCGAAGGACACTCTTCTCTGAGGGGTAGTCGATGCACCACAATGTCTGTATCCAAACCAGGCATATCTTGATATGACCAGGCGAATATCTCCGTATATTCTCTCAGCATCTCAATCAGCCTCCTCTTGACAGAGTCCTCTAAACAACCCCAATCTTGATCTCTCTTCTGGCGTCCTCAGTACCCAGATTAACAATCTCCAACTCCTCCTGATGAGGTTGGATGACCCTTTCCTCCTGCTTCAGCAATCTGACCAATTCTGCGGGGAGTTCACAGTCTTCCTCACTCTCCTCTTCTGCTTGGTAGATGGGAATATCAAAATCATACTGAGCCATAACAGAATTGTTCATAGTGGATTCCGTGATATCACTTCTGCATGTTTAATGCTTTGTTTTAGAAAAAGAGTTCAATAAAGTCACAAAAACAAAAAAACATTTCCATTTTTATTGTTTTGAAAAAAATGAAAACAAAAATAGAAAGACAGGGATCACAAAATTTGATTGCAAAACGTCCTTTATTAATGATAATCATTAAAACATGATGAGGCCCTACAATGAACCACTACGCCTTGGGCAGAACGTAGGGTTTTCATGCAAAATGAAAAAACAAAAGAAAATTACTCTATCTGAAGAGTAACTTGGACCACTTCTTCAGCCGTCCAATTGTTGATAGACTCCCCTGGTGCACACGGGCGAACCCAGTTGTCTAAATTGCAATCACTGTCACAGTCTTCACTACCAGTTGCAAAGACGTCACCATGATTCATCAGCCCAACGCTGGTAAAGGTACTCGGACCCGCTTGACCATTCTGCTCTGCTTGGAGAGGCTCATAACCAATGCCAAATTTGTCTTCTTTGACAGGCAAGTCCACCATCTTGCCCCAGCCTTCAGCTTTGCCGGAGTTACCAACCTCTTTGGCCTGCTTGTACGAAGCAATCGAAGCACCTGGCTTCCTCTGATCAGCGTACGCCACTTTCTCAAGAGCCACAGTCTCAAACGCCTGGCATAAGGTTTCGTGGATCTCGCCATCCACCTCGACATACTTGAACGAGGATAGGTGACTCACCAGAATCTCTTATTCGCCACACATGGTCACAATCTGACCGTTCCAGACATACTTGAGCTTTTGGTGGAGAGTCGACGAGACTGCCCCTGCTGCGTGAATCCACGGACGCCCCAACAAACAACTGTAGGCAGGCTGAATGTCCATAACATAAAAGATTATATCAAAGACCTCCGAACCTATCTTCACCGGCAAGGTAACTTCCCCAAACACAGAACGTTTGGATCCGTCGAAAGCACGAACGATCAGGTCACTGGGAGTAAGCACAACCCCTTCAACATCAATCTTCTTCAGAATCTGCTTAGGCAGCACATTCAATGACGACCCGGTGTCTACCAATACGTGAGACAACACTTCCCCCTTGCATTCCATAGTGATATGCAAGGCTTTGTTATGATTGCGACCCTCAGGCGTTAAGTCTAGGTCAGTGAATCCTACACCATGCCTGGTACTCACATTGGCCATCACACCCTCCAGTTGGTTGACGGAAATCTCTTGAGGTACGTAAGCCATGTTCAGCATCTTTAATAAGGCATTACGATGTGCCTCAGAGCACAACAGCAAAGAGAGTATTGAAATCTTGGACGGAGTCTGATTAAGTTGATCCACGATCTTATAATCACTCTTCTTTATGATCTTCATAAACTCGTCCACGTCCTTTTCAAATGAACCCTCAGGCACCTCCTTCTGAGCCGGTTCTTCGTCAACGACAACCTGTTTGCCCTTTGACTTGGCAGAAGCCTCAGCATTAGCATCTCTCAACGGCTGAGGAGCAAACAGTCGTCCACTTCGAGTGAAACCTCCTGGTCCACCAACGTTGTCCATAACGGGACTCACAACCACATGAGTTTTAACTGGTGCACTGATCGTCACAGGCGCTTGATTTGCTGGCCTCGTCTGATTATCAGCCCTTCTATTGCTGCGGTAGGCATTATCATATTTCCATGGCACAGCCTTACTATTCTCAACTGGTCTTCTTCCAGACGCCACGATAGTACTTGGAGCACTGATGGTTACAGGTGCGGAAATGGTAACTGGGGTACCACTTGTTGCAGGTGCACTAACAACCCTCTGGCCTCGTCCTTCAGACGGTTTAAAGTAGATGGTGACAGTTGACACCGTCCCACGATCTTTTACAACCCTACTGAATTGCAGACAGCCCTCATCCATCATACCCTGGATACCGGCCCGCAACTGACCACAACCATTCTCAGATTTCGCACAATCAATACAGCCCTCATCACAGCCCGGGTCTACACCCCCATTCAGCAAACGGCCCTTCACAACTAGCAGAGAAGTCTGAATATCATCAACACCATCAACAAGATCTTCAGCCTCTTCTCCTTCAATATTGTTCACTCTATGCCCACCATGCTGAGGCATAGGGTTGTTCACGATGTTAGGCACTGGAGCGAAGTTGATCGTCTTGGCATCGATCAAATCTTGGACCTTGTGCTGGAAAGCCCGGCACTTTTCAGTATGGTGCCCTGGTGCCCCGGAGTGAAAGTCACAACGGACGTTGGCGTCGTACCCAGGAGGCAATATTGTCGGCGGAGCCATTGTACGCAACTCTACAAACCCCAACCTGAGTAGTTCGGGTAACAGTTCGGCGTACGACATTGGTAGCGGATCAAAACGTCGATCAGGCATCCTTTGTCTGGGCTGATACGGACGTTGTTGTTGTTGTTGTTGTTGTTGTTGCGGTTGTTGAACTCTTTGTTGTTGTTGTTGACGAGGTTGAGGTGCCGGGATTGTTACTGCAGCAACCTGACAGTACTGATTTCTGTTCTGATTTCCTCTGTACACATTCCCTCGGTGTTGTACAGCATTAGTTTCACCCTCTCTTCGGCGAGGTGCCCCAGAGAAAGGTTTCTTGGAAGATGAGGAACTAGCATCATTGATCTTTCCAGCCTTGATCAAACTCTCAGTCCTTTCTCCATAAATGACAACGTCAGAAAAACTACCGAATGGGCAGCTTCCCATCCGGTCCATGAATACTCCTTGTAGCGTGCCAATAAACATATCAGTTAACTCCCTCTCCAGCATAGGGGGTTGAACTCTCGCAGCCAGTTCACGCCACCTCTGGGCGTACTCCTTGAAACTTTCATTGGATTTCTGACAAAGACTCTGCAGCTGAGTTCGGCTAGGCACCATGTCCATGTTATGCTTGTATTGCCTCAAGAAGGCCTCACCCAGATCCCTCCAACAGCGGATAGAATCTCTCTTCAATTCCATGTACCAGTCCAAAGAAGCCCAAGATAGACTATCTTGGAAAAAGTACATCCACATCTTTTCATCATCCGTGTAGGCAGAGATTTTCCGATAATAGGCCTGCACGTGGGTGCGAGGGCAAGAAGTGCCGTTGTATTTGTCAAAGGACGGCGCCTTGAATTTGTAAGGGATTCTCAAACCTTCCACTAACCCCATATTGGTAACATCAAAATCGAGAGAATTCTGACATTCCATAGCCCGGATCTTCTCAGCAAGGGCATCAACTTTACGATCTCTCTCATCAACCCTTCCCAAAACGTCTTCGTCTTCACTGAGCAGAGTGAACATATCCTCTTGTCTGTCAACAATCGGAGCCTGATTACGGGCCGGAGCACGGACTACTCTGGCATTAGCGGTATCTGGAGCAATAGGTTGACCGTTGATTCGAATACCTCTCAACTCATCCCCTACAACATAGTTGTTGATGGGCACAGCCACAGTAGGGTTGTCATTGATCGGGCCTCCCTCTGGCAGAGCTTGGTTGGCCGGTGGAATTACAGCTTCTTGTCTCTGAACTAGAGCTCGGAGTTCTTCTTGACCTTGCGCAACCCCTTGCATCATGTGCATGAACTGGGCCATGTTAGCCCTCATCTCAGCTAACTCAGCTTGCACTTGATCCATGTTCCTTTGATGATTCAGTCTCGTTGAGTACCGGTGCGGGCGTTGATCAGCTATCCTGCCTAAACACAGGAACCAAAGTGAGAAGTCACGAACAAGAACACCTGCTATGCAAAATGATATGAGTGTGATGTTAATGATGCGTATGATGCACATGATATGTTCATTTCTTAGGCATTCAAAGAGCCTGGTTCATCCTCAAAAGATGGCAACCTGCAGCAACAAGGGAACAACATATACGAGATAAAGGAGAACAAAATGAGACACCAACAACCTTATCTATAGATAAGAGCAACAGGCTCATACAACAAAGTCAACAAAGATCCAAATAAACGGAGTACAACAACGAATCCCATCCAACAAGCCTGGAGGTGATTCTCAACATACACATCAAAGATACAAGCTAAGACAAACGGTCTCCCGGAATGAGAGTCTCCAGGTACTGGCACTGGTCTATCAACAGGGCGCATTCTGAACATTCTGGTAGAGGGGTGATCTTCTCCTTCAGTTGTCTTCTAAGCTCTACAACCTCTCCCCCAAGATGGTTCTCTGATGCCTGTCTCAAGTCTACCTCCTTCTTCAACTGGATGTCTTTGTCTCTGAGTTGCTTCTCCAGGTCTCTGATCTTCTTCTGGTAACTGGTTTTAGCTCTCTGCAGCCTTAAGCACTCCTGGTGTTCTGCATCTAACATGGATTCCACCTCCTCGTAGGATCTCTTCTTGCTTCTCAATCTGCTAGCATCTTCTCCCTGCACTCCTCTGAGTTGATGAGCCAAGTTCAACCTATCAGCTTTGGCTTTGTAAAGCTCCATCTGGGTATCTTGCTCCTTCTCTCTCAACCGGCGATTCTCCATCAGGGCTTGCTTGTAGTGCTCAGCAGGCACACTCTCAGCAAGGACCAAAGGTGGTTGCTCCTGCAACGGCTCCATCCTATCGTAGGGTAACAACAAAGTTTCCACTCTCTTCTTGACCCAATCAGTGTAATCAGGCATAGCAATGGCAAACTTCTTCCCTAAGACAGATCCATCCTTCACACCAATAGACTTCCAAACTCTTCCTATCTGCTCCAATCTAGCCGGGTCACTCTGCTTCTCAAAATACACACTTTCAGCTACCTCAGCCTCAAGTGGTTTTCCCTTCATTACAAACCCTAATTGGCGAAGAGAAAGAACTGGATTGTAATTGATGCAACCCTTAGTCCCTACGAGTGGCACATTCCGGAACTCTCCACAGCTCATAATAACATTCCGCACATCCATCTGATATGACTGCCATCTGATATCATAGGAGGTAAGAGACATAACCCTCTGAGTCCACTTGTGAGTGCTCTGAGCATCCACAAAAGGTCCCCTGACTGGCAGGAGAGACGTAAACCATCTGAGCAAAAGTGGGAGACAGCATCTGATAGCTCCACCCTTACCATGCCTACTGTGAATGGCATAATAAGTGTCAGCTAACAAAGTAGGAACTGGATTCCCTCCAATGAAGATACAGACTGCAGTGTAGTCAACAAAATTGGGCATGCTCGGGAACAAGACAATCCCATAGATCATGACGGCCAACTGAGCCTGAAAAGCTTCCCAATTTCCCTTTTCTGCTTCTTCTCTAGCTACCCTCAACAGAAACTTCAAAGGCAAACCCTTAACACCCCCACTGGGCTTCCAGTTATCACAGACTTCTTTGATACCCAAATGGAGAGCTCGAGCAACGACTCTGAAATCAACTTCCTTAGGCACGTCCAAGAAAGGAACCTGATACCGGATCGGGACACTCAGCAGAATAGAATACTCCTCAAGAGTAGGCGCCAACTGATAATCTTGAAAAGTGAAACAATGAAGCTCTGGGTCGTAGAACTGTAGAAGGGTCTGCAACGGCACCAGGTCGACTACCATCTTCAACAGCGTCAGCATATCTCCATACTGGTCAACAAACCCCTTCTGGCTACCACTGGTCATAAGGCTACTCAACTCAATCAGCGACGTCAAAGGCTCACGGTGAAAGCTATAGGAACAAGTCTTCCGCTTCGGCTCTAGGACTGTTGCCATCTCTATCAGTGAACAGACTCTAGAATGTACCTGAGAAATGATATGCATGCAGAGATTAGCTTTTTTTCTTTTTTTCCTTTTTTTTTCAATTCTTTTTTTTATTTGCTTATTTTTTTTTGAAAATAAACATGCTATGATGCAAATGATGCAGACAAGACTGGCTGGCTGTGCATCTCAGAACGCAGGATCGAAGCTTCGGTTTAAACTCGGAACCACAACTCATCTGAAACCCAAAGTCAACTGAGAAACTGTCATCTGAACCCAAAGTCACCAACAGGACCACAAGTCACCAACGGTACCGGTAATAATGATCAAACCGTCCCCACTCACGGGTGTCGTCTAGGCCAGGGTAAGGTCGAGAGAAACGCAGCATAAATAACCTTTCGCAGAATATCATCATATACATACCCGAAGTATGCAACGATAATATCCCACCAGGGTCTGAACTGCTCGTGATATCAATGTTCCGCTAAGTGGCGCAATACCACCCGCTTCCCATGACTCACTTTATTCCTAAGTATCCTAGATTTCACTCATGGCCTGGGTATTGGGCCTTTTACCTCAAGTAACTCCCACCCCAACAGAGAGAAACAGACAACCAGCCAGCCAGATGAACAATGAATATGAATGAATGCAAACATAAATGCAAACATAAATGCAAACAATAAATGCAAACAATAAATAATGAATGCAACAAAAAACAGCAAACAGCAACCAAAACCCTAACCTAGAGAGCGCTAGGAGAGACTCGCTTAGGGAAGATGGACCAGCAAGAGGTCAACTTCTCTTAAGTCCCCAGCAGAGTCGCCAGCTGTCGCATTACGCGAAAAATCGGCGGGAAAACAAGAACAATAGAGCCGCCACCGTGCGTTATTTATCCCAAAAGAGGGAAAGGAAACGCTCGAAGTAAACCTGGAGAAGACATGGTCTCGCGACCAAAGAGAATGGGATCGGGAGTCGGTTATGCGAAGGGAAGGTATTAGCACCCCTACGCATCCGTCGTACTCGACGGGATCCACGCACAAAAGGAAGGAAAATGCTTGCTAAAACACTGCTCAAACACAAACAAACACTGGCTGAAAGAGACACAAGAAAACAAACGAGACTGACTCGGCAAGATATCGCATCCTGGGCCTACTTAGTCTATCAGGCATAGACATCAGAGTCAAAGTAGTTCGGACAGGGGGAAAACATGCTCGCTAGGATGTCGCATCCTATGCATACGTATCTTCTTGGACTAAGAAGAATCAGAGCATTCGTAGCTCGGCAAACGCACGCAAAGCAAAACAACACAGGAAATCGACTGCCAATCGCTGGACTTACGTCAAACTCCACACAAAAAACAGGCAAACATGGGACCCGAATGCCAATCGCTGGACTTATATCAGCT
The DNA here is from genome assembly GCF_024323335.1 of Lathyrus oleraceus. Lineage (NCBI taxonomy): Eukaryota > Viridiplantae > Streptophyta > Magnoliopsida > Fabales > Fabaceae > Lathyrus > Lathyrus oleraceus. The sequence goes on from NC_066581.1 coordinate 83,499,091, forward strand.
TCCGAACCAAACACACCCACACTGGAACCCGAATGCGAATCGCTGGACTTACATCAGCTTCCAAGCACACAACAAGAGGATACGGAATGCAAATCGCTGGGCTTACATCCATCTCCTAACACACAAAAAGACAAAACAAAAAGGGCGCCCGGAGAGATCAGCTCATCTCCTGCCTACGTACCTCATCTGGTATGAGGATCAGGGCGACGTAGTTCCCCTACGCAGGGACACAGGACTAGCCTAACCAGATAACAGAGGGAGACACAACTAGGGAGACTACGACTCGAGCCTAGGTGTTATCATGCAAAATCATCCCTAAGTCAAGGTTGCTATCTAACTTGCACAGGAAGCAAGCTATCCTAAACATGACTTGCACAGGGAGCAAGCCAAACTAACCCTAACTTGCACTGGAAGCAAGCTAAACTAAAAAAAAAGCACAAACACGCAAGCACAAATAGCACACACTATATGCAATCAGTTGGCTCAATCAAGGTTAGGTTTTAGTTGAGGGGTCATATCAACCTCGACAAACAAACCACTGTATCAGGGTGAGGTTAGCTCTTAACCTTGACATTGAGAGTCAAGGTGAAGCAGATGAAAGGTGAGTCAAGATGAGACTTCACAGCTCTTATCCCTGGCCTGGGAGAGCTTGAGACAATGAAGTGTGGGTCCAGAAAGTGGGAACCCTTCTACACTTATGACACTGACTCAACATAGATCTTGGGGTTCATGTCCACAAGGCATCAACATGTGATGTGAGCCAGGGGACGACTCAACAGAATAGCAGGAGATGGATTGCACATCTCTTGTGTCTGCCAATTGCCTTAACAAAGGTCTTTGATATGTACAGGGACAAATATAAACAAGCACAAACATTGCCTCTTAAGGAGGACTTCAGACAGGTGCCTGGCCAAGTAACAGGCCAGGTCTTCCAGACTACATGGAGAAGAGATCATTATACCTCAATGCTCAAGCTAGCAAGCAAAGCAAAACAAGTTCACAAATGAACTATAGCAACTAAGGTACCTTTCAAGAATTGCAGAACTGGAAACGTGTCTTTCTGGCTTGGAAATGTGCGAACAGAAGCTCTATGGTGCTCCAGTTGATGAAAGGATGATGGATCGTGGCTCAAAGATGTTGGATGTAGCTCAAAAATGCAGCTGCCATGGATGATGTTCAATGTAACAATTCCAGTTTTGGCATCAACAGTGATGAATTTATGCTTTAATCCAGCTCCAATAGGCTTGTGTATGTTGGAACAACAAAGATCAATACCAGTTCTATGAAGATTTTGCAGAAAAAATGAAGAGAAAAAGTTGAGAGCAAGAATGGAATTCGATCTAGATCTGAGTAGAAATGGAATGTTTATGTGCTTTCTGTTTTGATTACGCATATATACCATCTGTTAATGATCTTTTCTAAACCAGATCAAGCCAAGCCAAAAGGATTAATGAAATGAGTGTTTTTGTGCATATTGCTAGTTCACCTTCATGTGCATGGGGTGCATGCTACAGTACACGAAAATGGGCCTAAATCCACTCCAAATATCATTTTTAATCAAATGCAATTGATAGAAAGTGCAGAAAATGCTTATTTTTCAAATGGACTTTTTTCCTTCCAAATATTCAAATTAATTCACTTGAAAAATGCCAATTTTGTGTGATGATTTTTGATGAAATGTAATGAAGGATTTGGATAGAGCATGTCAAATGGAGATTGTAGCAAAAAACCCCACTCAAATTGGCCAAATGGTGTGAAAGTTATGCCACTTTGAAGTTCAAAATTTCTTGATAATGATTTGATCATAACTTGCCAACCACAAATGAGAAATGGATGTTCTTGGACTTTTTGGAAAGGTGAGAGCAAGATCTTCAACTTTCATGTTGGACAAAATTTCATTTGAAGCTTGTATGATGATGTAAATTTGAGGAGAAGAACTTTCCATTTTTGGCAGTTTGAAATTACAGGTCACTTACTATTTTTGGAAACTTTTCATCTGACCTCAAATTCTTCAATCTTGATCTTTGAAATGTCAAATGAGACTTGTATGGACATGAATGAAGCCTCTCAAACCATCTCCTACCTTCAAATCCTTGACTTCAGGCACAATTGAGCACAGTTGACTTTCTAGGGTTTCTGGTGGATTGAACAATGGCTGATGACTTCTGAGCACCCAATCCTTGACCAAACCACTTCAAAATGACCCCTAGGTCATGTGAACATGTTGAACCAACCCTAGGACTTTGCTTCCTTGAGAAATGCATTTGCTTGCTTGTTTGACTGATCCTCCTAACCAGTTGACCTAATCTTGTCTGATGACTTGCACTTGGGCAAATGGACAATGCAATGCTATGCAGTGGACTATGTAAAAAAAAACCTAATATGAAAATGAATGTACAAAATGGGAGGTGCAAATTTGAGGTGCTACACACTCCATTCATTTCCATGATACATTCGTATTCTACTTTCCTTCACTTCACGTGATACACCAGTTACCTTTGAGTCAAATACACTACTTCTTTGTGCTCCTTCTTGCATCACCTTGTGAACCAAGAGATGTTTGGGACTGTGCCCAAACACCTATATCTTCGTCTTTTTGGCCTTATCCTATATTGGCGGTCTTACTAGCCCACGTACTGGTAGACACCTACCTTACTCTTGGGTTCATCTTTCCATTTTTGTTGGAGTTCAAAACACTATCCTATGGTTCGGACCATACCTTTATCACATTTATTTTTCATCTCCCGCTTCTAGTTCTTTGAACTACAGAGCTCTGTATTCCTCATTGCACTATGAGGATACGTAGGCATGAGGGCCCTAATCCTCACCGAGCATTTTATCTATTTCCTTTCCTTTCCCTTCATTCTTTTGCGAGTAATCTTTAGATAACACCTATTCGAGCGAGAACAATCAAAACGGTTCCCATGGAGTACCATGGATGTTAGGAGTGCTAATACCTTCTCCTTTCATAACCAACTTCCTTACCCATCATATCTCTTTCCCCCGAGTTTTACCGATGTTTTCCCTTTCCTTCTGGAATAAATAAAGTTTGATGGCGACTCTATTATATGTTCGAGCGTGTGATGTGTTCGGGTGTATTTCCGCTAGCTTCAGCTGGCGACTCTACTGGGGACTTTGCTTCTTCGAGTATTCCCTAGTCGCTAAAAGGAGTCGAGCCTAGTTCTGATCGCTTTTTCGTTAGCTTAGGTGCTTGCTTCTGCAGATTTAATCGCTTTATTTATTTCATTTACTTTATTGTTCTAGATATTATACGGTATACTGTTGTTGAGTTGGGATATACTACATGAGAGGAAAGCTCTATAACCGAGCTTAGTATACACATAGGATATACTTATGGATAGTCATATACGCCTATGTTTTACGCGTTGGGTTGTCACGAGAACCACACCCAGACTAGATTCACTTGGAAGTACTTTTGTCCTGTGAGTATTCACTACGACAGGGTATTTCCATTTCGAGTCGATAACTCTAGGAGGCGTTCTAGGGACCACCTTGGAGCATAGTCCACACTTGTGAGGGGGATATGGGTGTTTATTGCAGAAATCTATATACTCTACCTACCTTGATACTCACATTGCGTCGAACTTTTGAACCTACAACAATTGGCATTTACAAAGTATTCATAATGTATCCGAGTTTTGAATCTGCATGACCTATATCATTCCATCATACATTATCATTCATCATGACAAAAAATTTGCATATGCATTTCTTTTCCATGTATCCAAGAGCCCAGTTTGTTGATTAAGCGTCCGAGACAAAGCATGAATTCCGAGAGGATAAGCATTCACAGCTACAAGTTCGTGGAGCCTCAGTTGACTGTTTTGAGAGGATTGGGGGCTCGTCTAGTTCTTGGAAACAGAGATGATTCCAAGACATTTTATGGCAACCTCTTGGGAATCTTGAACACTGAAGTCAATATGACTGTTGTGCACACTCCAGTGCAATTCTACGACCCTCCGTTGAGATGCTTTACATTCCAGGATTACCAGTTGGCACTCACATTGGAAGATTATTCACACATTCTAGGTATTGGGATCAAGAACCAAGTGCCTTATCTTCACACTAAGGAACTCCCTAAATACCAAGTCCTTACTGAAGCCCTCCACACAGGGAAGAAGAAAGTGGAGCTGAACTTGAAACCTAAATGTGGAATTCATGGCTTCACCTCAAAGTTTCAAGTAGATAAAGCCATTGCCTTCGCTGAAGCTGGGAGTTGGACGACCTTCAACGCCATTCTATATCTACTAATCTAAGGGATCATACTGTTTCTGAACATGGAAGAATTCATGGACATGGTTGTTACCCACATCTTGTTAACTCAGAATCTTGTTCCCACATCTTGAATTTGGGAGTGAAAGAAAATTCAACTTTTATGAGCATGTGATATGAGGTTACATTATAGGTCATTTTTGACCTATACCATTGAACAAGTGATTTTTCCAAACTTCAAAAATTCATAACTCTATCATTTCAAATCCAAATGACATGAAATTTGTGACCATTTTTAAGGTATTTGAAATAGCTACAACTTTTATGAAGACACCTTTCTCATTTGAAGCTCAAATAAAAAGTTAAGCAAGGTGGAATATTGAGATATACGGCTTGACACTTAGAAAAATTTTCAACATGTTGAAATTTCCAAACTTCCACCTCAAAATTCTCCATGTTCCAAGCTCCAAATGAAAAAGTCTGTAACATCAAACTTGTTCCCCTTGATCTAACATTTCCAAGAAGTCTAATTTCATCCATTTTGGACAAGATTTGAATGGGATGCTCATGGCTTGAACATTGCATCATCATTTGGCAAAAATCAAACTTCAAGCTTCCATGTACAATTGCCTAGAACTCCAATTTGATTTCAGACTTGTTCACACTCAATTATGGATTAAATGGAGTGATCTCATGGTCCTTTACACACCCATGCACACATGCATCACTCATTGCCAATTTTGGAAACTCAATTGTAAGGTGCAAATATCATGTGATTCAGCTATAAATAGAGTACCCTATGCTCAGAATTGAAGACTCCTTCGCGTCGGCTTTAATCCCAAACACCAAACCCTTCCATTTGAGAGGATAATCCTGAAAATTTCCTTTGGAAATTGAGTTTGAATCTCACTATATTGAGATTCAAAACTCTAGAGATCCAAGACCTTTTGTGCATTCTAATCTACTTCTGCAAGCATCCTGAGCAAGATCAAGCACGAGCCAAAGCAAGCACAAGTGAATCCAGACCTGCATTGAAGGTATTTTCCAAAAAACTTCATCTCTTAGATTCTCACTCAATTCCACTCAATTCTCTTGGATCTTTGGTTGTCTGAAGTCCTACCAATGTAGGCAAGAAGATTGAGTTGCTTAGAGGTCAAATCGAAGCAACTCAGTTGACACACCTCAAAATTCAACTTATCATCTCTCTCTATATAAGTGGAGTTAGTTAAAATTGAGGTGATATTTGTGATCTACACCATTTTATCTTTCAGATAAAATCCTCTTTTGTCATTTATGATGTGGTGATGATTGAACCAGTCTGGCACGGATCATCGGAGAAGATGACCGGCCTTTGGCTCCGACCATGAGCTGTAAGTGTTCAGAGCCATTAGATGAGTTTGAAATGTTTTAATCTCGTGCGTTGCTTTTAAATACCAAGCCTATGCCGCGTTGACTGTAGTGCACCATGGAACGCACGTTTCTCACCACTTGATCTGCCACCTCAATTAATGAGGGAGATCAAGTGGTCCATGTTTTTTTGCTATTTTCTGATTTTCTTTTATTCGTTTTATTTTCACTAATTCATATTAATTTTAATATGATCCAAAAAATATGAGAGTTTCACCAAAAAATTTCAAATAATCTCCTCTTTCATATTCTGAATTAAAATTATTTTTTGGATCATTATTAATATTTTTCATGATTTAATTGATTTTATGTTTATTTTTAATTATTTAAAAATACTTTCAAGTCTTTAAAAATTATGAATTTTTTTTCCAAGGTCCTTTGACCTTGTTTGGCCTATGATAAAACTCAAGGCCATTTCTTTGGTGTTTTGATGAGGTTTTAGGAATTTGACAAACCATATTTAATTTAATGCCTTGTTTTAGTATTTTTAATTTGAATAAATGCCAAATAATTTTGTTGACCAATTGTGATGACTTGTTTGAGTTTGGCTCTTGTTGTTGGGCCTTGGTCAAGGTTTATTTGACTTTGTCAAGTTAATATTATTGCATTTAGGGGATTGATGGAATGTACATTCCATCTCCCAAAATGAATGGATGATATTAATTTGGTAAAAGTCCTCCTTTGACCTATTTGAGTTTTGATCCATTCCCCTCCCTCTTCATCTCATTCCCCTTCTTTATACATTCATCTCATTTGGCCTATGATATCTCAAAGTCCTAAAGCTAGTTGATTGAAAAATTAACATGAGTATGGATGAGATTCGGCCACCTCTTTTGCATATTCTTTTTGTGTGTGGTATGTTTCATGAGCATAGTCCATTATACTATGTATCAAACATGCATTAACACCAAAATTCTATAGCCTGACCTCAAATAGTTATGACTTCTACATAAGTCCAATTACGATTGCTTAATATAGCGCTAAATTTGTGACACAAAAGGCATAACATTCTAGTTAGTGAGATTGTAAGTCTCCCCTCTTTCATGGTATTGTGTGGAAACTTGGCCTTTTTTTCCTTCCTTTGGAAGATGTCTTGGCTCAAGGATCCATGCTTGTGAGAAGTGGGTTGAGTGTTCTCCAAAGAATGTCTTAAAATGAAAACCAAAAGCAAAACAATACTAACTTCTAACTCATTTACAACTAACTTTTAATTTCAAGCCATTTACTTTAATGTCATTTAATTTTAGCCTTTATTCATTTGCCATTGTTCATATCATTCTAATTGTTTATGTTAATGCAATTTTCACTTTGTCCACTTGGACCATATTGTGTGATATATCTTGTTTGTGTATACTTTGCTTGTTTGTGTGGTCTTTGACCATTAATGTACATAATAACAACAAAAACCCTAAAAAACTTTATGTGTGGACTGTTGGCTTGATCTTGGACAAATGGACTTCGAACTTAGGCAACATTCCTATGCTAAAGGACATGGCCAATGCCAACTTATTGAGAAACCAAGTGCTTGCAATTTGAAACTTCATCTGACACATCATCCAAGATCCCTCTGAGTTCATCTGCAACATGATCATTGTGAAGTTGTTATTTTAAACATGTGACTTGTGGAATTCATCTGTTTCATGGGCTAATTTTGAAGAAGATCATGGAATGGCTAAAGCTTGGATGTGGCTATCTTTATTTGATGCCTTTTCTCTTCAACATAATATAATTGTGCATTTGTGTGTTGCTTGAGTCTAAATATCCAAGGGAATTCTGGGTTTCTATTGACATTTTTTGTCTATTGGATTGCTACTCATTTGGTCATATATTTTCAACTCTTAACTTTAAATTTTGTGCATAGGATTAGTCTCTTCATCTTCTCCCCTTTTCTTTAATTTCAAAATCTCTCCCTCCCTTTTCAAAAATCTTCTTTGATTGAACTTATTTTGTTCTAAACTTTAACCATTTTGCAAAAAGATAGACACTTTGGCCTTATGCCATTGCATTTTCAAACTTCTTTTCTTAAATCAAACTTGTAAATAAACTTAACTATACTTGACTTAAACTTTCAAAAAGCCAAAAAGAACTAACTCATTCAAACCATTTTTAGGCTTTTGTGCCTTTCAAACTTAATTTTTTTAAAAGCAATGCATCCATTTTGAAATTTGTATCACGAACTACGAGGTTTTGATCCCTCATTTTTATGTTGGTGCGTAGGCGCAAGTTCGAAGGTCTTGTCAAACATAAAAATATAATCAATGAATTCTTTTCTCATCCCCCCATTCTATTTGTTTGTAAACATCATGTTTGTACCAAATAAATATGCACATAAAAAGGGCTCCCTAGGAGTACCTAGGACACTTTGGGTGCTAACACCTTCCCTCTATGTAACCAACCCCCTTACCTGTAATCTTTGACATTTTATTAGTTTTGATTTGAAAACTTCTTACTTTTGGGTTTTTTCGTACTTTTTCCCTTTTCACTTGGAAACAATAAAAGCGCGATGGCGACTCTTGTTATTTGATATCTAGCTTATCCATAGCTTGATGATCATGAATTTACCGCTATAGAAATTAAGTGGCGACTCTGGTGGGGAGTAGTCTCCAGTGGGTTTAGCCTACTTTTTGTTTGTATATATTTGTATATATGTGATGTTTGTATATATATGTATGTGTGATATAATCTGCTTGTTGTGCTTGGTGATCTCTGAGTGGTGAGATAAGTTCTAACCCGAACTTGAGTGCAATTAAGATAGGAGGATGGTATAGTCATGTTCGACTTGTGTGGAGTAGTCCTTAACAAGTTGGCTTGAGATCCATCTGCTCAGTGGAGACTCTTTTGGATTTGAAAATGTCACACAAGTACTTGTGGTTAGGCATTACTATCTCAAATTTGGGTCCGAGAAGCTGAGGACCGTAGAATATTTAACCCCTCTTGGCCTATTTAGGACGTAGTACAGAGACTGTTCAAGTGTAGACTTGATAACAGTTGTTACGCGATACTACACTCAGACGAGTTTCTCTTGAGAATATTATGGGTTGATGAGTCAGTCATCTTAACCTGTAATATCCGATAAATGGAATTAAGACTCTGGGAACTTTTTAGAACATGATTTACAGGTTTTTTTCCTTAGTTCACTCCTTTGGGATGGTTCTTACCCGGACTCCATGCTCGTGACTTACAACAACCCCTTGATTCTCGGTTGATCCAATCAAGTCTTGTCAATATTAATGGAACTTGGGTGTTGATAAGGTGTAAACCATAATCCACCAAAATGGATGATTGATCTTGACAATAACTTGATTCATCCCTTGACATTTGTTTGTTTGCCTTGTGTGTGATCCCATATTTGTGATTGTTGCATTCATGCATTCATGCGCATCATAACATTCATCACACAAAAATTTCAAGGAACTGAGGTATTATTTGCAAATATTTCCAGACCATGGATTATGGACGAAGGAACACTAAGAAGTACAGCTTCATATGTCCCGACTTAAAAGAGTTAAGGAAGCTAGCATCTTTTGTATTAGATCCCTTGGACTTCTAACAAAGCCATGGGAAGCTTCTGTCCATCTTATCTGCTGATGTGGTTGAAGGACTTCTGAGTGTGTTAGTGCAGTTTTATGATCCTCTCTACCGTTATTTCACATTTCCAGATTTTCAGCTTATGCCTACCTTGGAGGAGTATTTACACCTTTTGGGGATACCTGTTTCTAGTATAGTGCCTTTTAGTGGATTGGAGGAGATTCCCCGATCTAGTATTATTGCTGAAGCTCTTCACTTGAGGAAGTATGAGACAGAGGCTCATTATGTGAAGAAAGGAGGATTGTTTGGGTTGTCATCGAATTTCCTCATCAAGGAAGCTACTGCTTTTGCTCAAGCTGGTAGTGTGGACGCTTTTGAAGCTGTTTTTGTGTTGCTTATTTATGGATTAGCTTTTTCCCTAGCATTGAAGGTTTTGTTGATGTTAATGCCATTAGAATTTTCTTGATTGGGAATCCTATGCCTACTCTGTTAGGTGATATGTATTTCTCTTTGAATCTATGGAATTCTAAGGGTGGTGGAACTATTGTCTGTTGCATTCCTATTCTGTACAAGTGGTTTATTTCCCACTTGCCTCAGACACCTGCTTTTGTGGAGAACAAACAATGTCTACGGTGGTCTCAGAGACTTATGTCTCTCACTAATGATGATATAGTTTAGTATGATCCTTCCTTGAGCAGTTTGGAGATTATTGATAGTTGTGGTGAATTCTCTAATATGCCTCTCATTAGTACACAAGGAGGAATTAACTACAACCCTGCTTTGGCTCGTCATCAACTTGGGTTCCCCTTGAGAGACAAGCCTAATAACACTTTGTTAGAAGGTCTTTTCTATCAAGAGGGTAAAGATCCCCAACATTTGAAGCAGAAGATTGTGCATGCTTGGCATAATGTGTATAGGAAAGAAAGATTCGAGCTTGGTCCGTGCAATGATGTTGCTTTGGAAGCTTACACTCATTGGGTGAATAAGAGAGCTTTGGAGTTGAAGATGCCTTATCCTTGTGAAAGACCTATGTCTATGGTTGTGGTTGAGCCATTTACTCTCCCTAACCAAGATGTAGAGGAGTTGGAAGATGCGCTCATCAAGATGAAGCAAGAGAAGGATATATGGGAAGGGCGTTTCTAAGCTTTGAGCAAGAAGCATGAAGAGTTGCAGTTGGAGTCTAAGGACAAAGATGGACTTATTGAGCTACTTGAAGATCTAGTGACAAAGAGACAGAGATAGCCAGAGGTTTCGCCTTCTAGCATGCCTCAGCCTTACGTTGCTTGGAAGAAGATTGTTGATCAGCTTGTCTTCGAGAAGACTCAGATGAAGGCTTCTTTTGAGACTGAGATTCGACGCATTCGAAGGAATTACGCGCCTTCAGCTAGGTCTTCTGACATTGTTGTTAGGGATCCTTAGGATGACTAGTCTCCTTTTCTCTTGTATTTTTCATTTGGTTTCTAAAATTATACTCAGTGTAATCCTTCCAATTATATAAATGAAAAGAGATTCTTGGTCATATAAAAATTATTTGAAATTGTTGATATATATATATATATATATATATATATATATATATATATATATATATATATATATATATTTGCAAATGATATAGTAAGTTCCTTGAAAATAAAAATAAACAAATAAGCATTGCATTTCATGCATCATTTGCATAAGCAGGTTTCTCTTTCACCAGATGTCTCATTGGTGTTTCTTCTGTGCTTTAGCCAAGCTGACTCATCGATACAACACTCGCGCCAATCATCTCAGAAATATGGAGCATCTTGAGCAAGAGAACAGAGAGCTAAAGGACGAGATCGCCCGCCTGAATGCCATGATGGAGTCAGTTCTTGCTGCTCAGAGTCAATCTTCTCCAACGCCTGCAACTGCTTCTCCTGCGAGGACGGTTATTTCAGAGGTAGCCACCTCTACCATGCCTGCTGCTACCGCTCATTTCGCGCCCACTATGCCTTCCAGATTCCCATGGGGAATGCCATCCAACTTTATGCCTAAAGGCTTCGCGCATACTTTTGCTTCCATGCCGACATCTAGCCCGGTCATGTTTGTGCCACCTCCCGTTGTGCACACCTTACCTCGTGTAGAGGACACCATTTATCACTCTGAGCCGTCTGAGGGTCCGGATGTCTATGAGAAAATGGATGAAATGAAAGATCAGTTTCTTGAGCTGCGCAAGGAATTGAAGACGCTAAGGGGTAAGGATTTGTTTGGAAAGAGTGCTGATGAGTTATGTTTAGTGACCAATGTCAAGATCCCGGTGAAGTTCAAAGTGCCTGACTTTGAAAAGTATAAAGGGAATACTTGTCCACTTAGTCATCTAGTGATGTATGCTTGCAAGATGTCTACTCAGAATGACAATGATCAACTGTTGATTCATTATTTCCAGGACAGTTTGACCGGTGCTGTGCTCCGTTGGTATATGGGGTTGGATAGTGCAAGCGTTCTCACTTTTAATGCCTAGGGAGAGGCTTTTGTCAAGCAGTATAAGTACAACGTGAATATGGCGCCTGATAGAGCCCAACTGAGGTCTATGTCTCAGAGAGATAAGGAGACATTCAAAGAGTATGCGCAGAGATGGAGGGAATTGGCTGCCCAGATCACTCCTCCTTTGGAGAAAAAAGAGATGACAAAGATCTTTCTGAAGACCCTGAGTTCATTTTATTATGAACGTATGATTTCTAGTGCCCCTAGTGACTTTACCGAAATGGTAAACATGGGGATGAGGCTTGAGGAAGGAGTCCGAGAAGGATGCTTGTCAAAAGATGAGGCGTCGACGAGCAAGAGGTATGGCAGCAGTTTCAGCAAGAAAAAGGATAATGAAGCGAATGCAATAAGCAGTGGGAGGCATAGGAGGCCTCAGATCAGGAGGAATCAATCATCCCTTCAACACCATCATCAAGTATCTTCCGTTATCCCAGTATTTTCTAATCAATAATCAACACCAGTTCAACAACCACAACGCCAACAACAACAACCACAACAACGAGCAAACACCTACAACAACAACAATACCAACAACAATCATCATCCACAAAACTTCGAGAGGAAGAAGGTCTCTTTTGACCCGATTCCTATGTCTTATGCAGAATTATACCCGTCTTTGGTTCTCAAGAACCTTATCCAACCAAGAAACCCGCCGCAGATTCCAGAACCACTTCCATGGTTGTACAAGCCTGAGCTCCGTTGTGCTATTCATCAAGGAGCACCCGGACATGATATCGAGAACTGTTATCCGCTCAAGTATGAGGTTCAAAAGCTGATGAAGAGTGGATTGTTGTCCTTTGAGGACCGTGCACTGAATGTGAAAGCAAATTCGTTGTCCGCCCATGGGAACTCTTCTGTGAATATGATGGATGGTTGTCCTGGCGAGTTTAAAGTTTTTGATGTGCATTTTATCAGGAGATCCTTGGTGTAGATGCATAAGGATATTTGTTTGGTAAGTGATTGTGAGCATGACCATGATGGTTGTGCTGTTTGTAGTGTTAACCTGAGGAGTTGTGAAGTTGTGAAAAGGGACATCCAGTGACTGATGGATAAAGGCATGATTCAAATTGTTCAAGCAACCATAGAGATTGGTAATCCAGTACGACAGAAGCAGCAGTAATAATATCAGCAATAGATCAGTATCACCGTTGGTTATACGGTTAGCGGGCCCAGTCCCGTATTCATCTGATAAAGTTGTTCCATATCAGTATAATTCTACAATGATAGAAGGTGGTCAAGAGGTCCCATTACCTACGACTAGCTCTGTGGTGAGCATTGCTGATATCAATAAGGTGACCCGCAGTGGTCGTATGTTTGGGCCGGTGTTCCCAAAAGATAAGGAAGGATCAGTTGTGAGTAAGAAGGTGGAAGTGCCTGTTGAAGATCCAGTTGGTGTTTCAAAGGGTAAGTCTGGTGAATCCAACGATTTGAAGGCTAACAATGATGATGGGGTACTTCGGTTAATCAAGAGAAGTGAGTTTAATGTGGTGGAGCAGCTGCTCCAAACCCCCTCGAAGATCTCAGTGTTGTCTCTGCTCATGAACTTTGAAGCACACAGAGAAGCACTGCAGAGAGTTTTAGAGAAAGCTTTTGTAGAACATGATGTTACAGTGGACCAATTCGATCATATCGTGGCTAACATCACTTCTTGCAATAACCTTAGCTTCTGTGATAAAGAACTCCCTTAGGAGGGAAGGAATCGTAATCTGGCTTTGCATATTTCTATGAATTGCAAAGGTGATGCTTTGTCAAATGTGCTTGTTGACATCGGGTCGTCACTAAATATACTGCCGAAGTCAACTCTGTCAAAGCTATCATACCAAGGAGCGCCTATGAGGTATAGTGGTGTAATCATCAAGGCGTTTGACGGTTCGCGCAAGACGGTTAATGGTGAAGTGGACCTTCTAGTTAAGATAGGTCCGAGTGACTTTCAAATTACTTTCCAAGTAATGGATATCCACCCAACCTGCAATTGCTTGTTGGGGAGGCCATGGATCCATGAGGCAGGAGTTGTTACTTCGACTTTGCACTAGAAGCTCAAACTTGTGAAGAATGGGAAGCTTGTGATTGTTGGTGGAGAGAAGGCGTTGTTGGTTAGCCATTTGTTATCTTTCTCTTATGTTGAGGCTGGGGATGAGGTTGGAACTCCATTCCAGGCCTTATCTATTGCTGCTAAAAAGAGAGTTGGGGCACTTATGTCCTCATTAAAAGATGCTAAGCAGATTATGGAAGAAGGCAATGTTGATCAGTGGGGGCACATGGTAGAGGTCTCCGACAACAAAGGCAGAACCAGTTTGGGGTTCCAGAAAGGTTCAACAACTGCAAGGGCTGAAGATATGCAACTTAGCTTCCGTAGCGGAGGGTTTATTCATGACAATGAACAACACTTAGCTGTTGTGCTAGAGGATGACGAAGAGGAAGGCTGCACCAATTTTGTGACGCATGGAAAGGCTTGCAACAATTGGATTGCTATTGATATTCCTGTTATTTTGAATCAATCTAAGTAATTGCTTTTATATGTTCTAAAATCCTTCTTCTACGCCTAAGGGAGAAGTGAACATTGTTTAGGCATTTTCAAATTGATCATTAATAAAATTAATTTTATTCATCCACATCTATGATGTCTTGTTTTTAAATTTTTGCTTTATTCTGAAAATGGTAATCACAAAAAACATAAATAAACAATATAATTGTCCATCTGCATAATATTTGGTTACAAATCCACTTCTCTAAAATCAAAATATCAAATCATTATGCAGGTTGGTTCCTAACCCCATTGAATATAATGATCTTTCTCCTTCTCCAAATTTTGAATTCCCTGTGTTTGAAGCCGAGGAGGAAAGTGATGTAGAAGTGAGTGATGAGTTATCTCGTCTTCTTGAGCAAGATGAAAAGACCATCCAGCCGTCCGAATAGAAGATTGAGCTAGTCAACTTGGGTTCCGAGGATGATGTGAAGGAAGTCAAGATTGGGTCTCGCCTGTGTCCAGATGTCGAGAAGGGGTTGATCGATCTTCTTCGAGAGTATTCAGATGTGTTTGCTTGGTCCTATCAAGACATGCCTAGTTTGGATTCTGAGATTGTGGAGCATAGATTGCCGTTGAAGCCAGAATGCCCGCCAATCAAGCAGAAGTTGAGAAGAATGCATTCTGATATGGCTGTGAAGATCAAATAGGAAGTGCAGAAGAAGATTGACGTCGGTTTCCTTGTGACCGCTGAGTATCCGCAATGGGTGGCCAATATTGTGTCTGTGCCGAAGAAAGATGGAAAAGTCTGCATGTGTGTTGATTATAGAGATTTGAATAAAGCCAGTCTGAAAGATGATTTCCCTCTGCCACACATTGATATGTTGGTAGACAATACTGCTAAATTCAAAGTATTTTCGTTTATGGATGGATTTTCTGGATATAATCAGATCAAAATGGCCCCCGAAGATATGGAGAAGACCACATTCATTACGCCTTGGGGAACATTCTGTTATAGAGTGATGCCTTTCGGTCTAAAGAATGCGGGTGCAACTTACCAAAGAGCAATGACTACTCTTTTTCATGGTATGATGCTAAAAGAGATTGAAGTTTATGTCGATGACATGATTTCTAAATCGATTGATAAAGAGGAACATGTTGAGCATTTGTTGAAGTTATTCCAGCGTTTAAGGAAGTATAAACTCCGCTTGAATCCCAATAAGTGTACTTTTGGTGTTCGTTCCGGTAAGTTGTTAGGCTTTATTGTCCGCGAGAAGGGTATTGAAGTTGATCCTGCCAAGGTCAAAGCAATACAAGAGATGCCTGCGCCCAAAACTGAGAAGCAAGTTAGAGGTTTTCTCGGCCGCCTGAATTATATCTCCAGATTCATTTCCCACATGACTGCCACATGTGCGCCTATATTCAAGCTTCTTCAGAAAGATCAGTCTTGTGATTGGACCGAAGACTACCAGAAAGCTTTTGATAGTATCAAAGAATATCTTCTTGAGCCTCCGATTTTGTCTCCACCTGTTGAAGGAAGACTGTTGATCATGTATTTAACTGTGCTTGATGAGAGTATGGGTTGTCTTCTTGGTTAGCAAGATGTGACTGGAAAGAAAGAATTTGCGATCTACTACCTCAGTAAGAAGTTCACCGACTATGAGACTCGGTATTCTATGCTTGAGAAAACTTGTTGCGCATTGGCTTGGGCTGCTAAGCGTCTGCGTCAGTATATGTTGAATCATACCACTTGGTTGATATCCAAAATGGATCCGATCAAGTATATATTTGAGAAGCCTACTTTAACTGGGAGGATTGCCCGTTGGCAGATGTTGTTATCAGAGTATGATATCGAATACCGATCTCAGAAAGCGATCAAAGGTAGTATCTCTAATATTTTGATGATAACAAAGGATGAAACCAAAAATGGTACTCTAACGAGATTTTTCTTAGTGTGCAGGACTCTGAACATTTACACAGGATTCTGACCATACATTAGATACAAAATCACATCAGATACAAAGTATTAGATGATCAGATGTCACTCAGAAAGGAATATGTCCAGAAGGTTTTAATTCTGATCAACGCAGATACCAGCACAATAGTAAGAAGTCAGAAGCTCCGTCAAAAGACTACTGGAATCAGACTTTGATACTTAAGAAGTCTATAGCACTAAGAAGCTCTGATAAAGTCAGACATAATCAGCCTTCGAAGACAAACTATGGTATATCAAGACTCTGATGCAGACTCACAAGTCCAGAACGTGTAACGGAAAAGAATCTCATTATGGAAAGGAAGTATTTAAAGAAAGGAATAATGAGGTAGACAAAATGGTTTTAGAAAGAAACAAAAGAAGTAATGACATTAATTATTCTTCAATGACCAAGATTATGTCATCACTTCAACGGTCCGTCACAACGACTATATAAAGGACGGATTACTTCTCTAGAGAGAAACACTTGAGACACACAGAAATATCATTCATTCTTTCTCTTTTCACGAGTTGTTGCTCTTACGTGAAAAGCTTTTGCTCTCACATTTTCTGTAATACTTGCTTGTTGTTAGAAGCACTTCACATTACAATTTACTTTTGCTTAAACTATTTCCTCAAGTGACTCTGCGTTGTCTGAATACTTGAGAGGGCTAAGAGACTATTCTCTTAGACGATTGGTTGTGTAATCTTTCAGGATTAGTGGATTAAGTCCTTTTTGAAGGCGAAATCACCTTGGTCGGGTGGACTGGAGTAACTTTGGTTTTCAAGCGAACCAGTATAAAATTCTGTGTGTGTTTTGATTTCCTAAAAAGTTTTTATTTCCGAAACAATTCAAACCCCCCCTTTCTTGTTTTTCTTAACCTTCAATTGGTATCAGAGCTTCGGCTATGTTATTGATTTTCTAATCAAACACTTAACAGTGTAGAGAGATCCAGCGTGAGAAAAACTATGGCCAACACCAATGAAAGAAATAGTTACAACGCTAAACCTCCAATCTTTGATGGAGAGAAATTTGATTATTGGAAAGACAGAATTGAAAGTTCTTTCTGGGCTACGACGCTGATCTCTGGAATATTGTCACAATTGGCTACACACCACCTGTGACAGACGCTGGAGTTGCTATTCCCATAAGCAAAATGTCAGATGATCAGAAGCGTGAATTCAAGAACCATCACAAAGCCAGAACGATACTACTCAATGCCATTTCCTACAATGAGTATGAAAAGATCACCAACAGGGAAACAACTAAAGAAATACTTGACTCCCTGAGGATGACTCACAAAGGAAATTCTCAATTCAAAGAAACAAAGGCTCTGGCTCTAATCCAGAAATATGAAGCCTCCAAAATGGAGGACGATGAAGCAGTAGAGGTAATGTTTTCTAGATTTCAAACTTTAATTGTAGGACTCAAAGTGCTAGATAAAGGATATACAACTGCAGATCATGTCAAAAAGATTGTTAGAAGCTTGCCAAAGAAATGGAGACCTATGGTCACAGCTTTAAAGCTATCAAAAGATCTGAACAATATCAGCTTTGAGGAACTCGTCAGTTCACTCAGAAGCCACGAGATAGAACTGGAGGAAGATGAACCTTAAAAGAAGATCAAATCTGTAGCACTAAAGTTCAGATCCGAAAGACGCAAACCAGATAGAAACAAAGCCTTTCAAGCTGAAGAAGAAGACATTGATGACTCTGAAAAGGAAGACTCTGACGATGAAGAAGAATTATCCCTTAACCAGAAGAGTAAAACAACTATGGATAAAAAGGAATAATAAATTCAGAAGACCAAGACCCAAGGGAGATCGATCAGAATCAACTTCCAGAGGTAAATCTAACAAAGATATAACATGTTATGAATGTAAGGAAACAGTTCATTACAAAAATGAATGTCCCAAGTTGAAGAAAGAAAGCTCTAGAAGAGAAAATTTCAAGAAAAGTTCCTTCAGAACCAAAAAGGGACTGACTGCCACCTTGGATGATAGTGGATCTGATTCCTCAGAATCAGACTCTAATGAACAGGCAAATGTTGCACTCATGGCTACCACCTCCAGGAATACATCAGATGGAGAATCTGAATCCGAAGAGGTGTTTTCTGATCTTTCTCTCTCTGACCTCGAATCATGCCTTTCTGAAACTCTAAACTCATATCAGAAACTTAAACAAAAATTTAAAGCTGTAAAAGAGGTTCTTGAAGAAACCATCGAAGAATGTGGTAAACTTGAGATAACAATTTCATATCTAAAAGATGAAAATCGAATTTTGACATTAGAAAGAGATTCCACAAATAAACAATGTTTAAAACTTAAAGAAGTGTTATCTCAAGCTCCACAAACTTCAAACACAGTAATTTATGAATATGAAAAATCTTTTCAAAAGTTTCTGAAGAATGGGATAAAGAGAAGCAGAATGGCATCCATGATTTATGGGGTTAGTTAGAATAATAGAAGAGGAATTGGGTATGACCCTAGTGAAGATAAATCTTCCACTAATGACAAACCTAAATCTCCGTTTTCTTATCACTACACACATACACAAGCACAATGTTCTGATAATGCCAGAAAACCCAAAGTTTTAAGAAACATTGGGAAAACTAATCACAAACCCAAAAGATTATGGGTACCAAAGGATAAGATTGCTTATGTTGCAAATATCTTATGCAGTAGAGTTAAGACACCAGTCATGGTACCTGGACTCTGGATGCTCACGACACATGACGGGAAGAAAGTATATGTTCCAAAGCTTGGAACTTAAAGATGTTGGCTTCGTAGGTTTCAGAGGAAATCATAAAGGAAGGATCAGAGGCTCCGGAACTATTGGTAATGGTACTTTTCCATATATATCTGATGTTCTCTATGTAGAAGGATTAATGCACAACTTGTTATCAATAAGTCAATTAAGTGATAACGGCTATGATGTAATCTTCAATCAAAACACATGTAAAGCAACTAATCAGAAAAATGGAACAATCCTATTCACTAGCAAGACGAAAAACAATATTTACAAAATAAATCTTTCAGACTTAAAAGAACAAAATGTAAAATGTCTGATGTTTGTTCATGAAGAGCAATGGGTACGGCATAGACGCTTGGGCCACATTAGCATGAGAAAACTATCTCAGCTAAATAAACTCGAGTTATTCAGAGCTCTACCCAAGATGAAGTTTTCTTCAGATGCTCTGTGTGAAGCATGTCAGAAAGGAAAATTTTCAAAATCATCTTTTAAAAAGAAAAATATTGTTTCCACCTCTAAGCCTCTGGAACTTCTTCACATTAATCTGTTTGGTCCTGTTAAAACAGCATCAGTCAATGGAAAGAAATATGGACTAGTTACTGTTGATGATTTTAGTCGCTGGACATGGATAAAATTCCTAAAGCATAAGAGTGAGTCTCACTCTATATTCACTAGCTTCTGTTCCAAAGTGCAAAATGAATTTGACTCTAAAATCATCAGAGTCAGAAGTGATCATGGTGGAGAATTTGAAAATAATTTTTTTGAGGAACTATTTGATTCTAATGGAATATCCCATGATTTCTCTTGTCCTAGAACTCCACAATAAAATGGAGTTGTAGAAAGGAAGAATGGGACACTCCAAGATATGGCCAGAACCATGATCAATGAAACAAATGTGGCTAAGCACTTCTGGGCTAAAGTAGTAAATACAACGTGTTATATTCAGAATAGAATCTCTATACGACCTATTCCGGAGAAGACTCCCTATGAACTGTGTAAGGGAAGAAAACCCAACATTTCTTATTTTCATCCTTTTGGATGCTCTTGCTTTATTATAAATACTAAAGAACATCTGAACAAGTTTGAGTCAAAAGTACAAAAAAGTATTATGTTAGGATACTCAGAACGCTCTAAAGGCTACAGAGTATACAACACAGAAACCAAAATTGTGGAAGAATCAATTCATGTTAGATTTGATGATAAGCTTGACCCTGAAAAGTCAAAGCTAGTTGAGAAACTTGCAGATCTGGAGATTACTCTTGCAGGTTCTGACGAAAAGACCAAAGCACCAGAAGTATATGATAAACAAAGTCTAGATCCAACTAAAGCCCCAGCTATCCAGAAAAAATCAAGAAGTCGCCCCAACATTACTGAAGAATTGATTCTGGGAAACAAGGATGAACCTATCCGAACTAGGTCAACATTCAAGGTACCTGAAGAAATTCCTCTAGGACCAGTATCTCTGATTGAGCCTACTTCCTGTGATGAGGCACTTCAAGACGATGACTGGGTTCTAGCCATGCAAGAAGAGCTAGATCAATTCTCAAAGAATGACGTCTGGGATCTTGTTCCTAAGCTCAAAGGCACTCACATTATTGGAACCATATGGGTGTTCAAAAACAAACTAAACGAAAGAGGATAACTTGCCAGAAATAAAGCTCGACTGGTGGCACAAGGGTACAGTCAACAAGAAGGCATTGACTACAATGGAACCTTTGCCCCAGTCGCCAGGTTAGAATCTATTCGCTTACTTGTGTCATTTGCTGTAAATCATTCAATCAAACTATATCAAATGGATGTCAAAAGTGCATTTCTTAATGGTTATATAACAGAATAAGTGTATGTCAATCAACCTCCAGGCTTTGAAAACTCAAATTGTCCAGAACATGTTTTTAAAGTTAAGAAATCATTGTACGGTTTAAAACAAGCTCCCGGAGCTTGGTATGAAAGACTAAGCAATTTTATTCTAGAACATAACTTCATTAGAGGAAAAGTTGACTCTACACTCTTCTGTAAAAACATTAGTAATGACCTCATGATATGCCAGATATATGTAGATGACATTATTTTTGGTTAAGCTAATCCCTCTGTATGTCAAGAATTCTCTGAGCTTTGGCAGGCAGAATTTGAAATGAGCTTAATGCAAGAACTAAAATTCTTTCTAGGAATTCAAATCAATCAACCTTCAAAAGCCACCTATGTTCATCAAAGTAAATACATTAAAGACATTCTGAAGAAATTCGAAATGGCGGAATGCAAACCTGCTAAGACTCCAATGCATCCAACTTGCATTCTGGAAAAAGAAGAAGTTAGCCAGAAGGTTTGTCAGAAGCTCTATCGTGGTATGATAGGCTCTCTTCTCTATCTGACTGCTACACGTCTTGATATTCTGTTTAGTGTATATCTCTGTGCCAGATTCCAATTAGATCCTAGAGAATCTCATTTAACAGTTGTTAAAAGAATACTCAGGTATTTGAAGGGAACTCCTAACATGGGCCTGATGTATGAGAAAACATCAGAGTATAGACTTTCTGGTTACTGTGATGCAGATTACGCAGGGGACAGAATGGAACGTAAAAGTACATCTGGGAATTGTCAGCTCTTGGGAAATAATCTGATATCCTGGGCCAGTAAAAGGCAATCAACCAAAGCTCTGTCCACTACAGAAGCAGAATATATTTCAGCATCACTATGCACTACTCAGATGCTCTGGATGAAGAATCAACTAGAAGATCTTCAAATCTTTGAGAGTAACATTTCTATCTTTTGTGACAATATTGCTTCCATCTGTTTAAGTAAGAATCCTATTTTACATTCCAGAGCTAAGCACATAGAAATAAAACATCATTTCATTACAGACTATGTTCATAAAAGGGTAGTAACTTTAAAATTTATTGATACAGACCATCAATGGGCTGATATTTTTCCCAAACCCCTTGCTGAAGATAGATTCTCTTTTATCTTAAAAAATCTAAACATTCAAAATTATCCTGAATAAAATGTGCCTCTGAGATAGCAAAATAAGACTCTGAAGTAAACAGCTGAATCCTGGATCTGACTCTGATGCTACTACCAGTTAGAAGCCATCTGAGTTAGAAATCTCCAGGAACCAACCCCTTGGTATTCCTGAAGATCAGATAAAGTAACATGTGGTACATCATGCGCCTGACCTTGGAACTTCTAGACAGCTGTCCAGCAGTAATCAAGAAACAGACTCTTGATATCTCCTGGAGTCATGTGCTGATTTTGGGATTAGACATCATTTATGAGCTGTAATCATTCTCCTCTCTAACGTGCTTACTTGGTTAATGTGCCAAACTCTTTTTCTTGTGTCGTTTTGCATGTGCCCTAATTGTGTATATATACTCTTCACTATCTACAATTGCACACTTTTACACTCACGAACTCACCTAACCCTTTCTCTCAGTTCTCTCCTCTCTCAAAGGCTTTTCTGCAGTTCTTACCAAGTTCTTCAACATTCATCATCATCTTCAACCTTCTTCGCGGATTCTCAACAACAGTCAGTGTACAACCTCTCTCAACAGATGAACTCAACTGAGCAAGCACCAAGTTCCAGTCAACAAAACCCTGCTACCACCGGCGTCGTTTCCACTCCTATCTACAAGGAACCTCACATTCTTGATCTTGAGCCTCACATTCATCTTGCAACTTCGTTTGACAAGCTGGAAGTTCTTTGTGAAACCTTGGTGGATTTTGACAACATGAAGAGAAATGGCGTCGACCTCACTGATGAACTGAAGAAGCAAGGGTGGGAAAATTATTTTCAACGCCTCTATGGCCCAGTGTACATGAATCTGGTGAAGGAGTTCTGGCGGTTCGCTGACTCTGATGATCACTACATTGTCTCATACGTTATAGGAGTCAAGATAGTTATCATAGAGAAATCGATTGCTTCTCTTCTGAACATGGAGAAGACTGGAGGAAGACGCATATACAACATCAACCCTAGGGAAAAGTATCTGTCCCAGGAGATAAACCCTACCATATTCCAACAGAATGCTGAAGGCAAGCATTCCAAGAACAAGGAACTGCATCAGAACCTCCGGGTATGGTTGAAGATTATCTTAGGCACCATCCATCACCGTCCGGCTTCTAACTCCTTAGACTACATCAACATAGACCAGAAATGCATCCTCTACTGCATTCACAAGGGTCTGAAGCTCTGCCTACGTGCTCTACTATTCAAGTATCTTAGAGACTCCGTGAAAGATACCAGAAACAATATGAAGACAAGAAACTACATCCCTCTGGGGAGACTGATATCTGATGTGCTAATTGAGAGTGGCCTCATGGACCATCTGATTCAACTCAGACTCATGGAAGACGTCATGATTGACACTGGCAGACCCCTGAATGCTCGCAATCTGAAGAGCATGGAAATCATTGATCAAGTGAGAGCCAAGCCAACACTTGATACCTCCTAGGAAGCACTTAAAGATCAGAGGGAGATTCCAAATGGACTCTACTTATTCTCCAAGATTGACCCTCTAGAGGTAATTGCTTACTATCTAGAGGATTTGTACAGACAAGGAGTAGACATCACAGAATTCCAAGTGGACTGGTTGCATGAGTTTCCATCAAACTTCCAAAAGAGGACATGAGATCCCTCTGAGAAGACCAAGCAGGTGAAGAAAGTGAAGCTGGGAGAAACATCTGGATCAAGACCCCCAGTGCCTCTGGTTGGCTCTCCAGGTAAGTCTGTATCTCTCCCTCCCTCTGTAAAAATTAAACCAATTGCTTCTTCTCTCCCTCAAACAAACCTTATATACACAACAGCAAATACTCCTCCCTCAACCACCAGATCCTCTAATCTACCATCTCAAAAATTCAACCTTGCCACCACAACTCTACCTGTTTCAGAAGCAGAAATGTTAAATGAAACCACTTCACCTTCTTCTTC
The DNA here is from genome assembly GCF_024323335.1 of Lathyrus oleraceus. Lineage (NCBI taxonomy): Eukaryota > Viridiplantae > Streptophyta > Magnoliopsida > Fabales > Fabaceae > Lathyrus > Lathyrus oleraceus. Next base: position 83,522,872 of record NC_066581.1, read on the forward strand.
ACCATCTCTATAATCCCCACCTTACTATGACCTTTCTTCTGACACTGAACCTTCTGACCCTCACTCCCCCACTTTGGCTCAGCTCCAAGACCGTGCTCTGGCCTCTCAAAAGCCATCACATTCTAACCCTGAACCTGAAGTCACTTCCCCACCTCCGGAAAATCCAAACACAACCACTTCTGAACCTCCACCATCATAACCAACTCACCCTGAACCATAACCCTCAGAAACAATCCACTCTAAATCACAACCATCTGAACCACCACATTCTGAAATCCCATAACCCATCCCTTTCGCTGACCCAACAACTCCCACTCTTACCCTAAGTGCCCCCACCTCACCCTCCCAAGCCCCTGCCCATGAACCAGAAACCACCCTTATGACCCTTGAAGAAGCAATTATGGTTTTTGCAGAGTCTTCAGTTGAAAAGGTCAAGTCTCTGACCATCAACTATAGTATCTGTGATGATCCCGCTGCTGTAAGGACTCACTAGAACAGCGTGATAAGTTGGATGACCTCTGAAGCCTTCAAGCTGAAAGGCCTCTCTAAACAAGTCCCCAATGACTTCATCAGAGACGCTGAGATCAGACTCCAAGAGCGTCTGGCCAGAGAAGCTGAGGAACGGGAAAGACAAGAAGCTGAAGAGAAAGCACGCCAAGAGGAACTTCAGAGAATCAGAGAAGCTAAAGCCAAGGCTCTTGCTGATGCTGTTGTTGCTGAAGCTGAGGTAAAAGCCAAAGTCGACGCTGAAGAAGCAGCGTGCCTTGCTGAAGAGTCTGCTGCCAAAGCCAAAGCCAATGAACTGACTCAGGGGGAGTCCTCCAACGCTGGATTCGTCCCTTTGGTCCTGAAGACTCTCGAAGAGCTACAGAAAGAACAACAGGTAGTACGAGCCAGACTGGATCAACAGGACTTTGTGAATGTAAACATTCAGAACATGTTGTCCTAGCTGCTCCAGAGGATGCCTCTACCTCCAAACCCTTAGGCACCTAGGATATTTTTGCTTGTTGCTTTCCTTGCTTTTCTTGTTGCTTTCTGCATTTTGATGTTTGTTTCTTACCTTCTTGCTTTCTGTTTTCTGGCTTATGTAAATGCTTATCTATTATATCAACTCTTTTGCTAAGTCTTTTGCTAAGTTTTTTTTTCTTCTGACAAAAAGGGGGAGAACTAAAATAGCTCTGATGAAAACATATATAAATTCCCTTCAAGCACTCCAAACATTTTCTCTGCTAAAATCAATGACTTAATCTAAACTTTTTGCCATCATCAAAAAGGGGGAGATTGTAAGAACAAAGTTGGTTCTACAATATATCTCTAAGATTTTGATGATAACAAAGGATGAAACCAAAAATGGTACTCTAACGAGATTTTTCTTAGTGTGAAGGACTCTAAACATTTACGTAGGATTTTGACCATACATCAGATACAAAATCACATCAGATACAAAGTATTAGATGATCACATGCCACTCAGAAAGGAATACATCCAGAAGGTTCTGATTCTGATCAATGCAGAAACCAGCGCAACAGTAAGAAGTTAGAAGCTCCGTCAAAAGACTACTTGAATTAGAGTCTGATACTTAAGAAGTCTATAGCACTGAGAAGTTCTGATAAAGTCAGATATAATCAGCCTCCGAAGACAAACTCTGGTATATCAAGACTCTGATGCAAACTCACAAGTCCAGAACGCGTGACAGAAAAGAATCTCATTATGGAAAGGAAGTATTTAAAGAAAGTAATAATGAGGCAGACAAAATGGTTTTAGAAAGAAATAACAAAAGTAATGACATTAATTATTCTCCAATGACCAAGATTCTGTCATCACTCCAACGGTCCTTCACAACGAATACATAAAGGACGAATTACTTCTCTAGAGAGAAACACCTGAGACACACAGAAATATCATTCATTCTCTCTCTTTTTCAGGAGCTGCTAGTCTTACGTGAAAAGCTTTTGCTCTCATATTTTCTGTAATACTTGCTTGTTGTTAGAAGCACTTCACATTACAATTTACTTTTGCTTAAACTGTTTCCTGAAGTCACTCTGTGCAGTCTGAATACTTGAGAGGGCTAAGAGACTATTCTCTTAGACGATTGGTTGTGTAATCTTTCAAGATTAGTGGATTAAGTCCTTTTTGAAGGCGAAATCACCTTGGTCGGGTGGACTGGAGTAGCTTTGGTTTTCAAGTGAACCAGTATAAAATTCTGTATGTGTTTTGATTTCCTAAAAAGTTTTTATTTCCGAAACAATTCAAACCCCCCTTTCTTGTTTTTCTCAACCTTCAGTATCTTGGCTGACCATTTGGCTCACCAACCAATCGAAGATTACCAGTCAGTACAATATGATTTTCCTGATGAAGAGATTTTGTACTTGAAAATGAAAGATTGTGATGAACCATTGCTTGAAGAAGGGCCAGAACCTGGTTCCCGTTGGGGCATGGTATTTGATGGAGCTGTTAATCAATATGGAAATGGCATTGGGGCAATGATTATTACGCCTCAAGGAACGCATCTACCATTTATAGCTAGATTGACTTTCAAGTGTACGAACAACATGGCAGAATATGAATCTTGCATTATAGGGCTTGAAGAGGCCATGAATCTCAGAATCAAGTATTTGGACGTCTTCGGAGATTCAACTTTGGTTGTGAATCAGATCAAAGGTGAGTGGGAGACAAATCAACCCAATTTAATACCATATTGAGATTATGCGAGGAGGATTTCAACTTTCTTTACAAAGGTTGAGTTTCATCATATCCCTCAAGATGAGAACTGGATGGCAGATGCTCTTGCAACGTTAGCGTCAATGATTATAGTGAAGTATTGGAATGAAGTTCTCAATTTGTCTGTGATGCGTCTTGATAGGCCAGCTCATGTGTTTGCTGTTGAAGAGATCAAAGAGGAGAAGTCGTGGTATTACGACATCAAATGTTTCCTCCAAAGTCAGATTTACCCGCCTGGGACATCTTTGAAAGATAAGGAGACTTTGAGAAGATTAGCCGGTAATTTCTACTTGAATGGTGATGTACTATAGAAGAGAAACTTCGATATGGTTCTACTCAGATGCATGGATAAACACGAAGCAGACCTGTTGATGACCGAAGTGCATGAAGGTTCCTTTGGTACTCATTCCAATGGACATGCAATGGAGAAGAAGATGTTGCGAGTAGGTTACTATTGGCTATCAATGGAATCTGACTATTGCAAGTTTGTGAAGAAATGCCACAGGTGTCAAATATATGCTGATAAGGTTCATGTTCCTCCGACACTATTGAATGTTATCTCTTTCCCATGGCCCTTCTCCATGTGGGTAATTGATATGATTGGGATGATTTAGCCCAAAGCTTTGAATGGACATCGTTTCATTTTGGTGGAAATTGATTACTTCACAAAATGGGTTGAAGCGGCATCGTATGCAAATGTAACCAAGCAATTCGTTGTAAAGTTTATCATGAATCAAATCATAAGCCATTATGGTGTGCCAAGTAAGATCATTACTGATAATGGATCGAACTTGAATAACAATTGGGTGGAAGCTCTTTGCGAAGACTTTAAGATTGCACACCATAATTCTTCTCCCTACAGACCTAAGATGAATGGGGTTGTTGAAGCTGCAAACAAGAACACTAAGAAGGTTATCCAGAATATGGTTGTCACGTATAAGGATTGGCATGAGATGCTCCCATTTTCTTTGCATGGGTATCGTACATCGTCTGCACTTCAACAGGGGCAACCCCTTTCTCTCTTGTGTATGGTATAGAAGCAGTGCTCCCCGTAGAGGTTGAGATTCCTTCATTGCGTGTGCTCATGGAAGCCAAGTTGACTGAGGCTGAATGGTGTCAGACTAGGTTTGACCAGCTAAATTTGATCGAAGAGAAGAGATTGACTGCCATGTGTCATGGTCAATTATATCAGCAGAGAATGAAGAAAGCTTTTGATAAGAAGGTCAAACCTCGTGTGTTTAAAGAAGGTGACCTTGTGCTCAAGAAGATCTTGTCGTTTAAACCAGATTCTAGGGGAAAATGGACTCCTAATTATGAAGGCCCATATGTTGTTAAGAGAACCTTTTCAGGTGGTGCTTTGATTCTTACAACTATGGAGGGTGAAGATTTCACTCGTCCCGTGAATGCAGACGTAGTCAAGAAATACTTCGCCTAAAAAAAGAAAAGAACAGCTCGCTAAGTTGAAAACTCGAAAGGGTAGCTTAGGCAAAAAAGAGTGTCTTAGTGGATTGAAAACCCGAAAGGGAGGCTTAGGAAAAAAAGAGCGTCTCGGTGGATTGAAAACCCGAAAGGGCGATCCAAGAAAAAATTAGAGACATAAAAATAGAAAAGAATTTCCCGATAAGTTGACTTCCCCTCCTTGGGGAAACTTATGCAAAAATTAGGGATTATGGAAAGTAACTGCATTCTGCTGATCTTCAAACTTTGGAGAATTTTGAGCACAAGGTTGACGTCGATTCATCATCCTGGCAGCGGTGAAGAGCACAGTGGATATCAAGAGTTGGTATAAGGATTAAGGATCATTTGTATTCAATGTAACCCTTTTCCATGTAAATTACCATTTTCAACTTTGTAAAAATCTATGGAGTCTTGTCATTTACAGACTACCATCCCTTTAAAAAAAGTTGAGCTTTTGTCCAATTATTTCTACTCTTATTTACTTCAGCCAATAGTTTAAATTTTATTATGACCATTTTGGAAATTTAAAACTTTTAATCAAAATCTATTTTTCTTAAAACATATAAAAACAAGAAATTTTCAAAGCAATTAAAAGGAAGTATCAACAACACTTCAAAGAGTAGCAAGTCCTTAAGTGCTAAGCATTAGAGGTTCCCCAAGCAGTTAACCCTTTGGGTATCCCTAGTTGTTCGTCTTGATCCGGTTCCCTTGCGAAGTGTTTGTTCCCTAGCAGAGTTCTGATTCTTTTTTCCCAGCTAAGTTGGTTGATTCAGTACCTTGCGGCATGTTACTTCCCCGACAGTGTTTCTGTATTTCTCCAACAGGGTTGATCTTCAGCAGAGTAAGTGATTTTCCCTAGTAGATCGCATTGGTTTCCCCACCTGTCGCCATCTGAATCGCTCCTAGTCAGAGTTTCTTCCTGATTTCTGAGTGACTGTTTTGTATTTATCTTCTGCATGGTTGTCTACCATTTAATATGATGTTAACCTAAAATTCCTTGAAGACTCGATAACTTCGCCTCTCCTCAGCAGATCTCCTCCCTCAGCTAGTTTAGAGCCTTTGGTTTGTTGATTTCTCTATTCTCCAGCAGTTGTCTCCCTCTTTTTGTGGATTAATCGAGGATTGTACCGATGATTCAAATTCTTTGCGACACCTTTGTATCTTTTGTGATCGTTTTGTCAGCATAATCATCATATACAAATACATTCATATAATTTCATAATTGCGTATTTGCATCGTCATATTTGATTAACTTGTTGATTTGAGATGCTTATTCTCTGTATGACGGTACTTTATCCCCATACAAATTCCGGTGTATGTCCTTCCTCAATTGTAGAGCATCATCCCCTTAGGCAGAAAGACTTTAACCTTTCTCCTCTTCCCCACTGAGTTTGTTTCCTAGTGGATGATTATTATTTCAGTTTCCTTCCCAGTTGTTTATCTGGATGGAATCACTCACCTTGAGTTATATCCTCATTGGGTTGTGTCTTGATTGACTGTTTCTTTCTAGCTCTTACCTAGATAGATGCTTTAAGTCTCCTAAGAGCTTATTACCCAATGACTGGTAATATTCTTCTTAGTTTGCAGTTTGTTACTTCCTGCCCAATACCCGACAAAAGTACCCCTGTTTTTCTCCTCATTAGAGTCCTTAGTGGATCTACTCCCCAGAAAGTATAGCCTTGATATGTTCATCCTAATCGATGACGGATATCTTTCTCTCCCCTGCCTGAGTTTATCCTTGGTATGTTCATCATAACCGATGACGGATATTCTAACCTTTGGTATTCTACCCAGTAAAAAGGTAGTTGTAATCCCTATTCTTGTTCCCCAAAGAGTTAATCCTTGATATGTTCATCCTAACCGATGACGGGCTTCCTTCTCTTTGCGGTCTTCTACCCAGTAACCGGTAGTTGTAAATCCTGCTTTTGTCCCCTTCACAGAGTCTATCCTTGATATGTTCATCTTGACCGGTGACGGATTTTCTCTTTGATGGTATTTTATCCAGTAACTGATAGATGTAATTCCTATTTTCTTCCCTCTCAGAGTCTATCCTTGATATGTTCATCTTGATCGGTGACGGATTATCTCTTTCATGGTCTTCTATCCAGCATTCGGTCGATGTAATTCCTACTGCTTGTTCAGTTGGTTTATCCTTGATATGTTCATCCTAACCGATGACGGGTTTCCTTCTCTTTGCGGTCTTCTACCCAATAACCGGTAGTTGTAAATCCTATTTTCTGCAGTTTTCCCCAACAAGGCTATTCTTACCCAGTAACTGGTAATGAATACTCCCTTCTGTTGGTGCCCAGCGAGTCATCCTTGATATGTTCATCCTAACCGATGACTGATGTTCTCTCTGTCAGATCTTTATTATCTCTTCACCTAGTAACAGGTAGTAGATAATAGATTTCTGCTCCTCTTGTGTTGAAGTTTATTTCTTCCCCAGTTGAGTCGAGTGCGCATTTCCTTAGTGAAATCTCTTTTCCTGCATGATTCAAGTACTTCAGTTTTATCCCGACTTACTCGTATCCCCTGCAGATGTTATTGTTTCCCCGGCTGAGTCATTCCATGTTTGTATGGAATTCCTCGAGTCCCCCCAGTAGTTTTAAGTCGTAGCCTGGCCTATGCATAAATCCTTTTTCCCCCCAGAGTCTCTGTCTCCCTAGTGTGTTTTCCTTACAGAATACATTATACTCCTGTGGACTTTCGGTCTCTCTGATTTCTGCTCCTTTGTGGCAATATTTCCCCACAGAGCATTAACTTTTGCATTCATATCATATGCATCATGAGGTCTCTTAGGGACCAAAATTTATTTCTATATGTTATTTAAGCCCATTCTACTGAGTCGACATGAAGAGTTTAACCTTCGCCTCCTCAGATAGAATGTCCTTAAATATGGGCAGCTGTAAGACCCCAATTATGACCCTAAGATCCCTCATGTAATTTCATCATATGCATTAGCATTGGGATCATACCTTGGCATCCTCCTTACCCCTCTTTCATTGGGTTTGTTTTGGGAGAGATCACCAAGCACTATGTGATTGTATCATACTTGTACATCGTCATTTTACTAACCAAAATACCAAAAATATGTCTTTGCATTTGCCTAACTCTTTTGTAGGTAAGGCACTATCACCATTGATCTATCAAGTTCATATCTAGGGTTTGAGACCCTCATGATAAAGAGCACAACCATGAATTGATCCAAGAATGGTTATGAGCATCATATATGAGTTCCAATGATTCCTACATATCATTTTGATCAAGTTTTCTTCAAGAGTTTGAGGGTGATTTGCCTTGGAAACCCTAGTTTGACTTGGTATCTTGAGTAACTTCTCCAATAAGCTATCTCACTAATTGATCAAATCTCTAAAGGGAAACTTCAAAATTGATCATCTTATGCATATATGATCTACCATGATCCATGAAAGTCCAAAGCATTGGAGGTTAGCAAGTTGGTTGATGGTGGTTGGCCAGATGAACTCATCTAATCAAAACTGGGTCTCCCTAGACCCTATCTCCTACAATTTTCACCATATGAAAATGATCCCAAGAGACAATCTACTCTAAATGACATTCCAAACAACTTTTCTGTTGAGACCTAGAGCTAGTTTTGCTTGGAAAATCATTTTCTATGATGAAACATTATAGGTCATTCTGTCTAAACCCTAATTTGAAAGTCAACTTCCCAAGGTCATAACTTGCTCAATTTTTATGAGATGAAATATTTCCAAGTTGCACCATCAAATTCAAGATGTCTACTTCAACTTTAATGTTTGGAGTGAAAGCAAATTCAACTTTTATGAGCATGTGATATGAGGTTCATTATAGGTCATTTTTGACCTATACCATTGAACAAGTTGTAGCGGTGTATTCGTCGCTATATGATCTATCAATTAAATCATAAGCTAGAGATACATTGAAATTTCGAGTCGCCACCGCACTTTTATTTATCCAAAGGATTGGCTAAAAAGCGAACAAAAGCCTAAGAAGTTTTACACATAGAAAACTAATAAAAAGATCAGAGATTCTGGGTAAGGGGTAAATTACGCAATGGGAAGGTGTTAGGCACCCACTACGTCCTAGGTACTCCTAGGGAGCCCTTTTCACACTTGTTGTAAAAGATTGTTATTTGTTATGACAAAAATATTGTGCAAACATGATTGGGATGGTGAGAAAAGAATATACATTTTATTGGGTTAGTTATTTTTGTGTTATTGGGTTTGAACGGATGAACCCGCTGCCTACGTACCTTCCATCAAAGGTAAGGATCAAAACGCCGTAGTTCGGCTAAAAGATTTCCAAAAGTTGGTGGATTCAGTTTTAAACACAAGCACTGAGGCTTTTCATTATCAATGGGAGAACACTCGACCAAAAACAACATCCACCATGCGAGGATAGCTTCGACGTACTAGAGGGGTTAGCCCTGTTTTCAGTACGGAAGTCTTACTGTCGACTCACTAAGGATAGGCAAGTTTTACACCAACCACAATGATAATTGAAGCCTATGGCTAATGCATGAAAAGATTAATGGACAAAGCCAAAACAAGTGAATGAGTGAAGTTAATTGATTGTGATTATGAAAAGTGAAGTCAGAGTATGATTAAGATTGATTTGAAAGAAGTATTATGAAATGGAGTTTGAAAAAAAGTCAAGGACTTGAGTCCAGGTTTTTAGTTAGAAAAAACATGAAGATGTTTGCACAACACTTATGTCAAGTTTAAAAGGTATAGTGTGAAAAGTCTAGGACATAATGAATGATGAATGGATGAGGATGGATAGTAAAACTTCTTAGAAGGTTCACTTCTTGAAATCATATAGTAGATGATTCAAGTGTGTCCTTTGGAATAGCAATGGATAATAATAAACAAACAAAGCAAAGAAAGGCGGATACCGGATGCCAATCAATGGTCTTATACCAATCTCCTAAAACAAAACGGGATATCAGAGGCCACTCAATGGTCTTACACTAATCTCCTCAAAAGAAAAACAAAGATGAGAAATGGAAGTTAACTGCCAATCTGTCTGGACTTAGGTTAACTCCACAGTATGGTCCTAGGAAGTCCAATGCCACATTACAGGGACTTACAATGGATCCTCACATACAAGAACAAAAGCAACAATATGATCACAGGGATGCAAATGCCAACTTACAGGGACTTATAATTGCAACCTCTCACACAAACAGATGAACAAACTATGATCACAGGAAAGCAGATGCCAACTTACAGGGACTTATAACTGCAACCTCACATACAAACAGATAAAACAAACTATGATCACAGGATAACAGATGCCAACTTACAGGGACTTATAACTGTATCCTCACATACAAACAGATAAAACAGAAGATATGAGTGACCAATGAGGTCTTACACTCTATCCTTCCATATCACAGGAGCAAATGCCAAAGCAATGGACTTACAATTGTCCTCAATGGGCAAACAATAATGATAACATCACAAAACAAATGAGATGATCATGCACTAATGGCAATTGATGATGATGATAAATGCATAGCATACAGGCAAACAAGTGCACATGAAGCAATCAATCAATCAATGAATATCAAACAACACACTCTATAGCCAAACAATGGGGCTCACACAAGAGGGTTTGACTTTGAAAGTCCACTGTAATAGGTGAAGGTCGCTCTTAACCTTGCCATTGAGAGGCTAAGGTGAAGCAGATGAAAAGGAGATGAGGGGTGTGCCTCATTGCTTCTATCTCAGATCAGAGAGAGCATAAAAGAAAGTGTGGGAGCTCAGAAAGATGGAGCTCTCTCCACATTATTGACTCGATTAGATCTTGGGTTTTTATCTCAATGCTTCAACCATGTAATGGGAGCAAAGAGAGGACACACTGAATAGTGGGGGATAGATTGCTTATCCCTACCTTCCACCAATTGCCTTATTTGAAGGACTTTTCCTGCTTGGGACAAATATAAACAAACACAGGCATTGCCTCTTAAGGAGGACTTCAGACAGTTTGCCCGGTCAAATAACAGACCGGGTCTCCAGACTACATGAAGAAGAAAGGTTTATACCTCAAAGCAAATGCTAAATAGCAAAGCAAGCAAGTTCAAAGAACTTAAGCAACTAAAGTACCTGAAAAAAGTCAAACTTATTAGCAAACAGCTCAACAGTCAAAATCAAAAGAAATGAATCAATAGTCAACCACAGAGGGACCACTTGTGCAAGGCACAAAGACTCAAGTAGGTGAGTCACCTACAAAACAAAGGTTAGCACATTAAACAATCAAACTAAAACACATTTGAATGATCCTCAAGGCATTGGTGCTTAACCTGAAACAGATGAACTCAACATAAGCTTAGAAGACCACTAGGACTAGCCTAGGGTCAAAGATGAAAGAAAAAGTCAAGGCAGCAAGGAAAAGTCAACCCAAACCAAGTCTAAACATTCAAGAAGCATTCTCAATTGGATTCATAATTATATCATGCATCATGGTCATTTCATATGCAAAAGGATGCAAAGCATGGCAAGAAGGAGCAAAAATAAGTCAACAGCAAGACCTCTTTCAAAAGTCAACTCAAACAATCTCAAAAATCATGAAATAAATCACACTCAATCCTAACATCTAACATGGTAGACATGTAAAATTTCAAAGCATTTGGATAAGAGGAAGGCAGTCAAATACAATCATGAAGTCAAACCAAATTCAAGTAAGCATGGTGAAAGTCAACAAACATGGGTCAACTTCAAAAAATCATATCAATTTGAAAACAGAATAGAAATGAATGAAATTAACACCAATGTAAAGCTTGAGGTGTCTAGTTATCACATATGAAATTTCATGGACATACAATATGGTATGAGGATTTCACAAAAGATTTGGCAAGGCATAGCACAAAAAGTCAACAAATGACCAAATATGGAAGATAATTCTCAATCAAATGGAAAACAGCATGATTAATTCCAAGAAAATTCATACATGAACTAGACATGTGATAGGTGATTCATGAAAAATTTGAGGTCATTTGGATGTAAGGAAGCATGTGAACAAAAATTGGGAAAAAAGCATATCATTCATATAGCACCAAATGTAACACATAACTTCAGAAAATCATAACTCTCAATCCACAAATGATAAATGCACAAACTTTATATGGAAATGAAGGTCAATGTGTCTAGTTTCACCACAAAAAATTTCAGGCTCATTGGATGCAATATGAGTATTTCACAAAGAGAATGGCACAAGGTATCATTTATGCATACATGTCAAGAAAATAATTATCATTAAAAATCCAGCCAATGGAAAATTAATTAAAATTCACAATAAAATACTAGACTCATTTGTGATCATGATGGAAAAAATTTCATAATTTTTGGATAAAAATTGAAAGAGAAATTAATTGTGGAAGTTGGATGAAATTTGGATGCAACATGAACAAAATGCATGGTAAATGGGGTCAACATGTGGTCAACCGATGGCAAAGCTGTAAATAGCGCGCCACTAATCGAAGTGCTGCGTTTTGGGCAAGGAAAATGAAATGTTTTCATTGGTCCTCAGCCAATGAAACAGTGATCTGGCCAATGGACTCAAATTCTGAGTTTCTAAAAAAAAACCCTAGGGTTTATCACAGCATGGCTTCATGTTCAGCTTCATGAAATCGATCCAAACAACATCAAATGAACAGCAGCATATAACATAACAATTATGCAACAATCAAGTAGCCACAACCCACACATAACAGCCACAAACCATATGGATTTCTGGGCAGCTCAAAAATAGCAAAACAGCAGGGCATTCATGTTCTTCATGCAAGCATCATCATGAAACAAATTTCGAACAACCATCACAACAGCATAGCATTAACAAATCACATGAGCACGACTCATGCACCAACAGACAAACAGCATGAAAAATTACTGGACAGTTTGAGGTTTAACAGCAGCAGGGTTCAGCAATAGCAGCATGCATTCATCATCATCATACCAAACAAAACAAACAACAGCATACAACATGTTTCACATGGATTTCAGGACAATGCTCATGGGATTTCAAAACTGCAGCAGGGCAATGGCATCTCCAACATCAAAACAAAATTCGACCATCACACAATCAACATAGCATTTAGCAATGTTCACATAGCAACCAAACAACAATATGCAACACAGTTCATATGGTTTTTTCTAGGAATTTTCGAGGGTTTTAGAACAACAGCATGGCTTCATGTTCAGCTTCGTGTTCGACCAATAATCATACATGAACAGCACATATTCAGCATCAAGAAACAAGCACGGCTATGCAACCTCATCATCATACAACATTAACCAACAACAAGACAGACATTAACCATAGGAAATTCTGGACAGGGTAAGTTTACACAACAGCAACATTCATTATCATCATGCAAAATCATCAAGAATCAACATGCCCAGAAAATGAATATTACACCCACCAGCATGATAAACAAACATCATTCGTACATATTTTAGCAGCCATGATCAACAAATCGAGTTAAAGCAAAAGAATCATACAAAAACCACCTTGCACATGAAACTTTAACATCAGATTTCCTCCACATAACTCAACCATTTAATACGATATAAGCAGCCATGAACTCAGTGATACATGCTCTACCAGAAACATACCATGGTTTGGAGAAAAGGAAGATCGAGAAACTTACTTGTTTTGAAGAAAATTGAAAACAGGGCTGCTTTGATGGATTTTAAGGGCAAACAGGTGAAGATGATGCTTGGCAATGATGAATCCTTGAGGAAAATGAGCTCGATGATGCTTGGAAGCTCCCACGATTCAAACTGCCATTTGAGCTGCTTGGAGAAAACAGGTTCTGAAGATGGAATTCCAGCAGGGGAATGAGGGCTCAAAGGAATCTCAAATGAGGTTTAGATGATGGAGGATGCAAAGGTTCCTTGAGTCCTTTTAATGGCTTGTGCAGAAATTCTGTTTTGGCCCCAAAATGCAAGATGAGAGTGAGAGTGTTTTTGTGATAGCTGCTGCGTGTCTGCTAGGGTTGGATGCAGAAAATGCAGCTTAAATACCATTTGTTTTGGCTTGGTTTAGGAAGTGCTAATCTTGGTTTGTCTTAATGAACTCACTTGCCTTTTTTGCTAAGTTGAAAATATGGAAATGGAGGGTGTGAATTGGCACGATTTTGGGCTTGTAACCAGGCTGTAAATGCCAATTGTGTTTACTGTTTTTGGTCTGCACATGACTTGCTTGCTTGTTTTGTTCAAATGAAGCTTCTTGCAAAAATTGCCAATCTTGTACAAATGAAGTGGAGGGTGTAGCATTGCACGGTTTGGGCCTTGAAACAGGCTGTAGACAGACCACATTTCTGCTGTTTTACCTTTGCACATGAATTGCTGTACTTTGCTTTTACTTAGTGAAGCCAATTGTACAATTTGCCAACTTTGCATTTTGGTCAAAATGGTAGTAGAAATGGTGGTATGGTTATGATTTTAAGCTTGGAGCAAATCACAAATGATATATGGAACATTTCCCAATTGGCCAAATCAAGAAAAAGTCAAAGAATCAAAAAGTCAAAGTTTGGTCAAACTTTGAATTTAAATGAAAAAGGTCCAAAAATGCCATTTTGAATGGTAGGGTTTTGATGAGTGAAATTTATATTTTTGGAAAGAGGATGAAAAATGTGGTTTGTAGGAAAAAACCCCACCAAATTTGGCCTTATGGTTTGAGAGATATGGCTTGTTGAAGTTCAAAAATTGATGAAAATGATTTGATCATATCTTGACAACCACACATGGGATTTGAGAGTTCTTGGACTTTTTGAAAATGGGAAGACAAGATCTTCAACTTTCATGTTGGGCAAAAATTCATTTGAAGCTTGTATCATGATGTAAGTTCAAGATCAAGAAGTTTCCATTTTTGGCAATTGAAATTACAGGTCCACTTTCTATTTCTGGAAAATTTTCTGATTGACTTGATTTTCTTCCATGATGAGGTTTGCCATGATAGATGAGACTTATATAAGCATGAATGAGCTCCTTCAGATCAATTCTATCCATCAAATCTCTGATTAAATCAACTATTGACCAAGTTTGACTTTTCTAGGGTTTTGGATGACTGAACCACTTCTGATGAGTTCCAAACCCTAATTCCTTGAGACCTTGACTTCAAATGATGTCCCAAGATGTATGAACTCTTGATGATTGATCATGGTGTCCAAATTCTGCAAGAATGGCCACCATCCATTGCTTTGACTGACTGTTGACTGACTTTGACCTAATTGCTTCATCTGCAATCAACAAGGTTAAACTGACAATATTTTTGTACTTTTTGAATAATAAACATATGAAAGCAAAGATATACAAATGCAAAGAATGCTTGGTGATCAAGAAACAACCCACAAGGCAACCTACCCACTAGGAGGGGACAAAGGCATGCAATGATCCTTGAGGCCATGATATGGTATGATATGGGCCATGAGGGATCTTAGGGCCAAAATTGGGGTCTTACAGATGCCCCTATTTAAGGTCATTCTAGCCGGAGAAGTGAAGTTTAGAAATCTTCATCTCGACGCGGTAGAATGGGCTTAAATAACAGTAATGAGACAAATTTTGGTCCCTAAGAGACCTCATGATGCAAATGTATGCATGCAAAAGACACAAATTCTGTGGGGAATATAATTCACACAGAAGAAAAGACGATCCATCGGAGTAATACACTCACCAGGAACAGAGACTCTAACAAGACTCTATGGGGATAATAAAAGAAAAAGAAATGTGTGGACAAGACACGACTCTAAACTGGGGAAAAACAAAACTGACATAACGTGATCAAAACACGACTCTGATTAAGGAAAACAGAAAAACAGACTGGAGAACTCACTGGGGAGTGAAGGACTCACACTGGGAAGAGAATTCCAAATGGAAAATAAATCCATTGGAGAGACACAAGCTGACTCCTGGGGGAGAAGCAACAGAAAACTTCACTGAGGAAGCAACAAAGAAATGAGATGTTACCAGGCATACGGGTAACAAACTCAGGAAGGAACACCAAGGATACCGGTTACTGGGTATATAATAGGTGACCGACCAAAGCGTGAGTTGGATTTCACTTCCAAAACACTCATCATCCTGAAGAGAGCTAGAAAAGCAAACTTGTTTATAAGATGGACATTCAATTCCACAAGGAAAATGAATCTTACTCTGAGGGGAAGACAATCAAAAGATCGACTCAAGAGCGAACGAGATATAATATCCATTACCGTCAGAACGTGGATAGAATACTCAGATGAGACATATTATTCATTACCGGCAGACCGTGAATAATATACTCGAAAGGAAAATTATCCTGAACCGGTTACTGGGTTGTTTATAGGATAAAATCCGAAGACGTGAATTGGTTTTCACTTCCAAAACACTCATCATCCGAAAGGAGGGCTTGAAAAAGCAAATCGACTTACAGGATGGGCATTCGAATCCACAACGGGAAAACGAATCTTACTCAACTGGGGACACAAACCCAAAGAGTGCATGAGATATAATATCCATTACCGGCAGACCGTGGATAAGATACTCGCATGAGATATATTATCTATTACCGTCAGAACGTAGATAATAAACTCGCATGGTAAGAAACACCAGAGATACCGGTTACTGGGTATATAATAGGTGATCTACCGAAACGTGAATTGGTTTTCACTTCCAAAACACTCATCATCCAAAACGCAAACTGGTTAAAGGACGGCTATTCGATTCTACAAAGAATACGAATCTTGCTCAGTTGGGGAAAATCAACAAAGGATTCCAACTAAAGAGCGCATGAGATATATTATTCATTACCGGCAGACCGTGAATAATATACTCGAAAGGAAAAGACACCAGAGATACCGGTTACTGGGTATATAATAGGTGACTAACCAAAAAGAGAGACAATCGATACTAAGCATCCGGGTAAACGAAAGACAACTCAAAGGGATAAATTGCAAGCATCCGGCAATTATCCAACAACAAGAAATATTCGACTCCACAAAGGGAAATAGCGAATCTTACTCGACTAGGGAAACACAAAAGGCTTCGACTGAAGAGTGCATGAGATATATTATTCATTACCGGCAGACCGTGAATAATATACTCGCATGGAAGACTATCCACAACCGGTTATTGGGTTAATAAAGGATAAATCAACCGAAAAGAAAGACATCGGGATACCAAACTTGGTATATAATGATGACCAATCAAAAGGAACAACAAACATTACCAACAAAGGGGTAAATGAAAGGCGATCTGCTGAGGATAAATTGCAAGCATCCGGCAATTATCCAAAGAAGACTAGCTGGGGATACATTGATAAACAACCAATGATCCGGGGAACACAATCACTAGCATACGGTGAAAAGACCCACTGGGGATAAAATTGCTAGCATACGGCAATTATCCACAAAATACTTGCTGAAAATATAAGTGCTGATCTGAGCAACTTATACAAGCAAAGGAAAATCAACATCAAAGACTAGATGGAGATAACCACAAAGTTAGGGTTTACATCTACCGAATACGGGGTAGAAGACCAACACTCCGCATGGGGATAGAACAAATCACAAATCCGCACGGGAAACCAAAAATAGGGTTTATAACAAACCGCAAACTACTGAAGAGCAGGAAAATAGGATTTACAACTACCAGGTATGAGGGTAGAAAACCAAAACTCTGGCTGGAGAATAAAAGGTGTATAACCACAAATTCTGTCAAGAAAGCCAGGAAAGATAGGACTTATAACTACCGGTTATGAGGGTAGAGGCCCCAAAAACATTCCGCTGGGGAACAACCCACTGGGAAGTACAAGATATCTGACAAATAGCCAATTCGGGAATGATCCGAAAAGACGGACTGAATCAAGACACGTCCTAATGAGGATGTAACTCAAATAGGAAAATCCATCCCAATATATGTGTTGGGAGGAAACGGAAGAAACCGTCATCCACGAGGATATATCTCAGTGGGGAACTGCAGAAGGAAAGACAACATTTTCTGCTTATGGGGTTGACTCTATATGGAGAGATTTTAAACACCCGACATCTGCTTGGGGAGATCTATAGAGAGATCTATATCACCATAGCAGGAGACACGACAAACAAAAGATATATGGCAAAAAATGCAACATGAATATCTGAATGTTTATGAATATGCATGAATATGCGTGATTTATGTTTGATGAATGCTGACAAAACAGACAATTCTAACACAAACAGGTTCAGGAACCGAAAGTCCGGTATTATACTTCCAGGGGAAAAACCAGCTGGAGAGCCAATCTGCGGAGATCTACATGCTGTAAAGCAAGGATCTGCAGGTACTGCTGAAGAAGCAGAGAATCAGAGATATCAGGAAACAACCCAATCAGGGTACAGAAAGTCACAACGGGCAAAACAGCCACCAAGCCGAATCTGTAGGGGAACAAGAGAAGTCCCAAAGTATATCTGCAGGGGATCCCAGTGTCGACTGAGGAACAAAAGGGTGCATAAGCACGAACTGCTGTAGAAGCAACTCCACATAACTCCACTGGGGAACAACCCGCTGAGGGAGAATGATATTATCCAAATAGAATCTGATTGCATAAGCAACTCTATTGGGGAAAACTGTCGGCTACTCTCTTGGGAACAAACCACTGAGGGAGGACAGATCAAACAAGATAGATTCTGCAACGAACCACTCCACTTGGGGAGAATATACAGCAAACTGATCACAACAAGTAGATTCTGCAATATAAGCCACTCTACTGGGGATCACAAATAGTCAGGAAATAAATCCGTTCACTGGAGGCCAAAGCCATCATCCGACCATACTGGGATTGAAAGAGTATTCAACAGGCGAAACTGCCACAACAAGCACTCTGCAGACTATGCTGAGGAAAAGATGGTTGCAATACTGGGATGTCAACCCAATCGACCACGGAGTAGGAAAATAAATCCTGCTCTGCTGGAGAGAATAACTCTGATAGAGAGATAGCAACAATTCCACAGACGACTTCGCCGGGGAAAGGGTAAAGTACCGGGTATCAAACCACTGACTTACCGAGTCTTCAGAAAGAAAACGATCGTGCTGAGGAAACAGACAGTTCCGCTGGCAACACTGCATGGGGGAAAGCGGTAACAACTCCACTTACAACCCTGGTGGGGATATTAATAACAGCTCTACTCGCGACTCCGAGGGGAGTATCAATCAATCAATTATACTCATGACTGTGCTGAGGAGACAAATAAAGTCTGGGGCATACGACCCACTGGAGAAAATGACGGGGCACCAAGATGACAAACCATCAGCCGCCGAAACTTCTATAAGAAAAACACCCATGCTAGGGGAACTGCTGCTGGAGAAAACGAAGTCTTCAACAACACTCTGCTTACGACTGTACTGGGGAACAACCCCAACAAAGATCTGAAGAAAGAAAATACCACCAAACCAGGGATATGAACGAATGTCTTACCTGTTGGGAATCATGCCACCCTCGGGAGAGCACTGAGATATTTTTGAGTATCCTTTCAATCTTGTGAATGTTCACTTTGTCTAAAACAAAAATTTTGAAAAATTTGATTTGTTTAAAACAATGACATTTTATCAATTTAAAACATGCAAAACATTTGTTGAATTGAAACAAATAAGAGTGCAAATAAATGGATAAAAAGCTCAAATTGATTTGATGGAATGGTAGTCTGCAAATGGCAAGACTCCATAGATCTGTACAAATTTGAAATCAGTGATATATATTGGAAGAGGGCTACATTGAACATAATGATCCTTTCTCTACCAATTTGAATCTCGATGTATCCGAAGCTTCAGTTGACGATGAATCGAGGATCTTCTGACGAAATGACGACTGATGAACCAGAAAGTCTTGTCAGGATGCAGTTACTTGCCAAATCCCTCATTTTTGCCTAGATTGCCCCAGAGTGGGGTACTCAATCTAGCGGGATGCAAATATATCTTTTTTCTTCAAGTCTCTAATTTTTGCCTGGATTACCCTTGCGGGTTCTCCACCGAGACGCTCATTTTTGCCTAAGCCGCCCTTTCGGGTTTTCAACTTAGCGAGCTGTTCTGTTTTTTTCATTTGCATATACTTTTTTTTTAGGCAAAGTATCTCTTGACTGCATCTGAATTCACAGGACGAGTGAAATCCTCCCCATCCATTGTTGTAAGCATTAAAGCACCGCCTGAAAAGGCTCTCTTAACAACATATGGACCCTCGTAGTTTGGAGTCCACTTGCCCCTGGAATCGGGCGCGAAAGACAAAACTTTCTTGAGCACAAGGTCACCTTCTCGGAACACACGAGGTTTGACCTTCTTGTCGAATGCTTTCTTCATTCTCTGCTGATATAACTGACCATGACACATGGCAGTCAATCTCTTCTCTTCAATCAAATTCAATTGGTCATAACGACTCTGAATCCATTCAGCATCAGTCAACTAGGGACTTGAGGGTATAATTTTTCTTTTTCTTTTGAAGAAATCTTTGAAAAAAAATTTTGCTGATTTTTTGATTTTTTTTTTTTTTTTTTTTTTACCCTCTTTCTTTTTTCTTTTTTTTTTTTTTTTTTTTTTTTTTTACATTACATTTGTAATGCCCCAGTTTGACTGTTGCTGATTCTCATGATACAGCTGAATGAGCTTCTTTGTGCTCAAGAAGGCGGGTAATCTCATCAGGAATCCCCTTCAACATCATCTTCCTCTGCCTCAGATGCAAGGACTTCAAGATTAGGAGATGGCGTTGGATCATTATGTTCAATGGGTTTAGAAATCCCTGCATAATGATTCTGGATAATGAAAAGCTTTGAATTTTAAACAAGCAAATCATTTATGCAGATGAAAAATGTTTTATTATTTGTTTTTTCATGGTTTTTTGTGATCACTGATTTCATGCAAAAGCAAAAAGTGAAAACAAATGGAAAAACAAATGTTTGACAATGCATTAATTGAATGAAAACATCATTGTATTAAATGCTGCCAATAATGTCATCACTTCTCCTTTTGGCATGGGAGAAGGGTTTTAAACAAAAATGAACAAATCACGCTGACTTATGAATGACCGTAGGAACATCCACAGCGACCCAATTGTGGCAGACACCACCAGGTATGATGAAATTGTTCAGGTCTTCTGCATCTTCTTCTAAGATAGCAGCAGCTTCCTCTTCAGGTTGATCAGCATGGATGAATCCTCCACTTGCGAACAAACCTTGCTCATTGCATGCCCCAGAACAACAGCCAATGTCAGCCCGGGATCGGATAACCAGGAATAAATCCATCAACAGGAATAAATCCATCAGCAGGAATAAATCCATCAGCAGGAATAAATCCATTAAAAGCACTTGGTCTGGCAAATTCCTCCTTGAGTTCACAATTCTCTTGCTCAGGAAGATCCATCAATCTGGCAGAGTTGGCTCTGGTATAATACCGGCAAAGTGCGTCTTCAAAATAAATGAAGATCGCAGGGTCAGACCACAGGACGGGAGACCGGAACAAAACACCTGTTTATGCAAATGATGCATGAAGTGTTTATGCATATGCTTGTTTTTTATCAAAGGAACCCGAGGGTTTTATTTGCAAACTTTGAAATTTTAAGCATTTTGATCATACATGAGAATATCTCATCAGATATATCAGGTGAAAAAAAAAAAAAAATTCCCGGTTTTTTCATGTTTTGAAAATTTTTGCAAATAAACTCCTTTGAGTTCCTTGAAAATTTTCTTTTGCGATGACATGAATGTAGATGAATGCGTGAATGCATGAATGCAACAATCACACTCAAGGATCAAGCAAAGCACGCCAAACAAAGGTCGTGGGAAAGCTCATTGTATCCCTAATATCAATCATCCATTTTGGTGGATTTAGGTTTTCACCTTATCAACACCCAAGTTCCATTGATATTAACGGTACGTGAACCGGTTCAGACATTCTTAATATCAACCAGCCGCTTTGGTGGATTTTAGGTTTTACACCTGATCCGGGATCCATTGATATTAACAATGTTTGAACGACTCAACCACGAATCACGGGTTTGTTGAGAGTCACGAGCATGGAGTCTCGGTTAAGAACCACCCAAAGGGAGCGTACTAGGGTTTAAACCTGCCAGACATGTTCTATCAGAGGTTCCCATAATCATCGTTCCATCTTTCGAATATTATCGGAGGAACGAATACTCGTATTCCAAGAATATTCTCAAGAGAAACTCTTATGAGTGTAGTATCGCGTAACAATCGTATCAGAACTGACATCTGAACGACCTCCGCACTACGGTCCTAAAAATAGGCCAAGATGGGTTTGGTAAACTAAGGTCCTTGGCTTCCGCGGCACATGATTGAAAAAATAATGCCTAACCACAAATAACTTGTGTGACATTATTAATTCAACATGACCTCCACCAAGTGAATGGACTCGCAAGTCAACTGGCTAAGGACTACTCCACACCAGTCAACAAGACTATGCCATTCTCCTATCCTAGAGTGCACTCGAGTTCGGGTATAGAACTCATCTCACAGATCACCAAAGCAAACAGCAAATGTATATCAAGCAATTCACACATTACAATCAATACAGTGATCCCAAATTGTACAAAAATATGTCAAATAAAGAATAACAATATATCACAACAAGGGTGAAAAGTAGGCACTACCACCAGGGATTTGTCTGAATTCCCCAGCAGAGTCGCCACTTTTCTGTAGCGGTGTATTCGTCGCTATACGATCTATCGATTAAATCATAAGCTAGAGATACATTGAAATTTCGAGTCGCCACCGCACTTTTATTTATCCAAAGGATTGGCTAAAAAGCGAACAAAAGCCTAAGAAGTTTTACACATAGAAAACTAATAAAAAGATCAGAGATTCTGGGTAAGGGGTAAATTACGCAATGGGAAGGTGTTAGGCACCCACTACGTCCTAGGTACTCCTAGGGAGCCCTTTTCACACTTGTTGTAAAAGATTGTTATTTGTTATGACAAAAATATTGTGCAAACATGATTGGGATGGTGAGAAAAGAATATACATTTTATTGGGTTAGTTATTTTTGTGTTATTGGGTTTGAACGGATGAACCCGCTGCCTACGTACCTTCCATCAAAGGTAAGGATCAAAACGCCGTAGTTCGGCTAAAAGATTTCCAAAAGTTGGTGGATTCAGTTTTAAACACAAGCACTGAGGCTTTTCATTATCAATGGGAGAACACTCGACCAAAAACAACATCCACCATGCGAGGATAGCTTCGACGTACTAGAGGGGTTAGCCCTGTTTTCAGTACGGAAGTCTTACTGTCGACTCACTAAGGATAGGCAAGTTTTACATCAACCACAATGATAATTGAAGCCTATGGCTAATGCATGAAAAGATTAATGGACAAAGCCAAAACAAGTGAATGAGTGAAGTTAATTGATTGTGATTATGAAAAGTGAAGTCAGAGTATGATTAAGATTGATTTGAAAGAAGTATTATGAAATGGAGTTTGAAAAAAAGTCAAGGACTTGAGTCCAGGTTTTTAGTTAGAAAAAACATGAAGATGTTTGCACAACACTTATGTCAAGTTTAAAAGGTATAGTGTGAAAAGTCTAGGACATAATGAATGATGAATGGATGAGGATGGATAGTAAAACTTCTTAGAAGGTTCACTTCTTGAAATCATATAGTAGATGATTCAAGTGTGTCCTTTGGAATAGCAATGGATAATAATAAACAAACAAAGCAAAGAAAGGCGGATACCGGATGCCAATCAATGGTCTTATACCAATCTCCTAAAACAAAACGGGATATCAGAGGCCACTCAATGGTCTTACACTAATCTCCTCAAAAGAAAAACAAAGATGAGAAATGGAAGTTAACTGCCAATCTGTCTGGACTTAGGTTAACTCCACAGTATGGTCCTAGGAAGTCCAATGCCACATTACAGGGACTTACAATGGATCCTCACATACAAGAACAAAAGCAACAATATGATCACAGGGATGCAAATGCCAACTTACAGGGACTTATAATTGCAACCTCTCACACAAACAGATGAACAAACTATGATCACAGGAAAGCAGATGCCAACTTACAGGGACTTATAACTGCAACCTCACATACAAACAGATAAAACAAACTATGATCACAGGATAACAGATGCCAACTTACAGGGACTTATAACTGTATCCTCACATACAAACAGATAAAACAGAAGATATGAGTGACCAATGAGGTCTTACACTCTATCCTTCCATATCACAGGAGCAAATGCCAAAGCAATGGACTTACAATTGTCCTCAATGGGCAAACAATAATGATAACATCACAAAACAAATGAGATGATCATGCACTAATGGCAATTGATGATGATGATAAATGCATAGCATACAGGCAAACAAGTGCACATGAAGCAATCAATCAATCAATGAATATCAAACAACACACTCTATAGCCAAACAATGGGGCTCACACAAGAGGGTTTGACTTTGAAAGTCCACTGTAATAGGTGAAGGTCGCTCTTAACCTTGCCATTGAGAGGCTAAGGTGAAGCAGATGAAAAGGAGATGAGGGGTGTGCCTCATTGCTTCTATCTCAGATCAGAGAGAGCATAAAAGAAAGTGTGGGAGCTCAGAAAGATGGAGCTCTCTCCACATTATTGACTCGATTAGATCTTGGGTTTTTATCTCAATGCTTCAACCATGTAATGGGAGCAAAGAGAGGACACACTGAATAGTGGGGGATAGATTGCTTATCCCTACCTTCCACCAATTGCCTTATTTGAAGGACTTTTCCTGCTTGGGACAAATATAAACAAACACAGGCATTGCCTCTTAAGGAGGACTTCAGACAGTTTGCCCGGTCAAATAACAGACCGGGTCTCCAGACTACATGAAGAAGAAAGGTTTATACCTCAAAGCAAATGCTAAATAGCAAAGCAAGCAAGTTCAAAGAACTTAAGCAACTAAAGTACCTGAAAAAAGTCAAACTTATTAGCAAACAGCTCAACAGTCAAAATCAAAAGAAATGAATCAATAGTCAACCACAGAGGGACCACTTGTGCAAGGCACAAAGACTCAAGTAGGTGAGTCACCTACAAAACAAAGGTTAGCACATTAAACAATCAAACTAAAACACATTTGAATGATCCTCAAGGCATTGGTGCTTAACCTGAAACAGATGAACTCAACATAAGCTTAGAAGACCACTAGGACTAGCCTAGGGTCAAAGATGAAAGAAAAAGTCAAGGCAGCAAGGAAAAGTCAACCCAAACCAAGTCTAAACATTCAAGAAGCATTCTCAATTGGATTCATAATTATATCATGCATCATGGTCATTTCATATGCAAAAGGATGCAAAGCATGGCAAGAAGGAGCAAAAATAAGTCAACAGCAAGACCTCTTTCAAAAGTCAACTTAAACAATCTCAAAAATCATGAAATAAATCACACTCAATCCTAACATCTAACATGGTAGACATGTAAAATTTCAAAGCATTTGGATAAGAGGAAGGCAGTCAAATACAATCATGAAGTCAAACCAAATTCAAGTAAGCATGGTGAAAGTCAACAAACATGGGTCAACTTCAAAAAATCATATCAATTTGAAAACAGAATAGAAATGAATGAAATTAACACCAATGTAAAGCTTGAGGTGTCTAGTTATCACATATGAAATTTCATGGACATACAATATGGTATGAGGATTTCACAAAAGATTTGGCAAGGCATAGCACAAAAAGTCAACAAATGACCAAATATGGAAGAAAATTCTCAATCAAATGGAAAACAGCATGATTAATTCCAAGAAAATTCATACATGAACTAGACATGTGATAGGTGATTCATGCAAAATTTGAGGTCATTTGGATGTACGGAAGCATGTGAAC
Source organism: Lathyrus oleraceus (assembly GCF_024323335.1). Lineage (NCBI taxonomy): Eukaryota > Viridiplantae > Streptophyta > Magnoliopsida > Fabales > Fabaceae > Lathyrus > Lathyrus oleraceus. The sequence continues at coordinate 83,547,868 of NC_066581.1, forward strand.
AAAAATTGGGAAAAAAGCATATCATTCATATAGCACCAAATGTAACACATAACTTCAGAAAATCATAACTCTCAATCCACAAATGATAAATGCACAAACTTTATATGGAAATGAAGGTCAATGTGTCTAGTTTCACCACAAAAAATTTCAGGCTCATTGGATGCAATATGAGTATTTCACAAAGAGAATGGCACAAGGTATCATTTATGCATACATGTCAAGAAAATAATTATCATTAAAAATCCAGCCAATGGAAAATTAATTAAAATTCACAATAAAATACTAGACTCATTTGTGATCATGATGGAAAAAATTTCATAATTTTTGGATAAAAATTGAAAGAGAAATTAATTGTGGAAGTTGGATGAAATTTGGATGCAACATGAACAAAATGCATGGTAAATGGGGTCAACATGTGGTCAACCGATGGCAAAGCTGTAAATAGCGCGCCACTAATCGAAGTGCTGCGTTTTGGGCAAGGAAAATGAAATGTTTTCATTGGTCCTCAGCCAATGAAACAGTGATCTGGCCAATGGACTCAAATTCTGAGTTTCTAAAAAAAAACCCTAGGGTTTATCACAGCATGGCTTCATGTTCAGCTTCATGAAATCGATCCAAACAACATCAAATGAACAGCAGCATATAACATAACAATTATGCAACAATCAAGTAGCCACAACCCACACATAACAGCCACAAACCATATGGATTTCTGGGCAGCTCAAAAATAGCAAAACAGCAGGGCATTCATGTTCTTCATGCAAGCATCATCATGAAACAAATTTCGAACAACCATCACAACAGCATAGCATTAACAAATCACATGAGCACGACTCATGCACCAACAGACAAACAGCATGAAAAATTACTGGACAGTTTGAGGTTTAACAGCAGCAGGGTTCAGCAATAGCAGCATGCATTCATCATCATCATACCAAACAAAACAAACAACAGCATACAACATGTTTCACATGGATTTCAGGACAATGCTCATGGGATTTCAAAACTGCAGCAGGGCAATGGCATCTCCAACATCAAAACAAAATTCGACCATCACACAATCAACATAGCATTTAGCAATGTTCACATAGCAACCAAACAACAATATGCAACACAGTTCATATGGTTTTTTCTAGGAATTTTCGAGGGTTTTAGAACAACAGCATGGCTTCATGTTCAGCTTCGTGTTCGACCAATAATCATACATGAACAGCACATATTCAGCATCAAGAAACAAGCACGGCTATGCAACCTCATCATCATACAACATTAACCAACAACAAGACAGACATTAACCATAGGAAATTCTGGACAGGGTAAGTTTACACAACAGCAACATTCATTATCATCATGCAAAATCATCAAGAATCAACATGCCCAGAAAATGAATATTACACCCACCAGCATGATAAACAAACATCATTCGTACATATTTTAGCAGCCATGATCAACAAATCGAGTTAAAGCAAAAGAATCATACAAAAACCACCTTGCACATGAAACTTTAACATCAGATTTCCTCCACATAACTCAACCATTTAATACGATATAAGCAGCCATGAACTCAGTGATACATGCTCTACCAGAAACATACCATGGTTTGGAGAAAAGGAAGATCGAGAAACTTACTTGTTTGGAAGAAAATTGAAAACAGGGCTGCTTTGATGGATTTTAAGGGCAAACAGGTGAAGATGATGCTTGGCAATGATGAATCCTTGAGGAAAATGAGCTCGATGATGCTTGGAAGCTCCCACGATTCAAACTGCCATTTGAGCTGCTTGGAGAAAACAGGTTCTGAAGATGGAATTCCAGCAGGGGAATGAGGGCTCAAAGGAATCTCAAATGAGGTTTAGATGATGGAGGATGCAAAGGTTCCTTGAGTCCTTTTAATGGCTTGTGCAGAAATTCTGTTTTGGCCCCAAAATGCAAGATGAGAGTGAGAGTGTTTTTGTGATAGCTGCTGCGTGTCTGCTAGGGTTGGATGCAGAAAATGCAGCTTAAATACCATTTGTTTTGGCTTGGTTTAGGAAGTGCTAATCTTGGTTTGTCTTAATGAACTCACTTGCCTTTTTTGCTAAGTTGAAAATATGGAAATGGAGGGTGTGAATTGGCACGATTTTGGGCTTGTAACCAGGCTGTAAATGCCAATTGTGTTTACTGTTTTTGGTCTGCACATGACTTGCTTGCTTGTTTTGTTCAAATGAAGCTTCTTGCAAAAATTGCCAATCTTGTACAAATGAAGTGGAGGGTGTAGCATTGCACGGTTTGGGCCTTGAAACAGGCTGTAGACAGACCACATTTCTGCTGTTTTACCTTTGCACATGAATTGCTGTACTTTGCTTTTACTTAGTGAAGCCAATTGTACAATTTGCCAACTTTGCATTTTGGTCAAAATGGTAGTAGAAATGGTGGTATGGTTATGATTTTAAGCTTGGAGCAAATCACAAATGATATATGGAACATTTCCCAATTGGCCAAATCAAGAAAAAGTCAAAGAATCAAAAAGTCAAAGTTTGGTCAAACTTTGAATTTAAATGAAAAAGGTCCAAAAATGCCATTTTGAATGGTAGGGTTTTGATGAGTGAAATTTATATTTTTGGAAAGAGGATGAAAAATGTGGTTTGTAGGAAAAAACCCCACCAAATTTGGCCTTATGGTTTGAGAGATATGGCTTGTTGAAGTTCAAAAATTGATGAAAATGATTTGATCATATCTTGACAACCACACATGGGATTTGAGAGTTCTTGGACTTTTTGAAAATGGGAAGACAAGATCTTCAACTTTCATGTTGGGCAAAAATTCATTTGAAGCTTGTATCATGATGTAAGTTCAAGATCAAGAAGTTTCCATTTTTGGCAGTTGAAATTACAGGTCCACTTTCTATTTCTGGAAAATTTTCTGATTGACTTGATTTTCTTCCATGATGAGGTTTGCCATGATAGATGAGACTTATATAAGCATGAATGAGCTCCTTCAGATCAATTCTATCCATCAAATCTCTGATTAAATCAACTATTGACCAAGTTTGACTTTTCTAGGGTTTTGGATGACTGAACCACTTCTGATGAGTTCCAAACCCTAATTCCTTGAGACCTTGACTTCAAATGATGTCCCAAGATGTATGAACTCTTGATGATTGATCATGGTGTCCAAATTCTGCAAGAATGGCCACCATCCATTGCTTTGACTGACTGTTGACTGACTTTGACCTAATTGCTTCATCTGCAATCAACAAGGTTAAACTGACAATATTTTTGTACTTTTTGAATAATAAACATATGAAAGCAAAGATATACAAATGCAAAGAATGCTTGGTGATCAAGAAACAACCCACAAGGCAACCTACCCACTAGGAGGGGACAAAGGCATGCAATGATCCTTGAGGCCATGATATGGTATGATATGGGCCATGAGGGATCTTAGGGCCAAAATTGGGGTCTTACAGAGATCTTTCCAAACTTCAAAAATTCATAACTCTATCATTCCAAATCCAAATGACATGAAATTGGTGACAATTTTTAAGTTCTTTGAAAGCGCTACAACTTTGATGAAGACACTTTTCTCATTTGAAGCTCACAGAAAAGGTTAAGCAAGGTGGAATATTTAGATATATGGCTTGACACTTAGAAAAATTTTCAACATGTTGAAATTTCCAAACTTCCACCTCAAAATTGTCCATGTTCCAAGATCCAAATGAAAAAGTGTTGAAAAATAAACTTGTTCCCCTTGATATAACATTTCCAAGAAGTCCAACTTCATCCATTTTGGACAAGATTTGAATGGGTTGCGCATGGCTTGAACATTGCATCATCAGTTGGCAAAAATCAAACTTCAAGCTTCCATGAACAATTGCCTAGCACTCCAATTTGATTTCAGACTTCTTCGCACTCAATTATGGACGAAATGGAATGATCTCATGGGCCGGCACACTCCTATGCACACATGCATCACTCATTGCCAATTTTGAAAACTCAATTGTAAGGTGCAAATAACATGTGATTCAGCTATAAATAGAGCACCCTATGGTCATAATTGAGGACTCCTTCGCACCAGCTTTGATCCCAAACACCAAACCCTTCCATTTGAGAGGATAATCTTGAGAATTTCCTTTAGAAATTGAGTTTGAATCTCACTGTTTTGAGATTCAAAACTCCAGGGATCCAAGACCTTTTGTGCATTCTATTCTACTTCTGCAAGCATCCTGAGCAAGATCAAGCACGAGCCAAAGCAAGAACAAGTGAATCCAGACCTGTATTGAAGGTATTTTCCAGAAAATTTCATCTCTTCGATTCTCTCTCTATTCCACTCAATTTTCTTGGATCTTCGGTTGTCTGAACTCCTACCAATGTAGGCAAGAAGATTGAGTTGCTTAGAGGTCAAATCGAAGTAACTCAGTTGACACACCTCAAATTTCAACTTCTCATATCTTTCTATATATGTGGAGTTAGTTAAATTGAGGTGATATTCGTGATCTACACCATTTTATCTTTCAGATCATGTCCTCTTTTGTCATTTATGATGTGGTGATGATTGAACCAGTCCGACCATGGTTATCGGAGAAGATGATCGGCCTTTGGCTCCGACGATGAGCTGGAAGTGTTCAGAGCCATTAGATGAGTTTGAAATGTTTTAATCTCGTGCGTCGCTTTTGAATACCAAGCCTATACCGCGTTGACTGCAGTGCACCATGGAACGCGCGCTTCTCACCACTTGATCTGCCACCTCAATTAATGAGGGAGATCAAGTGGTCCATGTTTTTTTTGCTATTTTCTGATTTTCTTTTATTCCTTTTATTTTCACTAATTCATATTAATTTTAATATTGATCCAAAAAAATATGAGAGTTTCACCAAAAATTTTCAAATAATTTCCTCTTTCATATTCTGAATTAAAATTATTTTTTGGATCATTATTAATATTTTTCATGATTTAACTGATTTTGTGTTTATTTTTAGTTGTTTAAAAATACTTTTAAGTCTTTAAAAATTATGAATTTTTTTCTCCAAGGTACTTTGACCTTGTTTGACCTATGATAAAACTCATGGCCATTTCTTTGGTGTTTTGATGAGGTTTTAGGAATTTGACAAACCATATTTAATTTAAATGCCTTATTTTAGTATTTTTAATTTGAATAAATGTCAAATAATTTTGTTGACCAATTGTGATGACTTGTTTGAGTTTGACTCTTGTTGTTAGGCCTTGGTCAATGTTTATTTGACTTTGTCAAGTTAATATCATTGGATTTAGGGGATTGGTGGAATGTACATTCCATCTCCAAAATGAATGGATGATATTAATTATGTAAAAATCCTCCTTTGACCAATTTGAGTTTTGATCCATTCCCCTCCCTCTTCATCTCATTCCCCTTCTGTATGCATTCATCTCATTTGGCTTATGATATCTCAAAGTCCTAAAGCTAGTTGATTGAAAAATTAACATGATTATGGATGATATTAGGCCACCTCTTTTGCATATTCTTTTTGTGTGTGGTATGTTTCATGAGCATAGTCCCTTATACTATGTCTCAAACATGCGTTAACACCAAAATTCTATTACCCTACCTCAAATAGTTGTGACTTCTACATAAGTCCAATTACGATTGCTTAACATAGCGCTAAATTTGTGACACAAAAGGCATAACATTCTAGTTAGTAAGATTGTAAGTCTCCCCTCTTTCATGGTATTATATGGAAACTTGACCTTTTTTCCTTCCTTTGGAAGATATCATGGCTCAAGGATCCATGCTTGTGATAAGTGGGTTGAGTGTTCTCCAAAGAATGTCTTAAAATGAAAAGCAAAAGCAAAACAATACTAACTTCTAACTCATTTACAACTAACTTTTAATTTCAAGTCATTTACTTTAATGTCATTTAATTTTAGCCTTTATTCATTTGCCATTGTTCATATCATTCTAATTGTTTATGTTAATGCAATTTTCACTTTGTCCACTTGGACCATATTGTGTGATATATCTTGTTTGTGTATACTTTGCTTGTTTGTGTGGTCTTTGACCATTAATGTACATAATAACAACAAAAACCCTAAAAAACTTTTTGTGTGGACTGTTGGCTTGATCTTGGACAAATGGACTTCTAACTTAGGCAACATTCCTATGCTAAAGGACATGGCCAATGCCAACTTATTGAGAAACCAAGTGCTTGCAATTTGAAACTTCATTTGACACATCATCCAAGATCCCTCTGAGTTCATCTGCAACATGATCATTGTGAAGTTGTTATTTTAAACATGTGACTTGTGGAATTCATCTGTTTCATGGGCTAATTTTGAAGAAGATCATGGAATGGCTAAAGCTTGGATGTGGCTATCTTTATTTGATGCCTTTGCTCTTCAAGATAATATAATTGTGCATTTGTGTGTTGCTTGAGTCTAAATATCCAAGGGAATTCTGGGTTTCTATTCACATTTTTTGTCTATTGGATTGCTACCCATTTTGTCAGATCTTTTCAACTCTTAAATTTTAATTTTGTGCATAGGATTAGTCTCTTCATCTTCTCCCCATTTCTTTAATCTCAAAATCTCTCCCTCCCTTTTCAAAAATCTTCTTCGATTGAACTTATTTTGTTCTAAACTTTGACCATTTTGCAAAAAGATAGAAACTTTGGCCTTATGCCATTGCATTTTCAAACTTCTTTTCTTAAATCAAACTTGCAAATAACTTAACTATACTTGACTTAAACTTTCAAAAATAAAAAAATAACTAACTCATTCAAACCATTTTTAGGCTTTTGTGCCTTTCAAACTTAATTTTGTTAAAAGCAATGCATCCATTTTGAAATTTGTATCACGAACTACGAGGTTTTGATTCCTCATTTTTATGTTGGTACGTAGGCACAAGTCCGAAGGTCTTGTCGAACACAAAAATATAATCAATGAATTATTTTCTCATCCCTCCATTCTATTTGTTTGTAAACATCATTTTTGTACCAAATACATATGCACACAAAAAGGGCTCCCTAGAAGTACCTAGGACACTTTGGGTGCTAACACCTTCCCTCTGTGTAACCAACCCCCTTACATGTAATCTCTGATATTTTATTAGTTTTGATTTGAAAACTTCTTACTTTTGGGTTTTGTTCGTACTTTTTCCCTTTTCCCTTGGAAACAATAAAAGCGCGATGGTGACTCTTTTTATTTGATGTCTAGCTTATCCATAGCTTGATGATCATGAATTTACCGCTACAGTGTAACCTTCCATAACCAGTCACTAATGAACTAACCAATTAACCAACTTAAAATTGCACAACCTAACCTCTAACTCAGTGAGTTAACCAACAAAACTAACTAAGTTCATTCTAACTATTTCCTAAGCCAGTTCCAAACCTGTGTCAATCCAAACATGTTGCCTATTTAACCATCATCTCCATCATCATTTCGACACTCTTGGAAAACCATTACCCTTAAGCTCCCAATTCTTCACTGAATCGTCTCCCTCTCACACTCAAAGCTCACTTCCTAATCTACATTGAGCCTTCACCTTGAAGCTTCAAGAAGAGAGAGCTCAACCTTAATTCATCATTCTAGAATTTTGGGAAGAAGAAAAATTGGAAGAAGAATGATCCAGAAGAAAAAAAAGGATCAAAGAGAAGAAGAAAGTGCGACCAATACGAGAAACAAGCTATGAAATACATTGTAAGAACCCAATTTTGACCCTAATATCCCTCATGCTATCTCATCATATGCATTGGCATTGGGATCATACCTTGGCATCCTCCTTACCCCTTATTCATTGGGTTTGCATTGGGAGAGATCACCAAGCATCATGTGATTTTATCACACTTTGTATTTTATCGTTTACTAACCAAAATACCAAAATATGTCTTTGTATACACTAACTCTTTTATAGGTAGTGCACATGCTCTATCAAGCTCATATCTAGGGTTTAAGACCCTCATTACCAGGAGCTCAATCAAGGATTGGTCTACTATGGCTCTAGACATCATATATGGATCCCCATTAGCTTCACATGTTATCTTGATCAAGAATTCATCAAGAGTTTGGAATTGGTTTGCCTTGCAAACCCTAATTCATCTGGGTATCTTGTGTAACTTCTTCACCAAGCTTCTTCAACAATTAATCAAATATTTAAAGGGATACTTAAAATTTCATTATCTTATTCATATTTTATCTCCCATGAGTCCCAAAAGTCAAGAGAATTTCAAGCTAGCAAGTTGGTTCATGGTGGTTGACCAGAGGTATTCATCTGATCAAAACTGGGGTTCCCTACACCCTATCTCCTACAATTTTTATCATATGAAAATGATTCCAAGAGAAATGTTACTCTAAATGCCATTACAAACAACTTTCATGTTGAGGTCAAGATCTAGTTTTTCTTGTAATATCATTTCTTATAGTGAAAGATTATAGGTCATTTTGTCTAAACCCTAATTTGGAGGTCAACTTCCCAAGGCCATAACTTGCTCAACTTTTATGATATGAAAGATTTATAAGTTTAAAAATCAAATTCAAGGTGTCTACTTCAACTTTCATGTTTGGAGGAAGGGCAAATTCAACTTTTATGTGCATGTGATATGAGGATACATTATAGGTCATTTTGGACAAATGCAATTGAACAAGTGATTTTCCTGAACTTCAAAAATGCATAACTCCTTCATATTAAATCCAAATGAGGTCAAATTTATAACCATGATGAAGTACTTTGAGAGAGCTACAACTTTGATGAAGGAACGTTTTTCATTTGAATCTCACATAAATAGTTAGCCAAGGTGAAATAAGTGAACATGTGGCTTGACACTTAGAATTTTTTTTGACATGTTTGATATTCCCAACTTCCACCTTGAAATTCATCATGCTCAAAGATTCAAATGAAAAAGTGTCCGACGTGAAAGTTGTTCCTCTTGATCTAACCTTTCTAAAAAGTCCAATTTCATTCGTTTTGGACAAGATTTAAATGGGCTTCGCATGGCTTTAACATGAAGGATCCTTTGGCACAAATTGAACTTGAAATTTCCATACACCATTGCCTAGCAATACAACATGATCTCAACATTGCTTGTACTCAATTATGGATCAGAAGAAGTGATTTCATGAGCCTGTACACACCCATGCACCCATGCAACACACATTGCTATTTTTGGAATTCCATTTGAAGTGTGCAAATATCAAACCATTTGGCTATAAATAGAGCCCTCTATGCTCATATAAGGACCCTGTGCGCCAGCTTTGCTTCCAAAACTTTAAACCCTTTCATTTCAGAGGATAATCTTGATAATTTCCATTAAAAATTGAGTTTGAATCTCGCTGTTTTGAGATTCAAATCTCCAAGGATCCTGAACCTTTTGATCATTCAATTCTACTCCTCCAAGTGTCATGAGACGGATCAAGCACAAGCAAGAGCAAGATCAGTCGAATTCAGACCTGCATTGAAGGTATTTTCCAGAAAACTTCATCTCTTCAATTCTCACTAAATTCTCCATAATTCTATTGGATCCTTGGTTGTCTGAAGTCCTACCAATGTAGGCAACAAGATTGGGTTGCTTTAAGGTCAAATCGAAGCAACTCAGATCGTGCGCCTCAAATTTCAACTCCTTGTATCTCTCAATATACTTGGAGTTAGGATAAATTGAGGCTAGATTCGAGCTCAGTGGCATTTTTACTTTAAATTCATGTCCTTATTTTTAATTTTGGTGATGGTTGTGACTGAACCAGTCCGGTGAAGCTCACCGGAGAAGGAGACCGGATCTTTGGCTCTGGTGGGGAGTTGGCAGTCATCAGAGCCACATGATCCATTTGAATTGATCTAATCTTGCGTGTTGGTTTGGATTACCACTTGTGTTACGCATTGACTCGTGACTATGGTGGAAAGTGTGCTAGCAGCGACTTGATCTGCCACCTCAATTAATGAGGGAGATCAAGTGGTCCACGTTTTTTCTATTTTCTAATTTTTCCTTTTATTTGGTTTATTTTCATTAATTCATATTAATTTTAATATTGATCCAAAAAATATGAGAGTTTCACCAAAAAAAATTCCGCTTTCATTTTCTGAATTAAAATTATTTTTTGGATCATTATTAATATTTTTCATGATTTAATTGATTTTGTGAACATTTTTAATTGTTTAAAAATAGTTTTAAGTTTCCAAAAATGATGAAATTTTTTCTCCAAGATCCTTTGACCTTGTTTGGCCTATGATAAATCTCATGGCCATTTCATTGGTGTTTTAATGAGGTTTTAGATTTTTGATAAACCATAATTTTAATTTAATGCATATTTTGATAAACCAAAATCTCTATTGTCCGACCTCAAATTGTTGTGACTTCTACATAAGTCCAATTACGATTGTTTAACATAACGCTAAATTTGTGACATAAAAGGCATAGCATTCTAGTAAGTGAGATTGTAAGTCTCCCCTCTTTCATGGTATTGCATGGAAACTTGGCCTTCTTTCCTTCCTTTGGAAGATGTCTTGGTTCAAGGATCCATGCTTGTGACAAGTGGGTTGAGTGTTCTCCAAAGAATGACTTAAACAAAACAAAAGCAAAAGCAATACTAACTTCTAATCAACTAACAACTAACATTTAATTTTAAGCCATTTACTTCTATGCACTTTAATTTTAAGTCTTACTCCATTTGCCATTATTCATATCATTCAATTTGTTTAATTTAATGTCATTTTCACTTTGCTCATTTGAGACATATCTTGTGATTGTATATACTTGTTTGTTTTTGGTGGTCTTTTGACCTTAATGTACATAATAACAACAAAAACCTTAAAAGACGTTTGTGTGGACTATTGGATTTGATCTGAGACATTGGACTTAGATTTAGGCAACGCTCCCTATGCAAAGGACTTGGCCAATGCCAACTTTCATGAAAACCAAGTGCTTGTGAAGTGAACTTTCATCTGATATAAATATTGAAGATCCATTTGAGTTCATCTGCAACATGATCATATTGAAGTTATTATTTTGAACCTATGTCTAATGCCTATCTTTGAAGTCATCTGATACATGAGGAATTATGAAGAAGATCATGGAGTTGCTAAGCTTGTATGTGGCTATCTTTATTTGATGCCTTGCTCTTCACCTTGCTATTTATGTATTAATTTTGCTTGATTCTAAAGTCCAAGGGAAATTTGGGTTTCTATATGATATTCTTGTCTATTGGATTACATCCCATTGGTCAGATCTTTTCAACTCTTAACTTTTAATTTTTGCTTAGGATTAGTCTCTTCATCTCCTCCCCACTTCTTTAATTTCAAAATCTCTCCCACCTTTTAAAATCTTCTTTGCTTGTATTTTCTAAACTTAGACTTTATTGCAAATTAGAAACTTTGGCCTTATGTCATTGAATTTTTAAACTCTTTTCTTAATCAAACTTGTAAATGAACCTAACTATACTTGACTTAAAATTTCAAAAGACAAAAAGAAATAACACTCATTCAAACCTTTTTAGGCCGTTTGTGCCTTTGTTAAACTTGAAATTTTGTTAAAATCAACTCATTCACTTTGAAATTGATACCACGAAATACGAGGTTTTGATCCCTCATTTTCATGTTGGTACGTAGGCACGAGTCCGAAGGTCTTGTCAAACACAAAAATATAATTAATGAATTCTTTTCTCATCCCTCCACTCTATTTATTGTAAATATCATTTTATACAAAAACACATATGCACACAAGAAAGGGCTTCCTAGGAGTACCTAGGACACTTTGGATGCTAATACCTTCCCTCTGTGTAACCAACCCCCTTACCTGTAATCTCTGGAATTTTATTAGTTTTGATTTGAAAACTTCTTATCTTTGGGTTTTGTTCGTACTTTTCCCTTTTCCCTTGGAAACAATAAAAGCGTGGTGGCAACTCTGGTTTTATTGACGTCTAGCTTATCCATAACTGGATGGTCATGAATTTACCGCTACAGAAATTAAGTGGCGACTCTGTTGGGGAGTAGTCTCTAGTGGGTTTAGCCTACTTTTTGTGTGTATATAATTGTATATTTGATGTATGTATATTTGTTTGTGTGATATAATCTGCTTGTTGTGCTTGGTGATCTCTTAGTGGTGAGATAAGTTCTAACCCGAACTTGAGTGCAATTAAGATAGGAGGATGGTATAGTCATGTTCGACTTGTGTGGAGTAGTCCTTAACAAGTTGGCTTGAGACCCATCTACTAAGTGGAGACCCTTTTGGAGTTATGAATGTCACACAAGTTATTTGTGGTTAGGCATTGTTGTCTCTGATTTGGGGCCTGAGAAGCTTAGGACCGTAGAACATTTAACCCCTATTGGTCTATTTCGGACGTAGTGCAGAGACTGTTCAAGTGTAGATTTGATAACGGTTATTACGCGATACTACACTCAGACGAGTTTCTCTTGAGAATATTATGGGTTGATGAGTCATTCATTCTAACCTGTAATATCTGATAGATGGAATTAAGACTCTGGGAAATTTTTAGAACATGATCTACAGGTTTTTATCCTTAGTTCACTGGATGGTTCTTACCCAGACTCCATGCTCGTGACTCACAACAAACCCTTGATTCTTGGTTGATCCAATCAAGTCTTGTCAATATCAATGGAACTTGGGTATTGATAAGGTGTAAACCATAATCCACCAAAATGGATGATTGATCTTGACAATGACTTGATTTATCCCTTGACCTTTGTTTGTTTTCCTTGTGTGTGATCCCTTATTTGTGATTTTTGCATTCATGCATTCATGCGCATCATAACATTCATCACACTAAAAATAATTTCAAGGAACTGAGATCTCATTTGCAAATAGTTTCAGACCATGGATTATGGACGAAGGAACACTAAGAAGTATAGTTTCAGATGTCCAGATTTGAAAGAGTTAAGGAAGCTATCATCCTTTGTATTAGATCCCTTGGACTTCAAACAACGTCATGGGAAGCTTTTGTGTATCTTGTGTGCTGATGTGGTTGAAATACATCTGAGTGTGTTGGTTCAGTTTTATGATCCTCCCTACCATTGCTTCACTTTTCCGGATTATCAGCTTGTGCCTACGTTGGAGGAGTATGCCCATCTCTTGGGAATACCTGTTTCTAACTAAGTTCCCTTTAGTGGATTGGAAGAGATTCCCAGATTGCATATCATAGCTGAAGCTCTTAATCTGAAGAAGTCTGAGATTGAGGCTCATTGGGTGAAGAAAGGAGGATTGTTTGGGTTAACTTCTGAGTTCCTCATCAAGGAAGCTACCGCCTTTGCTCAAGCCGGTAGTGTGGATGCTTTTGAAGCTATCTTTGTATTGCTCATCTATGGATTGGCTTTGTTCCCTAACATTGACGGTTTTGTTGATGTTAATGCCATTAGAATTTTCTTGATTGGGAATCCTGTGCCTACTTTGTTAGGTGATATGTACTTCTCTTTGCATCTAAGGAATTCTAAAGGTGGTGGAACTATCATTTGTTGTGTTCCTTTTCTGTACAAGTGGTTTATTTCTCACTTGCCTTAGACGCCTACTTTTGTGGAGAACAAACAATGTCTAAGGTGGTCTCAGAGACTTATGTCTCTCACTAATAATGATATAGTTTGGTATGATCCTTCATTTGAGTAGCTTGGATATTATTGATTATTGTGGTGAATTCTCCAACGTGCCTCTCATTAGTACGCAAGGAGGAATAAACTACAACCCTGCTTTGGCTCGTCGTCAACTTGGGTTCCCCTTGAGAGACAAATCTAATAACACTTTATTAGAAGGTCTTTTCTATCAAGAGGGTAAAGATCCCCAACATTTGAAGCAAAAGATTGTGCATGCTTGGCATAATGTGCATAGGAAAGGAAGGTCCGAGCTGGGTCCGTGCAACTGTGTAGCTTTGGAAGCTTATACTCTTTGGGTGAAGAAGAGAGCTTTGGAATTGAAGATGCCTTATGCTTGTAAAAGACCTATGTCTATGGTTCTGGTTGAGCCATTAACTCTCCTTAACCAAGATGTAGAGGAGTTGGAAGAAGCCCTCGCCAAGATGAAGCAAGAGAAGGATATGTGGGAAGAGAGATTCCATGCTTTGAGCAGAAAGCATGAGGAGTTGCATCTTGAGTCTAAGGACAAAGATGCACTTATTGAGCTTCTTGAAGACCGAGTAATGAAGAGACAGAGAGAGCTAGAGGTTTCATCTTCCTCTAGTATGCCTCAGCCTTCCGGTGCTTGCAAGAATATTATTGACCAGCTTGTCATTGAGAAGACTCGGATGAAGACTTCTTTTGAGTCAGAGATTCGACGTATCCGAAAGAAGTACGCGCCTGCACCTAGATCTTATGATAGTGTTGTTAGGGATCCTTAGGATGATTAGTCTCCTTTTCTCTTGTATTTTTTATTTTGGTTTCTGAAATTGTACTCCGTGTAATCCTTCTTATTATATAAATAAAAGAGATTTGATGGTCAATCAAATTGTGCAATTGTTATTATTTATATATTTACAAATGAAACAGAAAGTTCCTTGAAAATAAAAACAATCAAAGCATTGCATTTCATGCATCATTTACATACAGGTTTTTATTTCGTCAGATGTCTTATGGGTTTTTCTTCTGTGCTTCAGCCAAGCTGACTCATCGATACAATACCCGCGCCAATCACGCAAGAATCATGGAACATCTAGAGCAAGAGAACAAAGACTTGAAGGACGAGATTGCCCGTATGACTGCCATTATAGAGTCAGTGTTAGCTGCTCAGAGCCAATCTTCTCCAACGCCTATAACTCCTCCTCCTCCTCACATGACTGTCATCTCCAAGGTTGCTACCTCTACCATTCCTGCTACTGCTGCTCACTTTGCGCCTACCATGCCTATCGAATTCCTGTGGGGAATGCCGCCCAATTTCATGCATAAAGGTTCTTCGCCTACTTTTTCTTCCATGCCGGCATCTAGCCCGGTCATGTCTGTGCCACCCCCGGTTGTTCAAACTTTACCCCGTGTTGAGGACACCATCTATCATTCCGAGTCGTCTGAGGGTTCGGATGTCTATGAGAAGATGGACGAAATGAAAGACCAATTCCTTGAGCTTCGAAAGGAGTTGAAGACCTTGAGGGGAAAGGATATATTCGATAAGCGTGATGCGGAACTTTGCTTGGTTCCTTATGTGAAAATCCCAACGAAGTTCAAAGTCACTGACTTTGAAAAGTATAAGGGGAACACGTGTCCACTCAACCTTCTCGTCATGTATGCTAGAAAGATGTCGACGCAAACTGATAATGATCAGTTACTGATTCATTATTTTCAAGACAGTCTAATTAGTGCCGCTTTGAGGTGGTACATGGGTTTGGATTGTGCGAGTTCCCGCACATTCAACGATTTGGGTGAAGCATTTATGAAGCAGTACAAGTATAATATGGATATGGCGCCGGATAGGGATCATTTAAGATCATTGTCTCAGAAGGATAAGGAGACGTTTAAATAATATGCCCAGCGATGGAGAGAACTTGTCGCTCATATTACCCCTCCTTTGGAAGAAAAGAAGATGACCAAGATTTTCCTCAAGACCCTGAGCTTATTTTATTATGAGCGCATAATTGTCAGTGCCTCCAGTGATTTTACCGAGATGGTAAACATGGGGATTAGATTAGAGGAAGGTGTTCGAGAGGGACGATTATCTAGGGAGGAAGTAGGAAGATGAATCCAATGCAGTATCTGTTGGGAGGCATGTGAGGCCTCATGTGAGAAAAGGTCAACAACCCCGTCAACACCATCATCAAGTATCATCTGTCATTCTAGTATTTTCAAACAATCAATCAACACCAATTCAACAACAATATCAACAACCGCCCCCGCAATGAACAAACACCTACAACAACAACAATACCAACAATCATCAACAAAATTTTGAGAGGATGAAGGTTTCTTTCGACCCGATTCCTATGACTTATGCTGAATTGTATCCATCATTGGTTCTCAAGAACCTTTTACAACCAAGAAATCCGCCTTAGATTCCAGAACCACTTCCATGGTGGTATAAACCGGAACTTCGTTTGCCTTTCACCAAGGAGCTCCCGGTCATGATATTGAGAATTGTTACCCCCTGAAGTATGAAGTCCAAAAGCTGGTGAAAAGTGAGATGGTGTCCTTTGAGGAGCGTGTGCCTAATGTCAAAGCTAATCCACTACCTGCTCACGGTAACCCTTCTATCAACATGGTAGATGGATGTCTTGGGGAGTTCATGGTATTTGATGTACGCTTCATTAGAAGGTCCTTGGTGACGATGCACAAGGATATATGTTTGGTAAGGGATTGTGAACATGACCATGATGGTTGTGCAATCTGCAGTGTCAATCCTCGAGGTTGTATGATTGTGAAGAAAGACATCCAAAGGTTGATGGATGAAGGTATGATTCATATTCTCCAGTCCCGTCACGTGGATAATGATGTGAATGTAATAGTTCCGGTGTTCAAGACACCAGAGAGAGTGGTAATCCAATTTGATAGCAGCAACAATGATAATGTCAGTAATAGATCGGTATCGCCGTTGGTTATACGGTTAGAGGGTCCAATCTCGTATGCATCTGATAAAGTTGTGTCACATCAGTATAATGCTACCATGTTAGAATGGTCAAGAGGTTCCTTTGCTTACAACTAGTTCTATTGTGAGCATAGTTGATGTTACGAAGGTGACCCGTAGTGGTCGTGTTTTTAGGCTGGTGTTCCCAAAGAATGTAGAAGATTGTTCAGTTGGTAAGAAGTTGGAAGTGCCTGCAGTAGATCCAGTTAACGCTCCGAAGTGTCAGTCTGGTGAATCTAGCAGGTTGAAGCTTAACGATGATGATGAGGTACTCCAGTTGATCAAGAAGAGCGAGTTTAATATGGTGGAGCAGTTGCTCCAAACACCTTCCAAGATTTCAGTGTTATCTCTGCTTATGAACTCTGAAGCGCATAGAGAAGTACTACAGAAGGTGTTAGAACAAGCATATGTAGAACATGATTTTATGGTGGATCAGTTTAATCATATTGTGGCTAATATCACTTCCTGCAACAACTTGACCTTCTGTGATAAGGAACTTCCTGAGGAAAGTAGGAATCATAATCTAGTGTTGCACATTTCAATGAATTGCAAGAAGGATGCTTTGTCGAATGTCTTGGTCGACACTAGTTCTTCATTAAACGTATTCCAGAAATCAACTTTGTCAAGGCTGTCGTATCAAGGAGCTCCAATGAGATATAGTGGCGTGATCGTCAAAGCATTTGACGATTCTTGCAAAACTGTGATCGGTGAAGTGGACCTTCCTGTGAAGATAGGTCCGAGTGATTTCCAAATTACATTCCAGGTAATGGATATCCACCCGGTCTATAGTTGTTTGTTAGGAAGGCCATGGATACATGAGGCGGGAGTAGTTACGCCAACGTTGTATCAGAAATTGAAGTTCGTCAAGAATGGTAAGTTGGTTATCGTCGGTGTGGAGAAGGCATTGTTAGTAAGCCACCTGTCGTCTTTCTCTTACGTAGAAGCTGAGGATGAGATTGGAACTCCGTTCCAAGCTCTATCTATTGCTGAAGAAAAGAGAGTTGGGGAACCCATATCCTCATTCAAAGATGCACAAAAGATCGTTGAAAATGGTAAGTCTGATCAGTGGGGACAGATGGTGGAGGTCACCGAGAACAAGAGTCGAGCCGATTTGGGATTCCAACACGGTTTGTATGTGATTAGAGCTGAAGATGTGCAACCCAGTTTCCATAGAGGAGGGTTCATTCATGGTAATGAACAACACTTAGCTGCTGTGATCGAGGGTGATAAAGATGAAGACTGCACCAATTTTGTGACACATGGAAAAGCTTGCAACAATTGGACTGCTGTTGATGTTCCTATTATTGTACATCGATCTAGGTAAATGCTTTTATTTGTTTTTGAAAATCTTTCTCCTATGCCTAAGGGAGAAGTCAACATTGTTTGGGCATTTTCAAATTTGATCATCAATAAAATATAACTTTATTCATCCACATCTATGATGTTTTATTTTTACTTTTTGCTTTATTCTGAAAATGGTAATCACAAAAAACATAAATAAAATATAATTTGTCCATCTGCATAATATTTGGTCACAATTCACTTCTCTAAAATTAAAATATCAAATCATTATACAGGTTGGTTTCTAAACCCATTGAATACAATGATCTTACTCTTTCGCTAAATTTTGAATTCCCTATGTTTGAGGCTGAGGAAGAAAGTGATGAAGAAGTGTTTGATGATTTGTCTCGTCTACTTGAGCGCGAGGAAAAAGAAATTCAGCCATTCGAAGAGCAGATTAAGCTAGTCAACTAGGGTTCCGAAGATGATGTGAAGGGAGTCAAGATTGGGTCTCGACTGTGTGCAAACGTTAAGAAGGGCTTGATTGATCATCTCTGAGAGTATTCAGATGTGTTTTCTTGGTCCTAGCAAGACATGCCTGGTTTGGATTCTGAGATTGTGGAGCATAGATTGTTGTTGAAGCTAGAATGTGCGCTAGTCAAGCAGAAGTTGAGGAGGACTCATCCTGATATGGTAGTGAAGATCAAAGAAGAAGTGCAGAAGCAGATTGATGCCAGTTTCCTTGTTACTGCTGAGTATCCACAATGGATGGCCAATGTTGTGCCTGTTCTGAAGAAGGATGGAAAAGTCTGTATGTGTATTGATTATAGAGATTTGAATAAAGCCAGTCTAAAAGATGATTTCCCTCTGTCACACATTGATATGTTGGTAGACAATACAGCTAAGTTCAAAGTCTTTTCGTTTATGGATGGATTTTTCGGATATAATCAAATCAAGATGGAACCCATAGATATGGAGAAGACCACATTCATTACACCCTGGGGAACATTCTGTTATAGAGTGATGCCTTTCAGTTTAAAGAATGCTGGTGCAACTTACCAAAGAGCAATAACTACTCTTTTTCATGATATGATGCATAAAGAGATTGAAGTCTATGTTGATGATATGATTGCTAAATCTATTAATGAGGAGGAGCATGTTGAGCATTTGTTGAAGCTATTCCAGCGTTTGAGGAAGTATAAACTCCTCTTGAATCCTAATAAGTGTACTTTTGGTGTTTGTTCTGGTAAGTTGTTGGGATTTATTGTCAGCGAGAAGGGTATTGAAGTTGATCATGCTAAGGTTAAAGCAATACAAGAGATTCCTACCCCCAAAACTGAGAAGCAAGTAAGAGGTTTTCTCGGCCGCTTGAATTATATCTCGAGATTCATTTCACACATGACTGCCACATGTGCGCCTATATTCAAGCTTCTTTAGAAAGGTCGGTCTTGTGATTGGACCGAAGACTTCCAGAAAGCTTTTGATAGTATTAAAGAGTATCTACTTGGTCCTCTGATTCTGTCTCCGCCTGTTGAAGGAAGACCCTTGATCATGTATTTGACTGTGCTTGAAGAGAGTATGGGTTGTGTTCTTGGTCAGCAAGATGAGACTGCAAAGAAAGAATATGTTATTTACTACCTCAGTAAGAAGTTCACCGATTGTGAGACTCGATATTCTATGCTATAGACGACTTGTTGCGCATTGGCTTGGGCTGCTAAGCGTCTGCGCCAGTATATCTTGAATCATACCAATTGGTTGATATCCAAAATGGATCCAATCAAGTATATTTTTGAGAAGCCTGCTTTAACTGGGAGGATTTCCCGTTGGCAGATGTTGTTATCAGAGTATGATACTGAATACCGATCTCAGAAAGCAATTAAGGGTAGTATCTTGGCTGACCATTTGGCTCACCAACCGATTGAAGATTACCAGTCAGTACAATATGATTTTCCCGATGAAGAGATATTTTACTTAAAAATGAAAGATTGTGATGAACCATTGCTTGAAGAAGGGCCAGAACCTGGTTCCCGTTGGGGCATGGTATTTGATGGAGATGTTAATCAATACGGTAATGGCATTGGGGCAGTGATTATTACTCCTCAAGGCACGCATTTTCCATTTACATCTAGATTGACTTTCAAGTGTACAAATAATATGGCTGAGTACGAAGCTTACATTATGAGGCTTGAAGAGTCCATTGATCTCAGAATCAAGTATTTGGACATCTATGGAGACTCAGCTTTGGTTGTGAATCAGATCAAAGGTGAATGGGAGACGAATCAACCCGATTTGATACCATATAAAGATTATGCAAGGAGGATTTCAACTTTTTTTACAAAGGTTGAGTTTCATCATATCCCTCGAGATGAAAACCGGATGGCAGACGCTCTTGCAACTTTAGCTTTGATGATTATGGTGAAGTCTTGGTATTAGGGTCTCAATTTAACTGTAATGCATCTTGATAGGCCAACTCATGTGTTTGCTGTTGAAGAGGTCAAAGATGAGAAGCCGTGGTATTTTGATATCAAGGGTTTGCTTCAAGGTCAGATTTACCCGCCTGGGGCATCCTTGAATGATAAGAAGACTTTGAGAAGATTAGCCGATAATTTCTATCTGAATGGTGATGTATTGTATAAGAGAAACTTTGATATGGTTCTGCTTAGATGCGTGGATTGACACGAAGCAGGCCTGTTGATGACTGAAGTCCATGAAGGTTCCTTTGGTACTCATTCTAATGGACATGTTATGGCAAAGAAGATGTTGCGAGCAAGTTACTATTGACTGTTGCAAGTTTATGAAGAAATGCCACAAGCGTCAAATTTATGCAGATAAGATTCATGCTCCTCCGACACTGTTGAATGTCATTTCCTCTCCATGGCCCTTCTCCATGTGGGGAATTGATATGATTGGCATGATTGAGCCCAAAGCTTCGAATGGACATCGTTTCATTTTGGTGGCAATTGGCTACTTCACAAAATAGGTTGAAGCGGCATCGTATGTAAATGTAACCAAGCAAGTTGTTGTGAGGTTTATCAAGAATCAGATTATATGTCGGTATGGTGTGCCAAGTAAGATCATTACTGATAATGGATCGAACTTGAACAATAATATGGTGGAAGCTCTTTAAAAAGACTTCAAGATTGCACATCATAATTCTTCTCCCTACAGACCTAAGATGAATATGGTTGTTGAAGCTACAAACAACGACATCAAGAAGATCATTCAGAAAATGGTTGAGACGTACAAGGATTGGCATGTGATGCTCCCATTTTCTTTGCATGGGTATCGTACATCCATCTGCACTTAACAGGGGCAACCCCTTTCTCACTTGTTTATGGCATGGAAGATATGCTCCCAGTAGAGATTGAGATCCCATCATTGTGTGTCTTGATGGAAGCCAAGTTGACTGAGGCTGAATGGTGTCAGACCAGGTATGATCAGCTAAATTTAATTGAAGAGAAGAGGTTGACTGCCATGTGCCATGGTCAGTTATACCAGCAAAGAATGAAGAAATCTTTTTATAAGAAGGTTATACCTCGTGTGTTCAGAGAAGGTGACCTTGTGCTCAAGAAGATTCTATCTTTCAAACCAGATTATAGGGGCAAATGGACCCCTAATTATGAAGGCCCATATGTTGTTAAGAGAGACTTTTTAGGCGGTGCTTTGATCCTTACTACTATAGATGGTGAAGAGTTCACTCGTCCTGTGAACGCAGATGCAGTCAAGAAGTACTTTGCCTGAAAAGAAAAGAACAACTCGCTAAGTTGAAAACCTGAAAGGGCGGCTTAGGCTAAAATGAGTGTCTCGGTGGATTGAAACCCGAAAGGGCGATTCAGGCAAAAATTAGAGACATAAAAAACAAAAAAAATTATCTCGATAAATTGAATACCCCACCTTGGGGAAATTTATGCAAAAATTAGGGATTTTGGCAAGTAACTGCATCCTGCTGATCTTCAGTTTTGAAGACATTCTTGAGCAAGTCAATTTTGATTCATCATCTCCAACCGTCGCCAAGAGCACAATGGATATCAAGAGTTGGTAGAAGGATCAGTGATCATTATATTTAATGTAGCCCTTTTTCCATGTAAATTACCACTTTTCAACTATTGTAAAGATCTATGGAGTCTTGTCATTTACAGACTACCATTCTATTAAATATAGTTGAACTTTTATCCAATTGTTTTTAATTTTATTTATCATTCAGCCAAATAGTTTTAAATTTTATTGTGATCATTTTTGAAATTTAATTTTTAATCAAAATCGTGTTTTCTTAAATATATAAAAGCAGTTATTTTAAGCAATCGATTTCATTAAAAGGAATATCAACAGTGGTTTGAAAACGGTAAGCCCTAAGTGTGGAGCATTGTTGGTTCTCCCGAAGCAGTTGGTGTGACCTATGTCTTTCATTCCCGACGGCATGACAGCGTCCGATGTTTGTTGGTTTCCCCAGCCGAGTTTTGTTGACATTCCTAGCCGAGCTTGTTGGCCTCCCTTGAGTTGTATGCGCGCTATTTCAGTAGTTTGTTTGGTTTCGGCAGATTTTTGCTTCTCCGCAAATCACCATTAGGTTCATCCCAATCCGTGGTTCTCTGATTCTGAGAAGCTATTTGTGTTTTTCCCCTGCAGGGTTGTCTCCCATTTGATATGGTGTTGACTTAAAATTCCCTACAGGCTTGATAGCAGTTTCCTTAGCAGATCCTTGTGCTTCCCCCAGCCAGGATTGAGCCTTCGAGATGTTTGATCTCTTCTCCAGCAATTGTTTCCCCCTTGTGTGGATTGGCCGAGAATTATATCGATTATTCAAATTAGTAACAATCGTATCCTTTGTGATCGTTTTGTCAGCATAATCATCAGATATACATATACATATACATATACATTAAGAAATTTCATTATTGCATTATTACACTTTGTGATCCATTTACTTTGATCCCCTGATATGGTGGGACTGTTCCCCATACAGATTTGGTGTGTCTGTCCTCTTTCAATTATAGAGTGTCAGCCCCTTAAGCAGAAAGACTTTAACCTTTCTCCTATTCCCCACTGAGTTATTTCCTCATGGATGATTATTATTTCAGTTTCCTCCTCAGTTGTTTATCCGGAAGGAACCACTCCCCTTGAGTTATATTCTCATTGGGTTGAGTCTTGATTAACCGTTTCTTTCTAGATCTTACATAGATAGATGCTTTTGGTCCTCTAAGAGTCTATTACCTAGTAACTAGTAATATTCTTCTCAGTTTGCAGTTTGTTACGTCCTGCCCAATACCCGGCAAGAGTACCCTTTTTCTCCCCAACGGATTCGTTTTTACGTTTCCCAAGAAGTATATCCTTGATATGTTCATCCTAACCGATGACGAATATTTTCATCCCCTGCTTTGAGTTTATCCTTGATAATGTTCATCTTAACCGATGACGGACATTCACTTTGTGGTATTCTACCCAGTAAAAAGGTAGTTGTAATCTCTATTTCATCCCCTAGAGAGTCAATCCTGGATATGTTCATCCTAACCGGTGACGGGTTTCTTTCCCTTTGAGGTCTTCTGCCTAGTAACCGGTAGTTATAAATCATGCTTCTTCCCCCCTTTGTAGAGTTTATACTTGATATGTTCATCTTAACCGATAACGAATATTCTCTTTGTGGTATTCTATCCAGTAACCGATAGATATAATTCCTATTTCTCTCCGCGGAGTCTATCCTTGATATGTTCATCCTAATCGGTGACGAATATTCTCTTTTTTGTATTCTATCCAGTATTTGATAGATGTAATTCCTACTTTGTTTAGGCGGTTTATCCTTGATATGTTCATCCTAACTGATGATGGATATCCTCCTTAACATCCCCAGGCAAGTCTATCCTTGATATACTCATCTTAATCGATGACGAATTTTCTTTCCTTTGAGTCTATCCTTGATATGTTCACTTTAACTAGTGATCGGTATTCTCTCCCTTTGGTCTTCTACCCAATAACTGGTAGTTATAAATCCTATTTTCTGCTTTTCCGAGCAGATTCATTCTTACCCAGTAACCGGTAATGAATACGCCTCCTAGTTTCCTTCAGCGAGTCATCCTTGATATGTTTACTCTAACTGGTAATGGATGTCCTCCCTATCAGATTTTGTTATCTCCATACCCAGTAACCGGTAGTGGATAATATATTTTTGCTCCTCCTGTTTTGAAGATTTTTTCTTCCCCAGTTGAGTTTGAGTGCGTATTTCCTTAGTGAAATTGTTGTTTCCTACTTGGCTCGGGTATTTCAGCTTTTGCTCTGATCTACTCGCTTCCTCCCGTAGATGTCCTTCTTTCCCCGACTGAGTCTTTCCATTGATTTATTTTTATGGAATCGCTAGTGTTCCCCAGCAGTTTTAAGTCATAGCCTGGCCTACGCACAACCCTTTTTATTCCCTCAGATTCTCTGTCTCCCCAATGTGTTTTCCTTACGAAATGCATTATGCTCATGCGAACTTTCAATCTCTCCAGATTCTTTTCCTTTGTGGCAACATTCCCCATAGGGATCTATTTTAACATTCATATCATATGCATCATGAGGTCTCTTAGGGACCAAAATTTGTTTCTATATGTTGTTATTTAAGCCCATTCTACTGAGTCGATGTGAAGATTTTAACCTTCATCTCCTCAATTAGAACATCCTTAAATAGGGGTAGTTATAAGACCCTAATTTCGACCCTAAGATCCCTCATGCTATCTCATCCTATGCATTGGCATTGGGATCATACCTTGGCATCCTCCTTACCCCTCACTCATTAAGTTTACATTGGGAGAGATCACCAAGCATCATGTGACTGTATCACACTTTGTATTTTATCATTTACTAACCAAAATACCAAAAATATGTCTTTGTATACACTAACTCTTTTGTAGGTAGTGCACATGCTCTATCAAGCTCATATATAGGGTTTAAGACCCTAATTACCAAGAGCTCAATCAAAAATTGGTCTACTATGGCTCTAGATATCATATATGGATCCCCAAGAGCTTCAAATGTTATCTTGATCAAGAATTCATCAAGAGTTGGGAATTGGTTTGCCTTGGAAACCCTAATTCATCTAGGTATCTTATGTAACTTCTTCATCAAGCTTCTTCAACAATTGATCAAATATTTCAAGGTATACTTAAAATTTCATTATCTTATGCATATATGATCTCCCATGAGTCCCAAAAGTCAAGAGAATTGCAAGCTAGCAAGTCGGTTCATGGTAGTTAACCAGAGGAATTCATCTGATCAAAACTAGGGTTCCCTAGACCCTATATCCTACAATTTTTATCCTATGAAAATTATTCCAAGATAAAAGTTACTCTAAATGACATTCCAAACAACTTTCATGTTGAGGTGAAGATCTAGTTTTTCTCGGAAAATCATTTTTTATGGTGAAAGATTATAGGTCATTTTGTCTAAACCCTAATTTGGAGGTCAACTTCCCAAGGCCATAACTTGCTCAATTTTTATGAGATGAAAGATTTCCAAGTTGAACAATAAAATTAAAGATGTCTACTTCAACTTTGATGTTTGTAGGAAGAGAAAATTCAACTTTTATGTGCATGTGATATGAGGATACATTATAGGTCAGTTTGGACCAATGCCATTGAACAAGTGATTTTCCTCAACTTCAAAAATGCATAACTCCTTCATATTAAATCCAAATGAGGTCAAATTTGTGACTATTTTGAAATACTTTGAGATAGATACAACTTTTATGAAGGAACTTTTTTCATTTGAAGCTTACATAAAAAGTTAGCCAAGGTGGAATAAGTGAACATATGGCTTGACACTTAGAATTTTTTTTGACATGTTTGATTTTCCCAACTTCCACCTTGAAATTCATCATGCTCAAAGCTTCAAATGAAAAAGTGACCAGCATGAAAGTTGTTCCTTTTGATCTAACCTTTCCAAAAAGTCCAATTTCATTTGTTTTGGATAATATTTGAATGGGTTGCGCATGGCTTGAACATGAAGGATCCTCTAGCATTTTATTAGTTTTGATTTGAAAACTTCTTATGTTTGGGTTTTGTTTGTACTTTTCCCTTTTCCCTTGGAAACAATAAAGTTACGGTGGTGACTCTAGTTTTATTGATGTCTAGATTATCTATAGCTTGATGTTCATGAATTTACCACTACAAACATTACCTGGAAGCTCATCATCCTCGTCACCAACTCCGGCAAGGTAATTCAGAAAACTTTGCTTTTCTTCGAATTCTGGTTACCAGTATGTAGAGAGTGAGAAGAGGATTCCAAGACCTCGTCCCTGGGGCTTTGAATTAGTGATGATAGAACTTAATTGGAGATTTTCATGTTAAGGTTCTTAGGTTGAACGGTTTCGGTTAAGGATTTAGAGGTCCAATTTCATGAAATTAACCAGGGATTCGGTTAGAGAATGAGTATATGAATATTTTGGTAGCTCCAATTTTGATTTTGGTGGCCACCATCGACGGGAGCGACGGTCGGTGCGGTGGCCTATGGTGGAGGTCCAGTAGAGTGATGTGAGAATGGCCATGAGGTAGAGCACGCATTTTGAGCAATTCAAACTTGATGACTTTGGCCAGGTCAATGCATTCCATTGGATTGACTTATGATTGGACTTGGTTCACTCAAGCCCATTGATTTTTCTCTCTCACTCTGCATTTTCATTGTTGCACCCCCTGGCCAAAACAGCTTGAGGTTTGGGCTAGGCAGAAGGCCTATTGTGCCAGGATTCATCTTTACACCTCCAATTCAAGATTCTCACCCCCTTGGTCCATTTTGGATTTCATTGCAATTTCAATTTATTTTCTTTTAATATTTTGGGGTTGACATTTATTAATTGCTTTTTAGGTATTAAATTTAGGTTTAGTTAGGTTTTAGATTTTTAATTAGAATTTAGGGATTAAATAGATGTTAGTATAGTTTTCTAATAAGATTTTGATATAGTTAATAATTAGATTTTAGTTAATTTTAGAATTTAGCAAATTTTTTAACATTAGGTTAAAGTAGACTTTAGGGATTAATAAATTTGTATATTCTACTTAGATTTTAATTAGAAGTGGATTTGCAGTCAATGCCATATTATGTGAAATGCCCATTTTACCCTCTTGGGATTGTTTTGTCATTTTTACCTTATAATCACATGTTCCTTTAGGAATAGAATTAACCTAGAATTTCAATCGAAAAGTTTGATCAACTATAACATGCTCCCATAGTATTTTAATATAGATATTATCCACAATAGCATGCTCCCTTAGGACTTTTAGCATAGAATTTTAATCAACTTCGATTAACCAATGCATGATCCCTTAGGATGGTCTCTAATAATTCCCACCTTTAGAGTAGGTCTAACCTAGTTTTTCCAATCAAAACAAACCCATGATTTAAATTGATCAAAATTAATTTTGATCAATTAAATCCTTTGAACTTGTATAATTCCACAGTCTAATTTGAATGACCAAAAGACCCTTGGTAATTTAATAAGACTTTTTCTCTAAACTGTGGAGCTCGAAGCCTCAATTCAAGATCTTCAATCAAGGCGTCCTCAGTCATACCAAGCAGTGGATAATATAAGCAATCAAAGGTGGAAAATTGAAAGAGTTTGTTAAATAAAAGTTAGAATTGTGTGGCATGAGCCTTAAGTAATAGAGAAGGAGTGGGACTGGAGAATTCCTACCCCCATTCTGAATATCTTTGGGTATGGGATGAATGATACAGTGCTCACCCTATTCACCTCTATTCATAGACTTTAGCGCAATTCTAATCATACGATTGACAAGTCTCTCTCCCTTCATAAAGCATCATGCAACAAGCGAGGACTACATCAATAACTTATCAATCATGAATCAAGTTGTACGACATGATCCTTAAGCAATGGAGAAGGAATGGGACTGGAGAATTCCTACCCCCATTCTGGATATCTTTGGGTATGGGACGAATGACCCAACACTCATCGTATTCACCTTTATTCATAAACTTTAGTATAATTCAAATCGAACGATTCATAAAGTCTTCATCAATACAAGAAACAATGACAAAGATTCTTCTCTCTCCACTTGAAAGTTAGGATGATAATTTCATGCCATGAGCCTTAAGTAGTAAAGAAGGAATGAGACTGGAGCTTTCCTACACTCATTTTGGATATCTTTGGGTGCGAGACGTTTGGCTCGTTGCTTATCGTACCCACCTTTACTCATAGAATTTAATGTGATTCTTATCAAGTAACTATCAAGTCTATCCCACTCTTTAATTCAATCATTCTATCATCTCTTCTTGCCTATTTAATCACCTTATTTTCAGCCCTAGTGGGTTGAACTACGAAAGCTCTGATTTCCTTAGTGCAATATAAGGATACGTAGGCAGGAGAATCCAGGTTCTTCACGAGCTACCTTATCTATTACTACCCTATTTATCAATCAATCATTCTTCATTCATTCAATATATACCATCT
Source organism: Lathyrus oleraceus (assembly GCF_024323335.1). Taxonomy (NCBI): domain Eukaryota; kingdom Viridiplantae; phylum Streptophyta; class Magnoliopsida; order Fabales; family Fabaceae; genus Lathyrus; species Lathyrus oleraceus. Next base: position 83,576,061 of record NC_066581.1, read on the forward strand.
TTTTGAGATAAATCATACTTCCCCTTGGACTCCTTGTCTATCCTTTTAGGACGATTTAGTGACAGTCCACCTCATCAATCGAGAGTTATTTGGGATTATGCCCAAACACTTAATTCAGTCTTTCTTTTTGGATTTACCGTATAGTGGCCGTCTTACTAGCCCACATACTGGTAAATGCATACCTTGCTCTTTGATTCAGAGTTTTTATCCTTCTTAGGTCCAAGATACTATTCTTATTTGACCTCGAACTGGTTGTTCCCCATCCAGTGATACATTATTCCTTGTACTATAGTACTGCAATCATTCCTTGAAGTAGTGTTTGTCTTGTGAGTCTCCGTCGCTTAGACAAATATCTCTCTCTCCTCGTTTCATGGCAGTTAACCTCTAAAATTGGGTTTGTCTTGTGAGTCTCCGTTGCTTGGACAAATACCTTTTGATACCATTTTGTTAGTACAAGTCATACTTTTCATCATTGTATGTCTCTCTTTCTATTCTCGTGGTTCCGAACTACGATTGTTCTGACTTTATCATTGCACAATGAGAATACGTAGGCACGAGGATGCGAATCCTTGGAGAGCATACTTCTAATTATTCCTTCTTTCTCCTTAGGGCATCATTCATATCTTTCACAATCCATTATCTACCTTCGATCATAAATCGTTCACCCAGTGACATACTATTCCTTTGACATCAAAACACCCTTTCTTTGTAATTCCATATTCACCCTTTTAGGACGCCTAATGTAAAGTCCACATTTCTACATAGAGTTGTTTGGGCTGTGCCGAAACACTTAATTCCATCTATTCTGGCTAATCACCTTATAGTGGTGGTCCTACTAGTCCACGTGTCGGTCAAAGTCGTTTCCCTCTATGGTACAAATCTCATTTCTCTTATGGATTCCAATACATTTCACCTTTCGAGTTCAAATAATGCTTCTTCAGTCATTTGTCCCCAGATAATCAATTATGTGACTTTGGTAACTCCACTCCATTCATTTCCATGATACATTTGTATTCTACTTTCCTTCACTTCACGTGATACACCAGTTACCTTTGAGCCAAATACACTACTTCTTTGTGCTCCTTCTTGTGTCACCTTGTGAACCAAGAGATGTTTGGGAATGTGCCCAAACACCTATTTCTTCGTCTTTTTGGCTTTACCCTATAGTGGCGGTCTTACTAGCCCACGTACTGGTAAACGCATACCTTACTCTTGGGTTCATCTGTTCACTCTTGTTGGAGTTCAAAACACTATCCTTTAGTTCAGACCATACCTTTATCACATTTCTTTTTCATCTCCCACTTCTAGTTCTTTGAACTATGGAGCTCTAAATTCCTCATTGCACTATGAGGATACGTAGGCATGAGGGCCCTAATCCTCACCGAGCACTTTATCTATTTCCTTTCCTTTCCCTTAATTATTTTGCAAGTAATCTTTAGATAACACCTATTCGAGTGAGAACAATCAAAACGGTTCCCATGGAGTACCATGGATGTTAGAAGTGCTAATACCTTCCCTTTGCATAACCGACTTCCTTACCTAGCATGTCTCTTTCCCCCGGGTTTTATCGATGTTTTCCCTTTCCTTCTCGAATAAATAAAGCTCGATGGCGACTCTGTTGTATGTTTGAGCGTGTGATACCTTCAGGTGTATTTCTGCTAGCTTCACTTCAGATCCCTTGAATGTTGATCTTGTTCTGACAGGTTCGTCTTTGTTTCCTAAAATCAATTCTTCAGATACATTTTGTCTAGTTCTTGATTTTTTTTTGTTTAAAGTGACTTCAAGAGCTTCTGAAGTTCTCTTTTCTGCTTCTTCAGATTCTTTAGCCTTTTCCTTAGAGCCTGCAAGTGTTATCTCTAATTCTACAAAATTGTCACTTAGCTTTGACTTTTCAGAGTCAACCTTGTCATCAAATATGACATTTATTAATTCTTCCATAATTAATGTTTCTGTATTAAATACTCTATAGCCTTTATAGTGTTCTGAGTATCCCAACATGATACATTTTTGTGCTTTAGAATCAAACTTGTTCAGGTAATCTTTAGTATTTAGGATAAAGCAAGAGCATCCAAAAGGATGAAAATAAGAGATGTTGGGTTTTCTCCCCTTACATAGTTCATAAGGAGTCTTCTCTAGAATAGGTCTAACGGAGATTCTATTCTGAATATAACGTGTTGTATTCACTACTTCAACCCAGAAGTACTGAACTACATTTGTTTCATTGATCATGGTTCTGGCCATTTCTTGAAGGGTCCTATTCTTCCTTTCTACAACTCCATCTTGTTGTGGAGTTTTAGGACAGGAGAAATCATGGGATATCCCATTAGAATCAAACAGTTCCTCAAAAAACTTTATTTTCAAATTCTCCACCATGATCACTTCTGACTCTAATAATTTTAGATTAAATTCATTTTGCACTTTTGAGCAAAAACTAGTAAACACAGAGTGTGACTCATTGTTGTGTTTAAGGAACTGTACCCATGTCCAATAACTATAATCATCAACAATGACCAGTCCATACTTCTTACCATTGACTGAGGCTGTTTTAACAAGTCCAAACAGGTCAATGTGAAGAAGTTCTAGAGGTTTAGAGGTAGAAACAACATTTTTATTTTTGAAAGTTGTTTTAGAAAATTTTCCATTCTGACATGCTTCACAAAGAGCATCTGAAGAAAACTTCAGCTTAGGTAGGCCTCTAACTAGCTCAAGTTTATTTAGCTGAGAAACCCTACTCATGCTAATGTGGCTCAAGCGTCTGTTCCATACCCATTGATCTTCGTTTACAGACATTAAACATTTTACATTCTAATCTTTTAAATATGAAAGTTTAATTTTGTAAATGTTGTTCTTCCTCTTACTAGTGAAAAGAATTGTGCCATTATTCTGATTAATAGCTTTGCACGTTTTTGATTAAAGATTATATGATAACCGTTATTACTTAATTGACTTATGGATAACTAGTTATGCATTAATCCTTTTATGTAAAGAACATAAAAAATAGAGGGAAGAGATCCATTACCAGTCATTCCATATCCTCTGATTCTTCCTTTTTGATTTCCTCAAAAGCCTATAAAGCTAGCATCTTTAAGTTCCAGGCTTTGGAATATATACTTTCTTCCTGTCATGTGTCGCGAGCATCCAGAGTCCAGGTACCATGATTGGTGTTTTAACTCTGCTGCACAGGATATCTACAACATATACTATTTTATCTTTTGGTACCCAGAATCTTTTGGGTCCTTTATAATTAGTTCTCCAAGAGTTTCTGGAAACTTTGGGTTTTCTAGCATTGTTAAAACTTTATGTCTGTGCATGTGTGTAATGATATGAAAAAGGAGATTTTGGCTTATCCTCTTCAGATGGTATTTGCTCATCTTCATCGGAGTCATATCCAATTCCTCTTTTCTTATTATGACTAACACCATAAATCATAGAAGCCATTTTGCTTCTTTCAAGCCCATTTTTCAGAAATTTCTGAAACGCCTTTTCATATTTGTATATGATTGTGTCAGAAGTTGGTGGAGCTTTGGGTAGAGTTTCTTCAAGTTTTAAACATTTTTTATTGAAAATTCATTTTCTTTTTCTAAAACAAAAATGTTTCCTTTTGGTTCAGAAACTTTTATTTCAAGCTTATCACATTCTTCAACAGTTTCTTCATGGACCCGTTTTAGGACCTTGAATTTCTGCCAAAGCTTCTGATAGGTGCTTAGAGATTCTAATAAGCAAGCTTCTAGATCAAAGTGAGAGAGATCATAAAATACCTCTTCAGAGTCAGATTCCTTTTCATATGTACTTCCAGATGTGGTAGCCATGAATGCGACATTTGTCTGTTCTAGTTCAGAGTCTGATTCTGAGGCATCAAATTCAGAATCATCCCAGGTAGCCATGAGTACATTCTTAGTTTTGAAGGAGTTCTTCTTGAATCCTTCTTTTCTGTAACTATCTTTCTTGAGCTTGGGACATTCGTTTCTATAGTGTCCTGGTTCTTTTACATTCATAGCATGTTACCTCTTTGCTTGGTCTGCTTCTGGAAGTAGATTCTGAACGATCTCCCTTCTGTCTGGGTCTTAAGAAGTTTTATTCCTTTTTCTCCAGAGTTGTTGGACTCTTATGGATAAAAGAGATAACTCTTCTTCGTCATTAGAGTCATCTTTTTCAGAATCATCATCTTCTTCTTCAACTTGAAGAGCTTTGTTTCTTTCTGGCTTGTGTCTTTCTGGTTTGGACTTCAAAGCCACTGATTTGCTTTCCTTTTGAGGTTCGTATTCCTCTAAATCTATCTCATGACTCCTGAGGGAGCTAATGAGTTCTTTCAGGCTTATATTGTTCAGATCCTTTGATAGCTTTAAGGCAGTGACCACCGGTCTCCACTTCTTTGGCAGACTCCTGATAATCTTTTTGACATGATCTGCAGTTGTGTAGCCTTTGTCCAGAACCTTGAGTCATACAATTAAAGTTTGAAATGTATAAAACATTACCTCTACAACCTCATCGTCCTTCATTCCGAAGGCTTCATATTATTCGATTAAGGTCAGAGCCTTAATCTCTTTGACTTGATTGTTGCCTTCGTGAGTCATCTTTAGGGAGTCAAATATTTCTTTAGCAGTTTCCTTGTTGGTGATACTTTCATATTCATTGTAGGATATGGCACTCAGCAGAATCGTTCTGGCTTTATGATGGTTTTTGAAGTCTCGCTTCTGATCATCGCTCATTTTGTTCCTAGCAATGACAACTCCAGGACCGGATACAAGTGGTTCATAACCATTTGTAACCATGTGCCATAAGTCAGCGTCATAACCTAGGAAGAAGCTTTCGATTATGTCCTTCTAATAATCAAATTTCTCTCCATCGAAGACTGGAGGTTTAGAGATGTAACTATCTCTTTCATTGGTGGTAGTCATAATGTTTTTCTCACGCTTGATCTCTCTACACTGTTAAGTGCCTGATTTGAAAATCAATAACAGAGCCAAAGCTATGATACCGATTGAAGGTAGAGAAAAACAAGAAAGGGGGGTTTGAATTGTTTTCACAAACAATAAAAACTTTTGGAGTTTCTACACACACAATTTTAAAGACAAATAACACAGAAGTTATCCTGGTTCGCTTGAAACTCAAAGCTACTCCAGTCAATCCAACTAAGGTGATTTCTCCTTCAAAAAGAACTTAATCCACTAATCTGAAAGATTACAACAATGTCTAAGAGTACAAAGCTCTCTTAGCCCTCTCAAGTATAAAGACTTCACAAGTCACTTGAGGAAATATTACAACAAATATTATAGAAATGCAAGAAGTCGTTTAATGCTTTTAGGTAAGCAAGATGAACACAGTAATAACAAATGAATCTCACACTAAGAGCAAAAACTCGTGTGAAAAAGTGAAGCAAGAATTAGTGAGTATTTGAAATTTGATAAGCAGAATTCTTGTTGAGTATTTTTTTGTCTTGGTATGATGAAGGTTGGACCTTAATATAGTGTTTAGAGATGATACTGTTGGATGAAGCATTTATGTTGATATCTTGCCAATGCTGGAACTTAGTTGTCATTAAGTTTATTGTCCTTTCTATAGTAGTTTAAAAGAGTACTTAATTTTCTCCAAATATATATTTATACCCTTTTGGAATAATTCGTTGTTAAATCTTGATCTGATTTGATTGGTGAGATTCAGAGTGCGCGGAGTTCAGATACTTCACTCAGATCTTGTATCCTTCAGATAGTTGTCTGATGTTTCCGTTAGAAGCTATTGATTAAACTTTGACTTTTTGTTCCTCAGATGTAGTGATCCTTAGAGACTTCAGATGAGGGATCTTTCAGATTCAGAAGGTCAGAGTCTTGAGTCATCAGAGCGACGCTTTTAGCTTTTAGTTCAGTTGTTCTGGACTTCCTTAACGCTTAGATTTTGTTCCATCAAATGCATTTAACGTTGGATCCCTACACACTTAGAGAATTTTATCAGGGTACCAAAATGTTTCATCCTTCGTTATCATCAAAACTTAAGGATAAATTGCAGAACCAAAATCTTGTTCTAACAGAAGATAACAATATAAGGAATTCATCTGACTCAAAGTATGAGTATGTAGAGGGAAATGAGGTTAATATGGAAGAACTAAATCCAGGGCATCCTTACACATGTAAGTTGCTAAAACCCTCAAATGGGAAGAAGCTTGTCGAACCCAAAAATGAAAAGTTCGTTGCTAAAACATATACCTTTGACGTTATTAAGTGTGACAAAATCTTTGATCTAATGGTTGTTGGTGGACAAATTATTGTTCCTAAAGAGGCTAAGGTCCCACCATTAGAACAAATAAAGAAAAAAAGGTTTTTGTAAATTCCATAATTTTTTGGATCATAAAACTTCTGAATGTTAAATTTTCAGAGATATGGTGCAAAATGCTACAAATGATTGATCAAGTTTTTCGATAAGAAGAAACCGCGTCCAGAAGAGGATGTTGAAATGAAAGTTAAGGCTCTCTTTGTCGAGCCAATAAACATCATGGTGGTCGACACTGTCGACGAAGCTGGGGATGAAGACAACAAAGCAAACTATGAATATCAAGCAGCAAAGGTCTACCCCAAAGCTGAAGAAGAATTGGTCGACTTTTTGAATCGTTAAAGGTTGAAAGGTTTGTAAGTGATGTTGTGCCCCAGGTGTAGCTCTGTGTTTGACAAAGAACCTTCTAAAAAGTTGGAGAGGATAAACCCTCATCAAGATAAAAAGTTTTTCCGACAGAATATACCTTGGAATCATTTTCGTATGACAAAAATTATAGGAGATAGGGTCTAGGGAACTCCAGTTTTGACCAGTTGACTTTCTCTAGTCAACCAACATGAACCATTTTGTAAAATTAAAGTTATCTTGATATTTTGGATTCATGGAGGATCATATATGTATAAGATGATGTATAATGAAGTATCCATTGATATATTTGATCAAATGTTGAAGAAACTTATTGAGGAAGTCACACAAGATACGTAGATGAATTAGGGCTTCCAAGGAAAACAAGCTTCAAACACTTGATGAATTCTTGATCAAAATGATAAATAAAGATAATGGTGATCCATATATGATGTCTAGAACTAATGCGAACCCTTTCTTGATTGATCTCCTTGGATTGAAGGTCTCAACCCTTGTTTTGAGCTTTGACAAGGCATTGGTGGATGCACACACTACCTACAAAAGAAACAAAGCTATACATAAACATATTTTTGGTATTTTGGTTAGTGAATAATTTAAAACAAAGTATGATACAATTTAATATGCTTGGTGATCTCTCCCAATTCAAACCCAATGAATGAGGGGAAAGGAGGATGCCAAGGTGTGATCCCAAAGCCAATGCATATGATGAGATAGCATGAGGGATCTTAGGGTCAAAATTGGGGTCTTAAAGCTGCCCCTATTTAAGGACATTCTAACTGAGGATGTGAAGGTTAAAGTCTTCGTATCAACTCAGTAGTATGGACTTAAATAACAACATCTAGAAACAAGTTTTGGTCCCTAAGAGACCTCATGATGCATATGATATGAATGTTAAAAATAATCTTTGTGGGGAATATATTGTCACAAAGGAAAAGAATTCGGAAGAAACTAAAAGTTCACTGGAGCATAATGCATTCCATAAGGAAAGCTCACTGGGGAAGATGGAGACTCTGGGGGGATAAAAGTTATGCGTAGGCCAGGCTACGACTTGAAAATTGCTGGAGACACGAGGGGATTTCCATGAAAATAAATCAATGGAAGGACTCGTTCCGGGGAATCAGGAAAATCTGCAGGGGAAACAGGTAGATCAGATCAAAGCTGAAATACTCGAATCAAATAGGAAAAGGCGATTCCACTGAGGAAATACACACTCAAACTCAACTGGGGAAGAATGAACTTCAAAACAGGAGTACCAGAGAGATATTATCTATTACCAGTTACTAGGTAGGAAGATAATATACTCTGTAAGAGAGACATCCGTTACCGTTTAGGGTAAACATATCAAGGATGACTCGCTGAGGAAAAAGAAGTGTATCCATTACTTGTTACTGGGTAAGAATTACCTACTGGGGAAAGAACTCAAATAGGATTTACAACTACCAGTTATTAGGCAAAAGACCAAAGAGAGAGTATTTGTCACTAGTTAAAATGAACATATCAAGGATAAACTCAAAGGAGGAATATTCGCCATCGGTTAGGATGAACATATCAAGGATAGACCACCAGAGGAAAGAGGAAGAATATCCGTTACCGGTTAGGGTAAACATGTCAAGGATAAACTGCCTGGGAGAAATAGGAATTATATTTATCAGTTACTGGATAGAATACCAAAGAGAGAATATATGTCACCGGTCGAAGTGAACATATCAAGGATAGACTCAGAGGGGAAACATAGGAATTACAACTACCTGTTATTGGGTAGAATACCAACAAGGGAGAGAAAATTCATCACTAATTAAAGTGAAAATGTCAAGGATAGACTCTCTAGAGAATGAAATAGGGATTACAACTACCTTTTTACTGGGTAGAAAACCAAAAAGGAAGAATATCTGTCACCAGTTAGGATGATCATATCAAGAATAAACCACCTGGGGAAACGTGGGGAACGAATCCACTGGGGAAAACAAAGGAGGTAGATTACATTTTACCGGGTATTGGGCAAAAGCAATGTACTCAAAAATCGAGAAGAATATTACCAGTTACTGGGTAATAAACTCTAAAGGGACCAAAATGTCTATCTAGGTAATAACTAGAAAGAAACGGTCAAACAAAGACTCAACCCAATGAGGATATTGCTCAAGGGGAGTGGTTCCATCCAGATAATTAGATAGGGAGGAAACTGAAATAATAATAATCCACTAGGAAAATGACTCAGTGGGGAATGAGAAAGGTTAAACCGTTTCTACTTAATGGGCTGACACTCTACAATTGAAGGAGGACAGACACACCAAATCTGCATGGGGAGATAATATCACCAAGGCAGGGGATCAGAATAAAAACCAATGTGATAAAATGCACAATGAAATATATAATGTTGTGTTTTATGCATGAATATGCATGTATATGATCATGATTATGATGACAAAATAACACAAAGGGTATAAATTACAAAGATTTGAATAACTGCTGCAACAGTCGACTAATCTCAACAAGATGGAAACACCAACTGGAGAAAATGCTAAGGATGAAAATAAATCATCTAGCTATGGGGGACACAGGAGATAAAACTCTACATGGGGATCTAAGCAAATTGCTGAGGATGATATGACTAAGATCGTTGCATTCCTCAATAATCATCAAATTCTTCTTGGAAATTGTGAAATAAACCAACTCCAAGGAAAAGATAACCGGATCTGATTCAGACAAAGGAGAAACTGTCAAAGTTATGCAACACAATTATGCAAATGGAAACCAAATAAAGGTTCCGGATCTCTAGGGTCTAATCACAAGACTGGGGGATACCAAACAGGAGCACCACATCTAGGGAATATGGATTTGTAAAAGGGATCAATCATCAGCTCAATTGGAGATAAGACCCACCGGTTTTACCGAGGATGATGAAATATTCGGGGAGAAAGTCATCAACCAAGTCGGGGATAAATGAAGAATTGTTGGGGAGGAAAATAGTTACCAAACCAACTGCTTGGGGAAGACCAACAATGCTTCATACTTCAAGACTTACCTGTTCTCATATTGTTGTTGACATTCCTTGCCGAAATCAATTATTCTTAAAGTGATTGTTTTTATTATTTTAAGAAAAACAATTATTATTCATTAATTTATTTTAAAATTATCATCATAAAAATTCAATTTTATTTAGCTGAAGTAAAAAAGAATAGAATCAATTGGATAAAAGCTCAACTTTATTTAATAGAATGGTAGTCCGTGAATGACGAAACTCCATAGATCTTTACAGAGTTTGAAAATGGTAACTTACATGGAAAAATGGCTACATTGAATACAATGATCACTACCCTCCCTACCAACTTTAATACCCATTGTGCTTGTCCTCAGTTGAGAATGATGAATCAGAAACAAATGACTTGCTCAAAATTGCTTCCATGATTAGGACCAACTGAATGCAGTTACTTGCCATAATCCCTAATTTTTGCCTAGATTTCCCCAAGGTAAGGTACTCAATCTACCGGGATAAATTTTATGTTTTATGTCTCTAACTTTTGCCTGGATCGCTATTTCGGGTTTTGAATCCATCGAGACGCTCATTTTTTCCTAAGCCGCCCTTTCAGATTTTCAACTTAGCGAGTTGTTATTTACTTTTCAGGCGAAGTATTTCTTGACTGCATCGGAATTCATAGGACGAGTGAACTCTTCACCATCCATATTTGTAAGAATCAAAGCACTGCCTGAAAAGGCTCTCTTAACAACATATGGGCCTTCATAATTAGGATTCCATTTTCCCCTAGCATCGGGTTTGAAAGATAGAATCTTCTTGAGCATGAGGTCACCTTCTTTAAACACACGAGGTTTGACCTTCTTATCAAAAAATTTCTTCATTCTTTGTTGATATAACTGACCATGACACATGGCAGTCAATCTTTTCTCTTCAATCAAATTTAACTGGTCATATCTGGTCTGGCACCATTCAGCTTCTGTCAACTTGGATTCCATTAGCATACACAGTGATGGGATCTCAACCTCCACGGGGAGCACAAATTCCATACCATAGACAAGAGAGAAAAGGGTTGCCCCTATTAAAGTGCAGATGAATGTATGGTACCCATGCAAAGCAAATGGGAGCATCTCATGCCAGTATTTGTATGTCACAACCATCTTCTGGATGATCTTTTTAATGTTCTTATTTGCATCTTCAACAACCTCATTCATCTTAGGTCTGTAGGGAGAAGAATTATGATGTGTAATCTTGAAGTCTTTGCAAAGAGCTTCCACCATATTATTGTTCAAGTTATATCCATTATCGGTAATGATCTTATTTGGCACACCATAACAATATATAATATGGTTCTTGATAAACCTTACAACAACTTGCTTGGTTACATTTGTGCACGATGCCACTTCAACCCACTTTGTGAAGTAATCAATAGCCACCAGAATGAAATGATGTTCGTTCGACGCTTTTGGCTCAATCATACCAATCATATCAATTCCCCACATGGAGAGGGGCCATGGAGAGGAAATGACATTCAACAGTGTCGAAGGAAAATGAATCTTATCTGCATAGATTTGAAATTTGTGGCATTTATTCATAAACTTACAAAAGTCAGATTCCATTTTCAGCCAATAGTAACCTTCTCTCAACATCTTCTTTGCCATAGCATATCCATTGGAATGAGTACCAAAGGAGCCTTCATGGACTCCAGTCATCAATAGTTCTGCTTCGTGACTATCCACGCACCTAAGAAAAACCATATCGAAGTTTCTTTTGTAAAGCACATCACCGTTCAAGTAGAAGTTGCCAACTAATCTTCTCAAAGTCTTCTTATCTTTCAATGATGCCCCAGGCGGATAAATCTAACTATGGAGGAAACATTTGATATCAAAATACCATGGCTTCTCATCTTTAACTTCTTTAACGGCAAATACATGAGCTGGCATATCAAGACGTATCACAGTCAAATTAGGAACTTCATTCCAAAAATTTACCACAATCATTGAAGCCAACGTTGCAAGAGCATCTGCCATCCGGTTTTCATCTCGAGGGATATGATGGAACTCAACCTTTATAAAGAAAGTTGAAATTCTCCTCACATAATCTTTGTATGGTATCAAACCGGGTTGATTTGTCTCCCATTCACCTTTGATCTGATTCACAACCAAAGTTGAATCTCCATAAATGTTAAGATATTTTATTCCGAGACAAATGGCCTCTTCAAGCTCCATAATGCAAGCTTCATACTCAGCCATATTATTTGTACACTTGAAAGTTAATCTAGCTGTAAACGGAAAATGAGTGCCTTGAGGAGTAATAATTATTGCCCTAATTCCATTACCATACGAATTAATAGCTCCCTCAAATACCATGCCCCAACGGGAACCAGGTTCTGGCCCTTCTTCAAGCAATGGTGTATCACAATGTTTCATCTTCAAGTACAAAATCTCTTCATCGGGAAAATCATATTGCACTGATTGATAATCTTCGATCGGTTGGTGATCCAAATGGTCAGCTAAGACACTACCTTTAATTTCTTTTTGAGATCGGTATTCAATATCATACTCAGATAACAACATTTGCCAATGGGCAATCCTCCCAGTTAAAGAAGGCTTCTCAAAGATGTACTTGATTGGATCCATTTTGGATATCAACCAAGTAGTATAATTCAACATGTAATGGGGCAGACGCTTAGCAGCCCAAGCCAATGCGCGGCATGTCTTCTCAAGCATAAAATACCAAGTCTCACAGTTGATGAACTTCTCACTGAGGTAATAAATTGCATATTCTTGCTTTCCAGATCCATCTTGCTGACCAAGAACACAACTGTTAGTACCTTAGGATTGGCATTAATTTTATAAAACAAATTATGTAATCACCTCTGTTGTTTTAATATGTTGGGTTGAAGATGTTCAACATCTGGACCAACATGTCATGTACGATGTCACGACATCGTGACTGTGACATCGCGCATGTGTATAAATCTGGCATGTGCTAACTAATTTAATATTCTGGGATTAGTTAGGATATTTGGTGAATATCCTAAATTCTTTGTGGAGGTCTTAAAGACTCAATCAGAATATATAGGTTCTAAATATGGAGACATATATGGAGATATTTTAGGAACTAAAAGATTGAAGACCTTGATTGTAGCAGAAGTTTTCTGCTGACTTTGTAATAGCAAAGAAGAAGTTTACTGCGAATTATGAAGGCCCAAATCCAGTTGGGTGCTTAGGTTATAAATAGCATATTGTAACCTAGGTTTTGCAAGCCTCAAACAATGAAAAATTAGGGGTGTGTGTGAGGTAAACCTCCCAACCTGTGGGAAGGTTACCATGTGTTTCTCAGTGCTCAGAGCTGAGAATAATAATAACTTAAAGCCTGTAGATAAGAGTTGTTATGGTCTTGCACTAAGCTGTGAAGCAAGTTCAAGATGTTTCACATTATGTTGTAATTATTGTGATAGGAATGGAAACTGGTGGTTTCTATCTAGGAGTTCCTAGGTATAGATTGCATTGGGTAGGGATTAAGTGAAGAGTTGTAAACGGGGGAGTTTAACTCTGAACTAATACTGCTGATAGTGGATCTTCTTCCTGGCTTGGTATGCCCCCAGAGTAGGTTATGTTGGACCGAACTGAGTTAATAATTACTTATGTTTTTACCTTATGCACGTTATGATCCTGTCTGTTATAACTCTGTATGTAGTTCAGTCTGTGTACCATGAGAATAACAGACCTGGTACATAGTAAATTGTCTTAATGTCAAACAGGATGTTATGATATTCATTCTGGACAGCATATACTGAATTATAGGCAGGTTGGTTGTTCTGCTTCAGTTCAGTATTTATTTCAGTCTGTTTATCAAAGGGATAACAGACCTGGCATAAGGCTCATTCTGTAAATGTTAAATTGGATGTTTTGACATGTGTTACTGTAAACAGAAGCTGAAGTATAAATTGGTTGGTCTTTTACAGTACAGCATTTGACACAGTCTGTTTTCAAGAAAATAACAGACTTAGCATATGGTATATGTTCTGGTCGTCAAACTGAATGTTGTGACATTCATTCCTGACAGCATATGCTAAATTGTAGGGTGGTTAGTTTTTCCGTTTCAGTATTTTTCTCATGCTATTCTTCAGGAATCCAACAGCTGAGCTAAAATCCAGGAAACTTACAACTGAGCTACAATTAATGAACCTAACAAATAGCCTATTTGTTAGCACCCTAATATGTGGAAATTAGGTTAGTCTGTTTGACCTTAATTTTAGGAAATACAAGTAAAAGGCCAGCAAACTGTAATACTGTAACAGGTGATGTTCTAATCAATATTGAGACATCATGCTGATAACTGTGCAGGCTCAACAGAAGTAAGTGCTATGGTTGATCTCTGCTGTGTCCTTGTACCAGATGGACAGAACTGGGTGTTCTTCCATTCTATGGTGATATAGTAGCAGATGTCGTGACATCTGTGAATGTGTGCATATTAGTGCTGTGTTTTAATTTGTATAACTGTCTTATTGTATTAGTAACAATGTTGGATCAGATGTCATGACTTGGAGTAGAACATCTGAATTTTGACTACACCGGAATTTCAATTGGTATCAGAGCAGGCATCCTGTTCTGTTTCTGGATGAGATCCATGGGTGATACTTTTTGGTATCTTGCAAGGAGTTATGTTAGTACTGATGTTGGAACCTGTGGAAGGTTCTGTGATTTCCCTGAATGGTCTCTTGAAGTAGGTGGGTGGACTATTCATGACAGGAACTATGTGTACCTGTCTCTGGAGGTTGGCAATTGACCTTTGTGTGGGACAGCTGTGCTAGTATTGAATCATATTCAAAATTTGGTATAGTCTTGGAGGCTGATCTGGTGAAGTGTGTGTTCATAGGTTGAGTTGTATTATGATTTCCACTGCATAATACCTGGCAAACCTCAAACTCTGGTGTAGTTTCCCCTCATGTGAATGAAAGGTTGTTGTATTCAAGATTTCATCATAATCTACTGAAGATGTCAAAGATACTTGAGTCTCCTCAAGTCCTCTCATCATGACGTTCTCACTTCAGAATGGTAAGAATCACCTGATCACTGATTCTTTTACTCTCTTGGGTAGTGTATATGAAGACCTTGAAGACTGTCAAGGAGGGTTTGTTCCAAGGAGGTTGAACTAATGTTCTAAGTGATGTTAGAACATGTTGTTCAATAAGTATGCAGCTACTGGTTGAAGAGCAGATGTTTTTAGGTGTCAAACAAAGGGATACTTTTGTTTGGAACCTACTCCTGACCTGGAAGAGGAGACATTTGTGTGTGCTAAGTTGATAAGGGTAGGGTCAACTGTGTGCGTGCTCAAGAAGGTCACTTTTAGAAGTCTGATCTCTAGAAGTGGACCTGGTTGAGATGTGACATTGTGCAATTTCCTGTTGTTTGTCTTATTCCTGTAGAGTGATCAGGGTGGGACAGTTGTTCCCTGAAGTACTATGTTGTGTTGGAAGACAAGTCCCCTCGATGTTAGAAGTCAATAATGGGGTAACCTGATTGCTATTTCATTTAATAGGATCGGGACCATGAATCTTGTTCTTCAAACACCACGCTCAGAAGTGGCAGTTCTTTCAAGGAGTGAGAATATGAAGATTCAGAGGTTAGTTGAGGTAGTATGCTCTGGCAATGCATGTCTACTATTGACTGGTGTTTCCTTCGATACTTATGGTCAGCTGGAGTCTGATTGGTGTGAGTGGAGTATATATAGGTATAACTCATAGAGTTAGGTGCCACTAGTAGGGACGGTGTATGTCATGTTGAGCCATTTGTGTACAATGCATGGACTTTGGTGTGAAGTTTCCATGATTGTTAATTTGAGGGGGAGTTTTGGTTAACCTCCTCACGATTGGTCAACCTAGGGTCTGGTTGGCTGTTGATCTGTGTCACATGGGTTCTGGTTGTTGTGTGACACATTTGCAAGGAAGGATTCATCTCTCTCATTCCTAAGGGTGAATCTAATATGGAAATATTCTCAAGACTGTTGAGGTGCTCTCAAGCAGAAGATGTTGACACAAGAAGAGTATTTTCAAAGTATTCTTATGGTGGAAGTATCTGAAAGGATAATTGGGAAAGGATTTAAGATCAATGTCTACTTGTGCCAAGTACAAGTATTTAATTGATTATCCTTGGAGCTCAAGATAACTGATATTCTCAAAGATGTTAGAACATCTCTTCTTCAAGACCCTGTGCAGAATCACAGGAAGGATAGTACATTGGGTTATGATCTATCTCTTTGGTGGCAGCAAAAGCATATGATCTCTGAAAAGGTTTCCTAGCAAGAAACATGTTCAGCCTTGGTGTGTACAAGAAGAAGAAGACATCATAGTCTTGATGGTGATTACTACGATCAGTTTATTTCTGATCTAGGTAAGGAAGAGCATTAGCTAAAGCACACCGTGGAGTTAAGAACAAGTGGCAGCATTCTTGACATCATGGAAACAACCTTGCTTTAGGAAGTGGAATCCTTGGTATAACTGAAGGGGTAGTTTCTAACTGGTCCTTCTGAAGAGTCACGCATCAGAGTGTCTGATGTCTTTGGAGAAGCATCAGGGATTCATCAAGGTGTGATCTTGGATGACTTAACTGCAAACCTGCAGGATGTAGGTTGCTTACTCAAACTTGGTTCCACAATCAAGTCTATGAGGACGTTGAACTCTTGTTCTGTGTAGGGAGGAAGTTCTTTCAAGTGGCAGAAGAAGGAGCTGAATTCATCACCTAGATGTTAAAACACAATGTTGTGACATTTGGTTCAACATCAGAATCTTAGTTGGTGAAGTGGCACATCAACTTAAGATAGAAGGGTCTACAGAGTTGTAGATTGGGTATTTCAAAAAGATCGTTCTCATTGCCAGTCTTTGGAGTTGCTGGATGGAGAAGATGTTACATGTTCAAGTCTTAGAGAATCTAAGTTTTGTTTAACATGTAGCTTGAAGTTCAAGTCTCACTTGGAGAGGTCAAAAAGTGGCATTTGACCTTTTCATATGAGGATTCATGAAGGAGGTAATCAACCAGTGGCATTTGGTCTATCTCATAAGTGAGTTCGAAGAATCAAGATGATCAACTTATGGCAGCTGATTATTCTTGAGGAAAGTCTAAGACAAATTACTTTTGAGCAGAAAAGTAGTAAGTTGAAGACAAAAGGAGGTGCTTTCTATTCATCTCTTGGAGCTTGTGGTAGGAGTTCTGAGCTATCTATGGAAGATTATCTCGTGGAATGAGAGGAGAATGTATTTGTCCCAAGTTCTGTCTGGGCTCTTTTGGATCAAGCTAGTGACTCAGTGATATCTGAAGATTATCAGATGGGGTCCTTTGTTATATTGTGAAGGATGTCCTAACTTATGTTAGAAAATTTTGTGAAGTGGCTTTCTGTTCTGGTTAGAAGAGAGATTGACACAGAGTGTGAATGTGTTCAGCCAAGAAGGTTGAACAGAGGGAGTGCGCTGCAAGTAATCATCAAGATTGTGGTCTATGTGTTCTCAGATCACAAGGTATGGACCCTTGTTGGTTATTGGGATGATGTGGTGTGTGTCAAGCCTGAGTGAGCAGAAGAATGTCTGACCGGATGTCATGACATTGTCTTGGACAATATTGTTAGTTCCTTTTGAAACTTATAGTCATAAGGAAATATGGGTGTGGTGTCGTAGAATAAGCCCGAGTGTTACAGTTGTGTGGTACAGGGGGAGTAACCACCTACTAGTGTTTGTGATTTTGGTTGTAGTGGTGCCAGATGTCAAGCTACCACTGGAGGTACGAAAGTGGTCTTAGGAAATGGTGATAGGAAGAATACATGAAGAATGCAGGCAAAAGCCGCGTTGAATGTTAAGACATCGCGTGCAACGTGTCTCCATGCATTGGAACTATTGTTTCTCAAAAGAAACAGTCAAGAGCTATAAAAGGTATTCAAAGATAGTCTGAGATATTGTTGGTGATTCTCTGACTATTTCTCAGCAAATATTTATGAATCTTGACCAAGCATTACTCTCACCGTTAATTCCTAAGCACAGTCTGGCCTATTTAAAGGATGCATTAGCACTCCTCTCCTCACAAGAGCGACGTTCCATTCCCTCTAAACCATGGGGTTTGTTAAGATTTGGGCATACTGCACCTGGATCTGGTTTTGTGAAGGTTTCATTTATAAATGTTTAGCTAAAAAGGGGGAGAGAAACAGTGTCTTAAGGATGTACCAGAAGCAAGCAAAATATGGTAGCAAGCAAAAGTTGGTTTCAGGCACAAAAGTCACTAACTGGGTATATCACTTGTGACTTGTGATCTGAGTTAAGAGGACAGTTGTGTCTTGTGATCCGAGTTACATTATCTATGTACTCAGCATTACATATTCTTCAGGAAGCCCTACTGTTGAGGGGAAGGGTTGTGATGTAGTTGATCCGTATACAACTTCTTCCTCATGTACACCATAAGTGGTGTTGGTAATGGGGCTGACAATGACAAAGAGGAAGGGCAGGCCCATATTGGGATATGGTGTCTAGTGTAATGTTTATTTGTTTTAGCTAAAATTTGCCAAAGGGGGAGATTGTTAGTACCTTAGGATTGGCATTAATTTTATAAAACATATAATGTAATCACCTCTGTTGTTTTAATATGTTGGGTTGAAGAAGTTCAACATCTGGACCAACATGTCATGTACGATGTCACGACATCGTGACTGTGACATCGCGCATGTGTATAAATCTGGCATGTGCTAACTAATTTAATATTCTGGGATTAGTTAGGATATTTGGTGAATATCTTAACTTCTTTGTGGAGGTCTTAAAGACTCAATCAGAATATACAGGTTCTAAATATGGAGACATATATGGAGATATTTTAGGAACTAAAAGATTGAAGACCTTGATTGTAGCAGAAGTTTTCTGTTGACTTTGTAACAGCAAAGAAGAAGTTTGCTGCGATTTCTGAAGGCCCAAATCCAGTTGGGTGCTTAGGTTATAAATAGAATATTGTAACCTAGGTTTTGCAAGCCTCAAACAATGAAAAATTAGGGGTGTGTGTGAGGTAAACCTCCCAACATGTGGGAAGGTTACCATGTGTTTCTCAGTGCTCAAAGCTGAGAATAATAATAACTCAAAGCCTGTAGGTAAGAGTTGTTATGGTCTTGCACTAAGTTGTGAAGCAAGTTCAAGATGTTTCACATTACGTTGTAATTGTTGTGATAGGAATGGAAACTGGTGGTTTCTATCTAGGAGTTCCTAGGTATAGATTGCATTGGGTAGGGATTAAGTGAAGAGTTGTAAACGGGGGAGTTTAACTCTGAAGTAATACTGCTGATAGTGGATCTTCTTCTTGGCTTGGTATGCCCCTAGAGTAGGTTATGTTGGACCGAGCTGGGTTAACAATTACTTGTGTTTTTACCTTATGCACGTTATGATCCTGTCTGTTATAACTCTGTATGTAGTTCAGTCTGTGTACCAAGAGAATAACAGACCTGGTACATAGTAAATTGTCTTAATGTCAAACAGGATGTTATGATATTCATTCTGGACATCATATACTGAATTATAGGCAGGTTGGTTGTTCTGCTTCAGTTCAGTATTTATTTCAGTCTGTTTATCAAAGGGATAACAGACCTGGCATAAGGCTCATTCTGTAAATGTTAAATTGGATGTTTTGACATGTGTTACTGTAAACAGATACTGAAGTATAGACTTGTTGGTCTTTTACAGTACAGCATTTGACACAGTCTGTTTTCAGGAAAATAACAGACTTAGCATATGGTATATGTTCTGGTCATCAAACTGAATGTTGTGACATTCATTCCTGACAGCATATGCTAAATTGTAGGATGGTTAGTTTTTTTGTTTCAGTATTTTTCACAGGCTATTCTCCAGGAATCCAACAACTGAGCTAAAATCTAGGAAACTAACAACTGAGCTACAATTAATGAACCTAACAAATAGCCTATTTGTTAGCACCCTAATATGTGGAAATTAGGTTAGTCTGTTTGACCTTAATTTTAGGAAATACAAGTAAAAGGCCAGCAAACTGTAATACTGTAACAGGTGATGTTCTAATCAATATTAAGACATCATGCTGATAACTGTGCAGGCTCAACAGAAGTAAGTGCTATGGTTGATCTCTGATGTGTCCTTGTACCAGATGGACAGAACTAGGTGTTCTTCCATTCTATGGTGATATAGTAGCAGATGTCGTGACATCTGTGAATGTGTGCATATTAGTGCTGGGTTTTAATTTGTATAACTGTCTTGCTGTATTAGTAACAATGTTGGATCAGATGTCATGACTTGGAGTAGAACATCTGAACTCTGACTACACCAGAATTTCAACAACCCATACTATCATCAAGCACAATCAAATACATGATCAATGATCTTCCTTCAACAGGCAGAGACAGAATCGGAGGCTCAAGGGGATACTCTTTGATACTATCAAAAGCTTTCTGGAAATCTTCAATCCAATCACAAGACTGATCTTTCTGAAGGAGCTTGAAAATAGGCGCACATGTGGCAGTCATATGCGATATGAATCTTGAGATATAATTCAAGCGACCAAGAAAACCTATGACCTGCTTCTCAGTTTTGGGCGCAGGCATCTCTTGTATTGCTTTGACCTTGGCAGGATCAACTTCAATACCCTTCTCACTGACAATAACGCCGAATAACTTACCAGAACAAACACCAAAAGTACACTTATTGGGATTCAAGCGGCGTTTATACTTCCTCAAACGCTGGAATAACTTTAACAAATGCTCAACATGTTCTTCTTCATCACTTGATTTGGAAATCATATCATCAACATAGACTTCAATCTCTTTATGCATCAAATCATGAAAAAGAGTGGTCATAGCTCTCTGGTACGTCGCACCAGCATTCTTTAAACCGAAAGGCATCACTCTATAACAGAATGTTCCCCAGGTGTAATAAATGTGGTATTCTCCATATTTTTAGGTGCAATTCTGATTTGATTATAATCGGAAAATTCATCCATAAATGAAAAGACTTTGAATTTAGTTGTATTGTGTGCCAACATATCAATCTGCGACAGAGGAAAACCATCTTTCGGACTAGCTTTGTTCAAATCTCTATACTCAACACACATACAGACTTTTCCATCTTTCTTAGGAACAGACACAATATTGGCCACCCATTACGGATACTCAGAGGTTACAAGAAAACCAACATCAATCTGCTTCTGCACTTCCTCTTTGATCTTTACTGCCGTATCAGGATGAGTTCTCCTCAACTTCTGCTTGATCGGCGGGCATTCTGGCTCAACGGTAATCTATGCTCCAAAATCTTAGAATCCAACCCAGGAATGTCTTGATAGGACCAAGCAAACACATCAGAATAATCTTGAAGAAGATCAATCAACCCCTTCTTAGCTTCTGGATACAGTTGAAACCCACTCTTGACTTCCTTCACATCATCCTTGGAACCCAAGTTGACCAGTTCAATTTGTTCCTCGAACGGCTGAATGACTTTTTCCTCGTGCTCAACCAAACGAGATAATTCATTGGATACTTCTTCATCATCAATCTCTTCCTCAACTTCAAACACAGGGAAATCAAAGTTTGGAGAGGGAGTATGATCATTGTATTCAATGGGTTTGAGAATCAACCTGCATAATGATTTGATATTTTGGTTTTAGAGAAGTGGAGTGCGAACAAATATTATGCAGGTGGAAGATTATTATTTATTTATGTTTTTTTGTGATTACCATTTTTCAGAAAAAGCAAAAAGTGAAAATAAAACATCATAGATGTGGATGAAAAAAATTGTACTTTATTGATGATAATAATAAAAATGCCCAACAATGTTCACTTCTCCCCTAGGAATAGGAGAATGATTTTTCTTAAAACAATAGAAAACAAATTACTTAGAATGATGAATGACAACAGGAACATCAACAGCAACCCAGTTGTTGCAAGTTTGGTCGTGTGTCACAAAGTTGATGCAAGCTTCGTCTTCATCACCACTGTCTTCAATAATGGCAGCTGAGTGTTGATCACTCTCATGAATGAACCCTCCACTACGGAATACTAGTTGCATAACTTTGGCTTTGGAGGTTAATGGCCCTGGTTGAAATCCTAGTCTGGCTCTGTTCTTGTTTTCGGTGACCTCCATAACACGGCCCCACTTGTCAATGTTGCCAGCTTGAATAACTTCTAGTGCATCTTTCAAAGAAGACATGGGTGCCCCCGTTTTATTTAACTCATCAGAAATAGATAAGGCTTGGAATTGAATTCCAACCTCCTCCTCAGCATCAACATACGTGAAAGATGACAGATGGATCACTAATAATGCCTTCTCTCCACCAACAACGACAAGCTTGTCGTTCTTCACAAATTTCAGCTTTTGGTGAAGAGTGGACGTCACTGCTCCAACTTCATGAATCCATGGCCTTCCCAACAAGCAACTGTAGACCGGGTGGATATCCATTACCCAGAAAGTAATCTAGAAATCACTCGGACTTATCTTAACTAGAAGGTCCACTTCACCAATGACATATTTACGGGAACCATTGAACGCTTTGGCAACCACGCCACTATACCTCATTGGGGCACCTTGATAATAGAGTCTTGACAAAGTTAATTTTGGCAACACGTTCAAAGATGACCCAGTGTCAACCAACACATTGGACAAAGCATCCTCCTTGCAATTCATCGAAATATGTAATGCCAAATTGTGATTCCTTCCTTCCTCGGGAAGTTCCTCATCATAAAAACTCGTATTATTACAAGAAGTAATGTTGGCAACTATGTGGTCAAACTGATCCACGGTTACATCATGCTCAACATAAGCCTGTTCTAGCACTTTTTGCAATGCCTTCCTATGTGATTCAGAATTCATTAGCAGTGACAATACAGAGATCTTTGACGGAGTCTGGAGAAGCTGCTCTACAACATTAAATTTACTTTTTTTGATCAACTTTAGCACCTCATCATCATCGTTAGTCTTCAACTTGTTGGACTCACCAGACTGGCATGTTGGAGTACTAACCGGATTCACTAATGGAATCTCTGCCTTCTTACTTACTGTCACATCTTCCACAACTTTTGGAAACACCGGACTGAACACACGACCGCTACGAGTCACCTTTGTAATATCTGCAATATTTACCATTGAATTTGCGACTGATAGAGGAACCTCTTGACCATCTTCAATCATTGTGGCATTGTACTGATAGGGCACAACTTCATCAGATGCATAAGGGACAGGGCCCTCTAACTGTATAACCAACTGTGATATCGATCTATTGACATTGTTGTTGCTACTACTATCAAATTAAATAACTACCCGCTCAGGGGTCTTGAATACTGGTACAATCACATTCACATCATCTATATCCCTCGACTATTGAATCTGAATTATATTCTCATCCAACAACTTCTGGATATCTCTCTTGACAACCATACACCCACGGGGGTTCATGCTACAAATTGCACAATCATCATGGCCATGTTCACAGTCACTGATTAAACACAAAGTTCTATGCATTTCCACCAATGACCTACGGATACGTCGCACATCAAATACTCGGAAATTCCCTGGACATCCGTCCACCATGTTGACAGAAGCATTACCATGAGCAGGCAACGGATTAGCTTTCACGTTCGCCGCTCTATCCTCAAAGGACACCATACCATTCTTTACCAGCTTTTGAACTTTGTATTTCAATGGGTAGCAGTTTTCTATGTCATGGCCAGGGGCTCCCTGGTGAAAAGCACAATAAAGGTCATGTTTGAACCACCATGGTAGTGGCTCAGGAATTTACGGAGGATTTCTTGGTTGAATCAAGTTCTTGAGAACCAATGATGGGTATAACTCTGCATAAGTCATAGGAATAGGGTCAAAGGAGACCTTCTTCTTCTCGAAATTTTTTGGGTGATTATTGTTGTTGTTGTAATTGGTTCTTTGTTGCGGTTGTTGATGATGTTGTTGTTGCTGAATTGGAACTGATTGTTTGTTGGAATTATTGGGAAAAAATGGAATAACTGAGGAAACTTGATGTTGATGTTGACGGGGTTGAGTACTCTTTCTGACATGAGGACTCCTCTGCCTCCCCACTGACACTAAGTTGGTTTCTCCTTCCTTCCTTTTGGAGAAACTCCCACCATACTTCTTGTTGGCTGATGCTTCTTCCTTAGACAAACGTCCTTCACAAACTCCTTCTTCTAGCCTCATCCCCATATTTACCATTTCGGTAAAATCATTGGGGGCACTTGCAATCATACGTCCATAATAAAATGAACTCAACATCTTCAATAAGATTTTTATCATCTCCTTCTCTTTAAGAGATAGACTTATCTAGGCAGCAAGCTCTCTCCATCTCTAAGCATATTCTTTGAATATCTCTTTATCCTTCTAAGACATATACCTCAATTGGCCTCTATCAGGCACCACATCCATGTTGTACTTATACTGCTTGACAAAGGCCTCACCTAAGTCATTGAAAGTACATATTCTTGCACTATCCAAACCAATATACCACCTCAAGGCAACTCCAGTCAAACTGTCTTGGAAATAGTGAATCATCAACTGATCATTATCAATATGAGTATACATTTTTCTGGCAGCATCACAAGATGACTTAGTGGGCAGGTATTCCCTTTGTACTTTTCAAAGTCCGGGACTTTGAATTTCACCAGGATCTTAACATTAGGGAGAGTTCAGCAACACTCTTCCCAAACAAGTTTTCCCTCTCAGATTCTTCAACTCTTTACGCAGCTCGAGGAATTGATCTTTCATCTCATCCGTCTTCCCATATACATCTGGGCCCTCAAAAGGCTCAGAATGGTAGATAATGTCCTCAACACGAGGAAGAGTGTGAACGACCGGAGGAGGCATTGACATGACCGGGCTAGATGCCGACATAGAAATAAAGGTGGGCGCATACCCTTCTGGCATAAAGTTGGGTGGTATTCCCCAATGGAATCCAGTAGGCATGGACTAACTGGAAACAACGACCGAAACAGTCGAGGTAGCAACCTCAGAAATGACAGTCCTCTATAGAGGAGGAGTTATGGGAGTTGGTGAAGACTGATTATGTGCAGCAATGACAGATTCCATCAGTGCTGTTAGTCTAGCGATCTCGTCCTTCAGCTCTCGGTTCTCTTGCTTTAGATGCTCCATGATCTTCGATTGATTAGCGCAAGTATTATAGCGGTGAGTCAGCTTGGCTGATGCACAGAAGAAGAACTGATAAGACATCTAGCGGAAGAAAACCTGTTGTGCAAATGATGCATGAAATGCAATGTTGATTATTTTAATTTCAAGGAACATATGAAGTCCTATTTGTAAATACATATTCAAATAACAATAATAATAATAATAACAATTCAATTGACCATAAAATCTCTCTTTATTCATAAAATTTGAAGGATTAGACTGAGTATAATTTCAGAATACAAATACAAGAAGAAAAGGAAACTATCATCCTAAGGATCCCTTAGCAACTGCATCAGATGATCTGGCTACGGGTGCATACTTCCTTCAAATGCGTAGAATCTCGGACTCAAAGGAGGTCTTCATCTGAGCCTTCTCGAGGACTAGCTGATCAACAATTTCTTCCAAGCACCAGAAGGTTGAGGCATACTAGAGGAAGGTAGACCCTCTGGCTCTTTCTGTCTCTTCATTGATCGGTCTTCAAGAACCTCAATAAGCGCATCCTTTTCTTTTGACTCAAGCTGTAACTTTTCATGCTTTCGGCTCAAAGCATGGAACCACTCTTCCCACATATCTCTTTCTTGCTTCATCTTGGCAAGTGTGTCTTCCAACTCCTCTACATCTTGGTTAGGGAGAGTTGATGGCTCAGCCATAACCATAAACATAGGTCTTTCACAGGCGTACGACATCTTTAGCTCCAAAGCTCTCTTGTTTACCCAAATAGTGTAAGCTTCCAAGGCTAGACAGTTGCACAGACCAGGTTCGGATCTTCCTTCCCTATGCACATTATGCCACGGATGTACCATCATTTGCTTCAAATGTTAGGGATCTTTACCCTCTTGATAGAATAGGCCCTCTAACCGAGTGTTATTAGGTTTATCTCTCAAGGGGAACCCAAGTTGACGACGAGCCAAAGCAGGGTTGTAGTTGATTCCTCCTTGCGTACCAATGAGAGACACATTAGAGAATTCACCACAACTGTCAATAATATCCACACTACTCAATGCAGAATCATACCAAATAATATTATCATTAGTGAGAGACATAAGTCTTTGGGACCACCGTAGACATTGTCGGTTTTCCATGAAAGCATGCGTCTGAGGCAAGCGCAAAATAAACCACTTGTACAGAAGAGGAACATAGCACACAATAGGCCCACCACCTTTAGAATTCCTCAAATGCAAAGAGAAATACATGTCATCCAACAGAGTTGGAACAAGATTCCCAATCAAGAAGATTCTAATGGCATTAACATCAACAAAATTGTCAATGTTAGGGAATGCTAAACCATATATGAGTAATACAACGATGGATTCAAAAGCATCCATGCTACCAACTTGAGAAAAAATAGTAGCTCTACCAATGAGAAACTCAGAAGTTAACCCAAGAATACCTCCTTTCTTTATCAAATGAGCAATAATCTCATACTTCTTCAGATGAAGAGCTTCAACTATGATATGAGATCTAGGAATCTCCTTCAATCCACTAAAAGGTACCTTGTCAGATACGGGTACACCCCAGAGATGGGCATACTCTTCTAACGTAGGTACAAGCTGATAATCGGGAAAAGTGAAGCACCGATAGAGAGGATCATAGAATTGAACCAAAATGCTCAAAAGTCCTTCAACCACATCAACAGATAATATAGACAAGAGTTTCCCATGACGTTGCTTGAAGTCCAAGGGATCTAATACAAAGGATTACAACTTCCTTAGCTCTTTCAAATCAGGACATCTGAAAATGTACTTCTTAATGTTCCTTTGTCCATAATCCATGGTCTGAAAATATTTGCAAATAAGACCTTAGCTTCCTTGAAATTTATTTTCTGTGATGAATGTCATGATGCACATGTATGCATGAATGCGAATATCACACACAAAGCAAACACATTCAAAGATAAAGGGATGGATCAAGTCATTGTCAAGATCAATCATCCATTTTGGTGGATTATGGTTTTCACCTTATCAACACCCAAGTTCCATTGATATTGACAAGACTTGATCAGATCAACCGAGAATCAAAGGGTTTGTTGTGAGTCACGAGCATGGAGTCGGGTTAAAAACCATCCCAAAGGATTGTACTAATGATAAAAACCT
Organism: Lathyrus oleraceus; assembly: GCF_024323335.1. NCBI lineage: Eukaryota > Viridiplantae > Streptophyta > Magnoliopsida > Fabales > Fabaceae > Lathyrus > Lathyrus oleraceus. The sequence continues at coordinate 83,602,927 of NC_066581.1, forward strand.
GTAGATCATGTTCTAAAAAGTTCCCAGAGTCTTAATCCCATCTATCAGATATTATAGGTTAGGATGACTGACTCATCAACCCATAATATTCTCAAGAGAAACTCGTCTGAGTGTAGTATCGTGTAACAACTGTGATCAAGTCTACACCTGAACAGTCTCTGTACTACGTCCTAAATAGGCCAAGTTGGGTTAAATGTTCTACGGTCCTCAGCTTCTCGGACCCCAAATCAGAGAAAGTAATGCCTATCCACAAATGACTTATGTGACATCAGTAACTCCAAAAGGGTCTCCATTGAGTAGATGGGTCTCAAGCCAACTTGTTAAGGACTACTCCACACAAGTTGAACATGACTATACCATCCTTCTATCTTAATTGCACTCAAGTTCGGGTTAGAACTTATCTCACCACTCAGAGATCACCAAGCACAACAGACAAATTATATCACACAAATAATCTACAAACATCAAATATGCAAATATATACACATAATAAAAATTAGGCTAAACCCATTGAGGACTACTCCCCAGCAGAGTCGCCACTTAATTTTTGTAGCGGTAAATTCATGACCATGAAGCTATGGATAAACTTGACGCCAATAAAACCATAGTCACCACCGTGCTTTTATTGTTTCCAAAGGAAAAGGGAAAAGTACGAACAAAACCCAAGGATAAGAAGTTTTCAAATAAAAACTAATAAAATGCCAGAGATTACACGTAAGGGGGTTGCTTACACAGAGGGAAGGTGTTAGCACCCAAAGTGTCCTAGGTAATCCTAGGGAGTCCTTTTTATGTGTGCATATGTTTTTGGCATAAAAGATGTTTGAGAAAATATAGAGTGTAGGGATGAGAAAAGAATTTATTGATTATATTTTTGTGTTTAACAAGACCGTTGGATTTGTGCCTACGTACCAACATAAAAATGAGGGATCAATCACTCGTAGTTCGTGGTAAGTTCAAACTAGTTGGTGAATTATTTTTAACAAAAACTTAATAAGAAAGGAACAAAGGGGACAAAAGTTTGAATGAAGTTGTTAGTTCTTTTTGTATTTTGAAATTTTAAGTAAATATGATTAAGTTTATTTACAAATTTGATTTAAGAAAAAGTTTTGAAAATCAATCGCATAAGACCAAAGTTTTTAATCATTAAAACCAAGTCTAAGTTTGAAATCACAAGCAAAGAAAGTTTTTGAAAAAGTGGGAGATATTTTGAAATTAAATAAGTGGGGGGAGATGAAGACGCTATCCTTAGCACAAATCTAAAAGTTGAGAGTTGAAAAGATCTTACCAATGGGATGCAATCCAACAGACAAGAATGTCATATAGAAACCTATTTTCCTTTGGACTTTAATCAAGCAATAATCAATAAGCAATTAGAAATATCCATACATCATGAAGATCAAGGCATCAAATGAAAATAGCCACATCCAAGCAAGCAAATCCAATAGCTAGCAGTCTTCATTGTCTTCCCATGTATCAGATCAAACATTCCATGACCAACTCAGAGCAAAGCATCATACATAAGATCAAAATAACAATTAAGCACAAATATAGAGTAGTAGATGAGTTCAAACAAATCCCAAGGCTTGTATCAGATGAAGGCTCAATTCATAATGGCTCAGTCTCAAAATGTTGGCATTAGCCAAGTCCTTTTTGCACAGGGAATATTGTCTAATCCTAAGTCCAAAAGTTCAAATCAAGTTCAATAGTCCACCAGATGTTTTTTAGGGTTTTTGTTGTCATTAGGTATTTTAAGGTCCTAAGACCATAAACAAAACCAAAACACACAAAGAATATATATACAATCACAAGATATGGCTCAAATGAGCAAAGTGAAAATGACATAAACATAAACAAGTTATATGAAATGTAAATGGCAATGAATGATAAATGACTGAAATTTAAATTGCATAAAGTAAATGACTTGAAAGTAAAGCAATATTAACAAGAATTAGTCAAATATTAGTCAAAGGTTAGTCAAGTGTTAATGGTGTTTTTTTAATTGATTAAGTCATTCTTTGGAGAACACTTAACTATTCATTCACAAGTATGGATCCTTGAACCAAGACATCTTCCATGAGAAGGGCTCCAACTTGGATAATTCAACAAGTATGCCACTAGCTCCAATGAAAGAAAAAAAGGCCAAGTCTCCATACAATGCCATGAATAATAGGAGACTTACAATCCCACCTACTATAATGTTATGCCTTGAGGGTCAAATTTAGCTTTATGTTAAGCAGTCGTAATTTGACTTATGTAGAAGTCACAACTATCTGAGGTCGGGCAATAAAAAATTAGGTGTTAATGCATGTTAGAGATTTGGTATGAAGAACCAAACTCCTAAAACATACCATAAACTAAAAGAAAAGTCAAAAGGGAGAGACCTATCCCAGTCATACTTGTATTGGTTCATCTGACACAAGGTCATTGATGAACCAATTAGCCTTTAGAGATTAGAGATTTCATTGGTCAAATGAGGGAATGAGAAAGAATAGGGATGAAGATGAAGAGGGAGGGGAAGATAGAAACACAAATTGATCATGGGAGGAATTTCATCAAACCAAAACCATCCATTCATTTTGTGAGATGAAATATACATTTCATCAATCCCCTAAATCCAATGGTTTTGATCCAACAAAAGTCAAATCAACCTTGACCAAGGCCCAAACAGAAAGACAAACATCACAAGACCATACAAATGGCTCCACAATATTTTTAAACATTTAATCAATTAAAATGAATTAAAATACATTTTTATTTGGTCAAAACCTAAAATCCCTTCAAAACACCAAATAAATGGCCAAGGGATTTATCCTATGTCAAACAATGTCAAAGGACCTTATACAAAAAAATTCACTATTTTTAAAAAGTCAGAAGTATTTTTAAACAATTAAAAATATGCACAAAAACATTTAATTCATGAAAAATATCAAAATTAATCCAAAAAATAATTTTAACTCAAAATATGGAAGAGAAAAATATTTAAAGATTTTTGGTGAAAGTCCCATACTTTTTTTGGATTAGAAATGAAATTTTTATGAATTATATAAAATCAAGGGATTAAATGAAAAATCAGAAATTAAAAAGAAATTCAAAAAAATGAGGACCATCAGATCTCCCTAATTAATTGAGGTGGTAGATTTGATGGCCACGCGCGTGCAATCCATCGTGGACTCAAGTCAATGCAACACACACTTGGTACTTAAAAGGAATGACTCTGATTAAAACAAATTAACATGATGAGATGGTTGTGAGGCATGCCAACACATCATCGGAGCTAGGGCTCCAGTCATCTTCTCCGATGGACCTCACCGGACTGGTCCACCTTCAACTTAATGAAAAATGAAAAACAAGGACCCTATTTCAAAGAGAAAATTCGTAGAAGCTCGAATCTGGCCTCAATTTTCTCCAATTCCAAGTATATTGAAAGATACAGGGATTTGAATTTTAAGGATCATGAACTGAGTTGTTTCGATTTGACCTTAAAGCAACTCAATCTTGTTGCCTACATTGGTAGGGCTTCAGCCAACCAAAAATCAAATAGAATGGTGAAGAATTGAGAGAGAATCGAAGAGATGAAGTTTATGAAAAATCACCTTCGAGGAGATTGAATCTTACTTGATCTTGCTTTCAATTGGCCTTGGCTTGACTTCAGAAGCTTGCAGGAGTTAAATTGGATCAAAGAATGGCTTGGATTCTTGGAATTTCAACTTCAAAACAGAAGCTCTACATAAGTCATAGGAATAGGGTCAAAGGAGAACTTCCCAAGTCAAATGTTCACTTCTTCCACCTTGAATAACTTTTGTTATGGGCTTCAAATGGAAAACGTTCATTCATAAAAGTTGTATCTATTTCAAACCTCTTCAATTTGGTCACAAATTTTACCTCATTTGGATTTGGTATGAAGGACTTATGCATTTTAGAAGTTGATGAAAATCTCATGTTCAATGGTAATTACCCAAAATGACCTATAATGTTTTCTCTTGGAACATGCCCTTACAAGTTGAATTTGAAGTTTATCAAAGCATAAAAGTTGGAGAGGACATCTTTAAATGGATCATGAAACTTAGATGGACTTCATGTCATAAAAATTGAGCAAGTTATGGTCCTTGGAAGTTGACCTCCTAACTAGGGCATAGACAAAATGACTTATAATATTTCACCATAAAAAACAATTTTCCAAGCAAAAATAGCTTTTGACTTCAAAAAGAAAGTTGTTTGGAATTTCATAAGAAGTAACTTTTCTCTTGCAATCATTTTCATATGACAAAAATTGTAGAGATAGGGTCTAGGGAACCCTAGTTTTGACCAGTTGACTTTCTCTGGTCAACCTCCTTGAACCAACTTGCAAACTTGAAGTTATCTTGATCTTTTGGACTAATGGAGGATCATATATGTATAAGATAATGTATAATGAAGTATCCCTTGATATATTTGATAAAATGTTGAAGAAACTTGCTAAGGAAATCGCACAAGATACCTAAATGAATTAGGGCTTCCAAGGCAAACAAGCTTCAAACTCTTGATGAATTCTTGATAAAAATGATAAATGAAGATCATGGGGATCCATATATGATGTCTATAACCAATGTGAACCATTTCTTGATTGATCTCATTGCATTGAGGGTCTCAACCCTGGTTGTGAGCTTTGACAAGGCATTGGTGGATGCACACACTACCTACAAAAGAAACAAAGCTATACATAGACATATTTTTGGTATTTTGGTTAGTGAATAATGAAAAACAAAGTATGATACAATCAAATGTGCTTGGTGATGTCTCCCAATGCAAACCCAATGAATGAGGGGTAACGAGGATGCTAAGGTGTAATCCCAAAGCCAATTCATTTGATGAGATAGCATGAGGGATCTTAGGGTCAAAGTTGGGGTCTTACAGGATCCTCCGTTGCTAATGATAACTATCGGCACACCGAATCTAAGGAAGATTTCATTCTTAAAGAGCTTAATCATAACTCCCGCATCGTTTGTAAGTGAAGTTATTGCTTTGATCCATTTTGACACATAGTCGACGGTAACGAGTATGTATTTTTTACCAAAAGAGGATGAAAATGGGCCCATAAAGTTAATGCCTCGCACATCGAAAACTTCTACTTCCAAGATACCTTTCAGAGGAATCTCATCACGTCAGTAGATGTTTTCAGTGCGTTGGCACCGGTCGCAATTTATAATTGCAGAGTGGACATCTTTCCACAAAAATAGGCCAGAAGAAGCTGGATTGTAAGACCTTTGCACAAGTTTTCAAGGTACTTGCATTCCCCCCATAGGGTGCAGCATGGCAATGATATATGATGTTTTCGACTTCTTCCTCTGGGAAGCAGTGACGGAAGATACCATCGACGCATCTTTTGAATAGAAAGGGCTCATCCCAGTAGTAGTGTTTCAACTCGTGGAAGAATTTCTTCTTCTGCTGGTAAGTTAGCTCTGGAGAAAGTACTCCGGCCTCTAGATAGTTGACAAAGTCGGCATACCACAACACAGTAGTTTTAGTAAACATGGCCTCCACAACTTTATCAGTTTCTACGTCATTATAGATTAAAGAGCATGTAGTTGTGTTACCTTTGAATTGAGCTACAAGTCGATCATATGGGAATCATCGTTGATTGGTTTTTGCTCGATTTTCATATTCTCAAGTCCAGACAGGTGGTCAGCAACAATGTTCTCAGTTCCCTTCTTGTCTTTGATTTCCAAGTCGAATTCTTGCAAGAGAAGAATCCATCTTAAGAGTCTTGGTTTGGCGTCTTTCTTATTCAATAAGTACCTAATTGCGGTGTGATCAGTGTAGATAATTATTTTAGCTCCTACCAGGTAGGAACGAAGTTTATCTAACGCGAAAACGATGGCTAGAAGCTCCTTTTCTGTAGTGGCGTAGTTCATTTATGCTTGGTCCAAGGTTCTACTTGCGTAATAGATCGCATGAAGCTTTTTATCTATTTTTTGTCCCAAGATCGTGCCTACGGCATAATCACTAGCGTCACACATTATCTCAAAAGGTTTGCTCCAATCAGGTGGTTGTATGATATGCACAGTTATTAGGGCATTTTTCAATAACTCAAACGCCTATAGACATTTTTCTTCAAAGACGAATTCCAAGTGTTTCATTAACAAGTTAGTTAATGGTTTGGTTATTTTAGAGAAATATTTAATAAACCGTCGGTAGAAACCGGGGTGTCCTAGAAATCTTCGTATTTCTCTAACAGTTTTTGGGGGTTGAAGGTTTTCTATAACTTCTATTTTTGCTTTGTCGACTTCAATCCCCTTATCAGACACTATATGTCTAAGTACTATCCCTTGTCTAACCATTGTAATACCCCAATTTTGACCCTAAGATCCCTCATGTTATCTCATCATTTTGCATTGGCTTTGGGATCACACCTTGGCATCCTCCTTACCCCTCATTCATTGGGTTTGCATTGGGAGAGATCACCAAGCACATTTTGATTGTATCATACCTTATTTTTCTTTGTTTACTAACCAAAATACTAAAAATATGTCTAGGTATAGTTTTATTTCTTTTGTAGGTAGTGTGTGCCTCCACCTATGCCATATCAAGCTCACAACTAGGGTTTGAAACCCTCAGGGCAAAAAGATCAATCAAGAGATGGTTCACAATGGTTCTAGCCATCATATATGGATCCCCATGATCTTCATGATGTCTGGATATTTCTCATTTCTTATTGCTTGTTGCTTGATTAAAGTCCAAAGGAAAATGGATTTCTATATGACATTCTTGTCTGTTGGATTGCATCCCATTGGTCAGATCTTTTCAACTTTTAGGGTAGTCTCTTCATCTCCTCCCACTTCTTAAATTTCAAAATCTCTCCCTCTTTTCAAAAACTTTCTTTGCTTGTGATTTCAAACTTAGGCATGTTTTAATGATTAGAAACTTTGGCCTTATGCCATTGAATTTTTGAACTTCTTTTCTTAAATCAAACTTGTGAATAAACATAACCATATTGACTTAAATTTCAAAACACGAAAATAACTAACAACTCCATTCAAATGTTTGGCCTTTTTTTTGCGTTTTTCTTGTTAAAATTCTTTGTTAAAAGCAACTCACCAACTTCTCTAAAAAATTTAACACGAGCTACGAGGTTTTTATCCCTCATTTTTATGTTGGTACGTAGGCATAAGACCGAAGGTCTTGTCAAACACAAAAATATAATCAATGAATTCTTTTTCACATCCCCACACTCTCTATTTTATCAAACATCTTTTATACAAAAAACATATGCACACATAAAAAAGGGCTCCCTAGGAGTACTTAGGACACTTTGGGTGCTAACACCTTCCCTCTATGTAACTAACCCCCTTACCTGTAATCTTTGGCATTTTATTAGTTTTGATTTGAAAACTTATTGTCTTTAGGTTTTGTTCGTACTTTTCCATTTTCCTTTGGAAACAATAAAAGCGCGGTGGTGACTCTGGTTTTATTGACGTTAAGCTTATCCATAGCTTAATGGTCATGAATTTACCGCTACATAAATTAAGTGGCGACTTTGCTGGGGAGTAGTCCTCAGTGGGTTTAGCCTACTTTTTTATGTGTATATATTTGTATATTTGATGTTTGTATATATTGTTTGTGTGATATAATCTGCCTGTTGTGCTTGGTGATCTCTATGTGGTGAGATAAGTTCTAATCCGAACTTGAGTGCAATTAAGATAGGAGGATGGTATAATCATGTTCAACTTGCGATAAAATGAATTCAATTTTCTCCTCTCCCACTTCGAAAGTCATTCTTCATTGTTTGATATCTAAAATAGAACCAACAGTGGCTAAGAAGGGTCTTCCTAAAATAATTGGGATGTTATAATCTTCTTTGATGCCCATTATTATGAAATCGGTAGGGATAAAGAATTGACCGACTTGGACGAGAATGTTCTCTTGCATTCCTATGTGATACTTAACAGAATGATTTGCTAGTTGGAGAGACATTCGTGTTGGTCTTAAATCTCCAAATTTGAGTCTTTCGCAAATAGAATGGGGCATCAAACTCACACTAGCTCCTAAATCGCAGAGGTCTTTGTCTATTACAAACTTCCCTATCACACAGGGTAGAGAAACACTGCCAGAATCTTTTAGTTTAGGTGGCATGTTATTTTGAATGATAGCACTACACTCTGTATTAAGTGTCATTCTCTCGTCGTCCTCAAGTTTCTTCTTGTTAGATAATATTTCTTTTAGGAACATGGCATATTAGGGCATTTGTGTAATGGCTTCAGACAAAGGGATGGTAATATTAAGTTGTTTCAAGAGTTCAACGAACTTCTTGAATTATCCTCCGATTTTGGATTTAGCTATTCTTTGAGGGTAAGGGATTGGTGGCTTATATGGTGGTGGAGGCACGTATGGTTTCTCCTTCTCAACTATCTCTTTGATTTTAACTTTTTCCTCTGGTTTATCAGGTTGGTCATTTTTCTGAGCCATCGGTGGAATTTGTGTTCTGGGATCAACGGTCCGTCTAGCTCCGTCCCATTTTGCAATGTGAGAGCATTAGCTTGACCCTTCGGGTTAGGTTGTGGTTGACCAGGGAAGGCTCCAGCTAGGGCTGCATTAGTTGCTTGTTGTTGGGCTACTTGAGAAATTTAGGTTTCCAACATTTTGTTATGAGTAGCCAAAGCATCTATTTTAGTCGCTAATTGTTTCACTAATTCTGAGGTATGGACATTTTGGTTCATAAACTTCTTATTTTGTTGCATCTGAGAAGCAACAAAGTTTTCTATCATTAATTCAAGATTGGATTTTCTAGGCGCTTAAGGAGCGGCTTGAGGTGTGCCCTTAGCTGGCTTCTAGTAAGCAGGACGTGGTTGATTTCTAGCATACACGACATTATTATTCTTATAGGAGAAATTAGGATGGTTTTTCCAACCTGGATTATAAGTGTTTGAGTACAGGTTTCCTTGAGCATAGTTTAATTGGTCAGGTGTGATACCTGCTAGTAATTGGCATTCAGAAACATTATGTCCAGGCACTCCACATAAGTCGCAGCTTAAGGTTGTGGTAGCCACGGTGGCTGCGGGAGTTATGGTTAAACTTTCAATCTTTTGAGTCAGGGAGTCTACCTTAGGATTGACGTGATCTATGCCACTGACTTCGTACATACCTCCTTTTGGTTGAGGTTTCTCTATAGAAGTGTGCTCTCCTCCGCACTAGTAGTGATTTTGTGCCATATTTTCAATAAGTTGATAAGCCTTTTCATATGGTTTATCCATTATAGCGCCGCCAACTGCGGCGTCTAGGTTTAATTTGGTGTTATAGGAAAGACCACCATAGAAGGTGTGGATAATGAGCCATGGTTCAAGCCCATGATGTGGGTAAATCCTTAGGATGTCCTTATATCTCCCCCACGCTTCAAAAAGTGATTTGTTGTCTTTTTTCCTAAATCCGTTGATTTGGCTTCTTAGCATATTCGTTTTACTAGGTGGGAAATATCTAGCTAGGAAGACCTTCTTTAATTCGTCCCATGTAGTTATGGAATTGGGCGGTAAAGACTCGAGCCAAGCTCTGGCTTTGTTTCTTAAATAAAAGGGAAAACGACGTAATCGTATCTCCTTGGGATTAACATCATTAGCTTTCACTATATCTACATATTGCACGAACACTGACAGATGGAGATTCGGGTCATCTATAGGCCTTCCAGAGAATTGGTTTTGTTGTACAACTTGTAACAGCGAAGGTTTCAACTCGAGATCACTTCGGTCGATGGCAGGGGCAACAATACTGATGTATGGTTCCTTCTAAGATGAGGCAACATAGTCCCTTAAAGGACGGTTAGTAGGGGCAGTCATATCTAGTTCAGGTATGTTAGGATCAGGAAGGTTATATTTTAAATGGTATTTTCTAATTCGTTGTCTTAGTTTAATATAACGCTTGATTTCGTCTATCGGTTGTTCTAACTCATTCTCTAGTGAGTGATTGTTTGGCATGCAACCAAAACAAATAAAAAGGAAAATAGTTGCCTTAGTCTATACCATGCAACAATGGAGTTACGATATTGACTTAATTGGTCCCTGGCAACGGTGCCAAAAACTTGATCGCGACTTAGTATGTCTATCAAAATGTCTAACTGCAAGTGCAGAGTCGTATCCCGTAGTTTTAAAAAGATATTGAACCCAAAGGACCAAAAAACCAAACTATCGTTATCTAAAGTTACTATGTAAAGCTAAGACTAATGATTATTTTCTTTTTTTAGATTAAGGGGAACTATAAATAAAATTTAATGAGAAATGATAATATAATAAAATCTTCAATAAGGAGGCATCGGTATGTAAATTACATCATTCTTCGAGGATTCGGTAAATAATTAACATAAAACAAGGTAAATCACTTTTCAGTAGGAAATATCAAATTAAAAGACTTTGCCTCACACTCTCGTGTTATTGACTCAGGCTATACTCTTAAGCCAAAATGTTTTGCTCTCGCTCAACCACCTGAATTAAAAGTAATTTTTGGAAATTGATAAATCCTAATTAATTCTAAAGCGTGCTTGATGTGTTTAGGATTAATGCCTAGAAACCATTATCCGGTTAAAATCTCAAACTCTCACTTTGTTGATTTATAACCTTAATGACTTTTCACTCTCGTGCAAAACCTTTTTTAATTTAGAATTGAAAACCACAGCAAAAAAAAATAACTTAGAAAAGTAAACATTAATTATTATCGAATCTCGTCGGGACGATGGTCCTTACATACCGATGTCAAAAAGTTTAGCCAGACATGGTTTGAAACTTAATCATGCAGTTATAATTATTAGACATAAACATAATCATGATCAAAATTCAGAATTGTAAGCATACAAATAATATTATGAAATTAGGTCAAATGGAAACTAAAGAAATATGCAATTAAAAGAACCTGATGAATAATAACAACTGGATTAAACTTCGGAGAATTCTTCGAGTACAAATAACAACTGGAAATCCAAGAATGTCGGCATGCTTGATCCGAGCAACAAATTAACTTAAGAACCAAGGTGCAATAGCCTCCCGATGTGGAAGAACTACCACTTTTCAGGTATTTCTGCTTAAGCCTACGAATCAAAATTACACGATAAAACTTGGATGCCTTTTTTTATTTGAAACAACCTTCTTATACTGATAAGAGGAGTTGAACTTCCCTAAAATTGTGTAGAAGTGGTTGAGGAAATATAGGGGAGCTCTTGACCATGTTTTGTGCAGTTGCGGAAAAACTGCATTGCGTGCCTGTGGCGAATGCTATAGGGCCATGGAGAACCCATGGTACTTATAACTTAGGAGTGACGTGGCAAACACCACAGGCCCAGAACCTGAAATTTCAGCCTTTTTCTTCTTTTCTTCCACGTTTCTTTATTTCTTCTCTTTTCTTTATCTCTTTCTCGCATGCGAGTTCTGCATTTACAAGTCCCTGAAACCCTGAAACAGGGCAACAACACCAGCATAATACAATAAAGACATACACAAAATTATACTAAAATGCATGTGAATTGAGTCAAATAAACGATATACTTTCAGGTTATCAGTTAGCTAGACTAACAACCAACCTGATCATTTTGATTCTAGCAACATGTGCAAAAACATCATCAAAGTTGATTCCTTCCTTCTGAAGAAATCCTTTCGCCAAAAGTCTTTCCTTGTGTTGAGTTACTTCACCTTTGAGATTCAAATTCACCTTGTGTACACACTTTACATTGATTTCCTTCTTGCCTTGAGGCAGTTCGACAAGTGACCAAGTGTTGTTGACTTCGATGGATTACAGTCCCTCATTCATTTCTTTCACCCACTTCAAATCCTTTAATGCTTCAGTTGCATTGACTTGTTTGACATATGCATAGAAAGCACAATGTACCAGCTCACCTTCATTACCGAGTGCATCATCTGATGTAATCACACATTCCTGCAACCTTGCAGGCTTATTTCTAGTTATCTAAGGTCTACTTGGGTTTGCTTGGCCTCTGAATTTTTCTTGTCAAACTTCTCTTTTGACTTCACTAGTTCGTTCTTCACAAAAGATTCTTGCTGAATCCTTCTTGACATTCTAAGTCAAATCTTATGCCCTAAGCTCATATTTGATCACGCCCATGTTGATCACTACTTGCTTGTTCACTAGGTCGAACAACTTGTAACCTCCAGTCAAATGATATCCTATTAGGATCATCTGACTCGACTTGTCAACAAGTTTTCTTCTCAACTTATCTGGCACATGTCTATGTGTTATAGATTCAAATACTTTCATATGCCTCAAGTTAGGCTTAACACCATACCAACGATCTTCTAGTGTGATTCCATTTAGCTTCTTCAATGGTCATCTGTTCAAAATATATGTTGTTGTTAACAAAGATTTTCCCCATAATACTTTGGGTAAATACTTTCTGCAGTTGTATTCTGTTGTGGAGTGAAGGGTGACACCAACTCATGCACAATCCCTTCTTTCCCAATTAACATGTCAAAATATTTTGGCACATACTCTCCACCACCATCAGTCCTCAGATTCTTGAGCTTTCTACCACTTTGTCTTTCAACCTTAGATTTAAACTTGGAAAATACCTCGATCATTTCACTTTTCTTCTTGATCAGGTAAGTCTACAGTTTTTGACTAAAATCATCTATGAATGTGACAAAGTGTTTGTTTCCTCCAATTGGATCCACCTCGATAGAACCACATACATCAAAGTATATGACTTCAAGGATTTCCTTCAACTTGCTTCATGCATCCTTGCTGAAGTTGTTCTTGTGTTTCTTCGCCTACACACATTCCTCACATACTTCATTTGGATTGTCAATTTTTGGTAACCCTGAAACCATATTTTGTCTCTTCAGATCTCTGATGTCTTTGAAGTTGAGATGGCCAAGTCTATATTGCCATATCCATTCATCCATGTTAGCTGCAGTTGCAAGGCACTTGTGCTTCATCATATTAAGTTCAATCCTGAAGGTTCTATTATGAGACATAGTTGCCTTCAAGATTAACCTTCCACATAAGTCGAGAACTCTCAACATTTTGTCTTTGATCGAAGCTTTTTAGTCCTTTTCGACTAACTGCCCTATGCTGAGAAAATTACTTTTCATGCCTGGTATATACAATACATTGGAAATTACTGACCTCTTTCCAACTTTCCTCATAATCAGAACATCACTAATACCTTCAGTTGCTAGAGTATTGTCAGTTTTAAAATTTACCATGTTCTTCATTAAGGGTTTCATGTTGACAAACCAATCTTTTCTACCAGTCATATGTGATGAGCATTCTGAGTCCAAGTATCGTTGCTCCTGGAATATTTCTTCATCTCTTGTTGTGACCATCCACAACATCTCTTATTCTTTATGCTTTGCAAAATTTTCATTATTATCTTGATTCTTTTGTTTTTCAGAAGAATCACTAGAGTAGTGACCATACTTCTGACAATTGAAACACTGAATGTGACTTTTGTCAGGCTTTTGACCACCACCTCTTCCTCTACCTGTAACACCACCTCTTTGGTTGCTTTGGTATGAGCGCTTTCTCTAATTCGACCAACCACTTTCTTACAGATTTTGACCTGTTGAATTATTGTAGCCTCCTCTACTTTTGTTGTCGAACCATTTCCATTTACCTTTCTTTTCTCTTGTTGATTGCACCTGCAAAGCCACATCACTCTTCAACTTGCCTTCAACTCTTTCATCCATTATTTGTTCATGAGATTTAAGCGTCCCTTGAAGCTCTTCCTTTGTCAATGTTGACAAATCTTTCAACTCTTCAATGGCTACTATCGCATGGTCGAACTTTGGAGCCAAAAAACTCAAGATCTTTGAAACAACTGATCTTAATGTCAACACTTCTCCACATACCTTATTTTGATTAACTAGTTTTATAACCATAATGAAAAAACCAGTTATTCTTTCATTGTCTTCCATCTAAAGCAATTCATTCGTTCTTTTGTGAATTTGTAACCTAACTACTTTCACCTTTTCTGCGCCTTCAAATGATTTTTCTTGAATTTCACATGCTTCTTTCGTTGAATCAACATCACTAACTTTTTCGAAATTTCCTATATCAAAACATTGATGGATTATAAATACATTTTTATAATCTTTCTTCTTCAATTCTTTGTGTGCAGCCTTTTCTTCATTTGTCGCGTTTGTTGCAAGCGGTGACACTCCCTTATTCAAAAGATCCCAAAGATCTTGATAGAAAAAGATAACCTTTATCTTCTTGCACGAATTCTCATAATTCTGATTCTTCAAAATTTAGATACTCGCCGAAAAATGCCTGTTCGGTTGATTCATCACCATCGTGTTTTGCTTCCCATGAATCATGCAACCAGTGATCTAGATACCATATGTTGGAAAATCACCAATTTCCCATCAAGAAATTCACCAAAACCTATGGATAATTCCGAACCGAATCTTGATAAACAAGAATCAATCTTTCTGATTGATTACTCCTCGTGTTCTTCACTCTTTAGTCGAGTGAATCAACAAAACTTGGTTGCAAGATTTCAATTCATAATGGTAATGAAAAGAAAAAAATCTTGAGTTTCTTTAATTGTTAGTTTTTATTTGTCTTGCAAACTATTTTTTCTGGTATACATTGTCTTATACATTGTGTCCAACATATGTCCCTATGTTATAACAGAATTTCAATTGGCATCAGAGCAGGTACCCTGTTCTGTTTGGGTGTGCTCAAGGGTTATTATTTTGTTCAATATGGAAAATTTCAAAGAAGGAGGAGAAATTCATCAACCAAAGATTCTTTATGGTGCTAAGAATCCTCCAAAGATTGTAGCCATTGACAATTATGAAAATTGTGAAGACTAAGTAGAATATGATACTGGAGAAAATCTAAAGTTTGTTAAGATCTTGAGAAAGGTCATGCGAAAAATGGTCAAGATATGTCGGAATAATTTCCCTACCAATTTCAATGTCAATAAGTATCACAACTTCTATAGGTGTAACTTTCAGCATAAAGGAAAGTATGGTGAAAAACAAAATTTCAACTGAATGGATATCTTAAAACTTAGGAGTGACATGGCGAACGCCACAGGCCCAGAACCTGAAATTTCAGCCTTTTTCTTCTTTTCTTCCACTTTTCTCCATTTCTTCTCTTTTCTTTATCTCTTTCTCGCACACGAGTTCTGCATTTACAAGTCCCTGAAACCCTGAAACAGGGCAACAACACCAGCATAATACAATAAAGACATACACAAAATTATACTAAAATGCATGCGAATTGAGTCAAATAAACGATATACTTTCAGGTTATCAGTTAGCTAGACTAACAACCCACCTGATCATTTCGATTCTAGCAACATATGCAAAAACTTCATCGAAGTTGATTCCTTCCTTCTGAAGAAATCCTTTCGCCAAATGTCTTTCCTTGTGTTGAGTTACTTCACCTTTGAGATTCAAGTTCACCTTGTGTACACACTTTACATTGATTGCCTTCTTGCATTGAGGCAGTTTGACAAGTGACCAAGTGTTGTTGACTTCGATGGATTACAGTCCCTCATTCATTTCTTTCACCCACTTCAAATCCTTTAATGCTTCAGTTGCATTGACTTGTTTGACATATGCATAGAAAGCACAGTGTACCAGCTCACCTTCATTACCGAGTGCATCATCTGATGTAATCACACATTCCTGCAACCTTGCAGGCTTGTTTCTAGTTCTCTAAGGTCTACTTGGGTCTGCTTGGCCTCTGAATTTTTCTTGTCAAACTTCTCTTTTGACTTCACTAGTTCGTTCTTCACAAAAGATTCTTGCTGAATCCTTCTTGACATTCTAAGTCAAATCTTATGCCCTAAGCTCATATATGATCACGTCCATGTTGATCACTACTTGCTTGTTCACTAGGTCGAACAACTTGTAACCTCCAGTCGAATGATATCCTATTAGGATCATTTGACTCGACTTGTCAACAAGTTTTCTTCTCAACTTATCTGGCACATGTTTATGTGTTATAGATTCAAATACTTTCATATGCCTCAAGTTAGGCTTAACACCATACCAACGATCTTCTAGTGTGATTCCATTTAGCTTCTTCAATGGTCATCTGTTCAAAATATATGTTGTTGTTAACACAGATTTTCCCCATAATACTTTGGGTAAATTCTTGCCTTTCAACATACTTCACACCATATTCATGATGGTTCTATTTTTCCTTTCTGCAGTTGTATTCTGTTGTGGAGTGAAGGGTGACACCACCTCATGCACAATCCCTTCTTTCTCACATAACATGTCAAAATATTTTGGCACATACTCTCCACCACCATCAGTCCTCAAATTATTGCGCTTTCTACCACTTTGTCTTTCAACCTTAGATTTAAACTTGGAAAATACCTCGATCATTTCACTTTTCTTCTTGATCAGGTAAGTCTACAGTTTTTGACTGAAATCATCTATGAATGTGACAAAGTGTTTATTTTCTCCAATCGGATCCACCTCGATAGAACCACATACATCAAAGTATATGAATTCAAGGATTTCCTTCAACTTGCTTCATGCATCCTTGCTGAAGTTGTTCTTGTGTTTCTTCGCCTACACACATTTCTCACATACTTCATTTGGATTGTCAATTTTTGGTAACCCTGAAACCATATTTTGTCTCTTCAGATCTCTGATATCTTTGAAGTTGAGATGGCCAAGTCTATATTGCCATATCCATTCATCCATGTTAGCTGCAGTTGCAAGGCACTTGTGCTTCATCATATTAAGTTCAATCCTGAAGGTTCTATTATGAGACATAGTTGCCTTCAAGCTTAACCTTCCACATAAGTCGAGAACTCTCAACATTTTGTATTTGATCGAAGCTTTTTAGTTCTTTTCGACTTACTGCCCTATGCTGAGAAAACTACTTTTCATGCCTGGTATATACAATACATTGGAAATTACTGACCTCTTTCCATCTTTCCTCATAATCAAAATATCATTAATACCTTCAGTTGCTAGAGTATTGTCATTTTCAAATTTTACCATGTTCTTCATTAAGGGTTTCATGTTGACAAACCAATCTTTTCTACCAGTCATATGTGATGAGCATTCTGAGCCCAAGTATCATTGCTCCTGGAATATTTCTTCATCTCTTGTTGTGACCATCCACAACATCTCTTATTCTTTATGCTTTGCAAAATTTGCATTATTATATTGATTCTTTTGTTTTTCAGAAGAATCACTAGAGTAGTGACCATTCTTCTGACAATTGAAACACTGAATGTGACTTTTGTCAGGCTTTTGACCACCACCTCTTCCTCTACCTGTAACACCACCTCTTTGGTTGCTTTGGTATGAGGGCTTTCTCTAATTCGGCCAACCACTTTCTTACTGACTTTGACCAGTTGAATTATTGTAGCCTCCTTTACTTTTGTTGTCGAACCATTTCCATTTACCTTTCTTTTCTCTTGTTGATTGCACCTGCAAAGCCACATCACTCTTCAACTTGCCTTCAACGCTTTCATCCATTATTTGTTCATGAGATTTAAGCGTCCCTTGAAGCTCTTCCTTTGTCAATGTTGACAAATCTTTCAACTCTTCAATGGCTACTATCACATGGTCAAACTTTGGAGCCAAAAAACTCAAGATCTTTGAAACAACTGATCTTAATGTCAACACTTCTCCACATACCTTATTTTGATTAACTAGTTTTATAACCATAATGAAAAAACCAGTTATTCTTTCATTGTCTTCCATCTGAAGCAATTCATTCATTCTTTTATGAGTTTGTAACCTAACTTCTTTCACCTTTTCTGCGCCTTCAAATGATTTTTCTTGAATTTCACATGCTTCTTTCGTTGAATCAACATCACTAACTATTTCGAAATTTCATGTAACAAAACATTGATGGATTATAAAGACATTTTTATAATCTTTCTTCTTCAATTCTTTATGTGCAACCTTTTCTTCATTTGTCGCGTTTGTTGCAAGCGATGTCACTCCCTTATTCACAAGATCCCAAAGATGTTGATAGAAAAAGATAACCTTTATCTTCTCGCACAAATTCTCATAATTCTGATTCTTCAAAATTTGGATACTCGCCGGAAAATGCCTGTTCGGTTGATTCATCACCATCGTGTTTTGCTTCCCATGAATCGTGCAACCAGTGATCTAGATACCAGATGTTGGAAAATCACCAATTTCCCATCAAGAAATTCACCAAAATCTATGGAAAATTCCGAACCGAATCTTGATAAACAAGAATCAATTTTTCTGATTGATTACTCCTCGTGTTCTTCACTCTTTAGTCGAGTGAATCAACAAAACTTGGTTGCAAGATTTCAATTCATAATGGTAATGAAAAGAAAAAAATCTTGAGTTTCTTTAATTGTTAATTTTTATTTGTCTTGCAAACTGTTTTTTCTTGTATACATTGTCTTATACATTGTGTCCAACATATGTCCCTATGTTATAACAGAATTTCAATTGGCATCAGAGCAGGCACCCTGTTCTGTTTGGGTGTGCTCAAGGGTTATTATTTTGTTCAATATGGAGAATTTCAAAGAAGGAGGAGAAGTTCATCGACCAAAGATTCTTTATGGTGCTAAGAATCCTCCAAAGATTGTAGCCAAAGACAATTATGAAAATTGTGAAGACTAAGTAAAATATGATACTGGAGAAAATCTAAAGTTTGTTAAGATCTTGAGAAAGGTCATGCGAAAAATGGACAAGATACGTGGGAATAATTTCCCTACCAATTTCAATGTCAATAAGCATCACAACTTTTATAGGTGTAACTTTTAGCATAAAGGAAAGTATGGTGAAAAACAAAATTTCAACTGAATGGATATCTTAAATGCAAAGATTTTGGACATATTCAAGGTGAATGCTCTAGTTTTCCAAGGAAACAAAGAAAAATATACAATGTCACTAATGATGAGGTAGGTGAATATGATCAATAAAACAATGTTGCGACTTTTAAAGACATGAAAGATGTTATACATACTGGTGAGCCATCAAATTCAAAGAATATATATGCCTTTTTCCTATTCAGAAAACAAAGTTCACAATGTCAGGTAACATGTCTCAACATTATGTCACACGTAATTACCAATGCATTAAATTTGTCTCCTCCATTCCATTATATTATTGTAAATTGTATGGTAGACAACTATATCACCAACATATGTATCCCCACTGGAATGAGAAATCTCAAAGGCGTCATCAACAAGTTTGGTGTGGCAAGCCGAATATTCTTGTTCATATTGCTTGTACCTCCCACAAGAATTTTGAAAAACATGTTACTCACATCATGGATAAAAATTTAAATACAAAAACTAAGTTATGGCATAGAAAGCTTGGGAGTACAAGGAACTTTGTTGTGGAGAAATTTGTCATATGTATGTCTGATCTCAAAATTGAAGAAGGTAAAATTTATGACATGTGTCAAGTTGGGAAGCAAACCAAGATATCATATAAGATGTTTCAACACCTTACTCATGTTTCTGAATTACCACTTATGTACTTTATGAGACTTGTGCAAGGAGTTGTCATTGAATGGGAGGCTGATGGTCAGGCTAGATGTCCTCCCAACATTTAACAAACAATTTTGGTTCAGAAGAAGAAGCTAAATAATATTAGTGATTATAGAATAGTTCTTCCTATTGGGGTTCCTCTTAATATGTTGAATTTCATTCATAAGTTGTATATTAAGAAATGTGTCCTAGACATTGTTCCCCATATTATTAAATATTTTGACAAGTCGTATATAGCTGTCAGTGAAAAATTCCTTGATAAAGATGTGTTGGACATCCAATTTGACATGTTGGAGATATAGTCTCAAATTCATAAGGAAAATGATGATGTGACGCCTGAGAATAATTTTGTGAGTGATGATGATCATGTCCAAGAAGAGGTGGAAGAAGATGTTAATGAAAACTTGAATGACATAAAGGTGCCTTTGAAGAAGAAAAATAATAAGCTTGTTACTTGAAAGAAGGCATAACTTCTAGAACAAGACTATGATTAAATCAAAGGGGTTGACTTTGATGAAGCTTTTATTCCTATTAATCATCTTCAAGCCATCAGAATATTTCTAAGTTTGTCTTATAGCCTTATGTTCACACTTTATCATATGGATGTGAAAAGTGTCTTCCTCAATAGGTACTTGAATATGGAAGTCAATCAGGATGTAAGTAATTATCTCACTGACAAGGATGGTGTCATTGAGAAGGATGATTATGTGGAAGTTGATGTGGATGATTGTAACACCCTAAATTTTCCCCGTGTAAATTTAAAACATTTATCAGAGTAAAATAAATCAACATGCAATTTAGGATGCTACACTACAACATATAATCAACCTACTCAATTGAAAAGATATGTAACACTTTGTAGTTATAAAAGTAGTAGTAATAACCACATATCTGAATGTTAACTTTTATTAAATCGCGGTGGAACAACAACAAAAAACAGTTAACTCAACATATCCAATCATCAATATAGCATGTCATATAATAAATGTTAAAGCGTAATGAAGGAGACGATGTTCCAATCCCCCAGTGTTACACATCAGAGCAGACGCCGACACAAAAATAAAATGGAATACTTCATCTTCCACTCACATCTAAGCTCATACTGCGAATTATCTGCATGTTACCCACGTGGAAGCAAAATTCTAACGGAATGGATGGGATATCATAATTTTATAAAGGAAAGTATGATAATAACTAAGTATCAGATTATTACATGCACATCACCTATTCCACAATACAATTCCACATAATCCACACAACGGACATTCACACATAATAGCAACATCACAACTATCCATACGGAACAACAACACAACAACTATCCAAACAAGATAACAACATAACAGATATCTAAGATAATAGCAACATAGCAACCATCCGACATGATAAAAACATAATCAATCATCCGACATGATAACAAATGCAACCAATGTACAATGCAATGATACTCAACAACTCGACTCAATGCATGTGGTACCAATACATGAACACTCAAGTTCACCACTTCGATCCTCACCTCATAGGATCAAAGCCATCAATTCATTACCATCACCTCCGATAACGTCTCGCTGATTCCATCTCTTCCAAAATCAGCTACCAACCCAATCCACACAATAGGATTTGAGGTTCACCAACAACGGATAATTTGTCGAACAACATGAATGCATAAAACATATTATTCATGCAACAACAACATCATGTATAATGACCCACAACCATAGTCAATGTTACTAGCAATCATGCATCTAACACATGTTATACAACTCAACAACATCAACATACAACATAACAAGAACAACAATGCATTTAAGGTTATATCACACCACCATATAAACATTCCAATGAATTTCAACACCATCACACAGAAAAATATTCAATTTCAGGTATTGAAACGAATTTTAAATGACAGTACACACTCCCAGCTTTGTGACGCTTCAAACCACGCATCAAACGGAGTTACAAAGCTCAAGTTACGTCATTTTCAATTTCCCAACTTTTTCACGTAACAGTGGTAACCGGTTACGCTCAAATCAGTAACCGATTACGGGTTCAAAAACAGCCCATAAACTTATTCTTCAAGTGGTAACGAGTTACAGTCAGACTAGTAACTAGTTACATGTTCAAAGAACAGACTAGAAACTTATTTTGCGTTGTTGGAGGCCTTCCGGACCTCCGATTTTGATTCTGAAAAAACATTCATTCTTAGAATTCGACATACTATAACTATTCAATGATTAAAACAAAAAATTTACATCTTATCACATATTAGCATAAAAAACCATTCATTCTCATCAATTCATATGTAACCCAAACCTTCCAACAACAACAATTGCAACAATTCGTCATTCCAACTCTGACCGACACCACATCAATTCACACAACTTTTACATCATACAATCCAATCAAATTTCATGGATTTAACAATAACATTTTCATCATTTCTATAATTTAGTCAAATTTTATGGGTTTAATCGCAACATTTTCATCATTCACACAATTCAACATTCATCATTACCACAATTCAAAACATAGAGAAGAAAACATAAACCCTACATGGCATAATCTATCCACCATCATCATGTTAACCCTTAGATAATCAGAATTTTTCCCTTACCTTAGAGTTCCTAGCAATAGCTTCTTTAACCTTCAACAATGGTGAATCTCTCCTTGAGTCATAGCATATTCTTCTCCCTTTCTCTACTTCTCCTCTTTTCTCCCAAAAGATATGTTACTGAGTTATTTTTTCCAAATCCCCTATTCTATTCTTATTATAAATCCTATTATTTTATTAACTTATTATATTATCATCATTTTCTTAATAATAATAATAATAATAATAATAATAATAATAATAATAATAATAATGATCCATTCAAATTAAATAATTAAATTAATATTCATATAATATTAATTAACTAAATAAATATGGCTTAAATAGTCTGTTGGTCCCTGTAAGTTAGCGAGCTTTTGGTTTTGGTCTCTGTAATTTTTTTTCTTCTGAGTCACTATATCTTACTTTTGTGTTGGTTTTAGTCCATCAAATCAACATCCGCAGAAAAATACGTAAGTTTCCTGTGGATTTTCATTCAGATTTTCCTGTGGATTTTAATTTTAAGGACTAAAAACAACACAAAAGTGAGATATAGGGACTCAGACCAAAAAAATAAATTACAAGGACTAAAATAAAAAACTCTCTCACTTACAAGGATCAAAATACTATTTAAGTCAATAAACAATAAGTAATATGATTAATTAGTTTTACTCACCACGCCACTTTTTCTACACTTTTGCTCACACACTCCCTAACATCTTAATTTCTAAGGCAACTACCCCATACCAAGGGTACACAACACGATAGAACATCAATCAACACAACACAACCACAACTACCACATAATTAAATTATGGAAAATAATTTAAATAAAATCACGGTGTTATAACTCTCATCCACTTATAACATTTTCGTCCTCGAAAATCACCTGATGCGAACAACTCTGGACACGACTCTCACATCCTGCTTTCCAACTCCCAAGTCATACTTCCTCCGGCAACGCCTCCCCACACTACCTTCATGAGAGCAATCTCTTTTCCTCTCAACTATTTCAGTTCTCGGTCATCAGTCCTTATAGGCAGAGCCTCAACTGTAAGGTTATCCCTCACCTGAACATCATCCATCAGAATCACATGTGACGGATCCGAAACATACTTCTGAAGTTATGAAATATGGAACACATCATGTAGATTTGACAAATTCGGTGGTAACACCACTCTATAAGCAACATGTCCAACTCGCCTGGATATCTGATGTGGACCAATAAACCGAGGAGTAAGCTTTCTCGACTTCAAAACACGTCCTACACCGGCCACCGGAATGACTCTCAAGAATACATGGTCTCCCTCTTGAAACTCAAGATCCTTTCTCCTCTTATCAAGGTAGCTTTTCTACATACTCTATGAAGTTTTCATCTTCTCCTAAATCAGTTTCACCTTCTCAATAGTCTATTGGATAATCTCAGGTCCAAGCATTACCCTCTCACCAGATTCATGCCAACATAACAATGTCCTACACCTTCAACCATACAAGGCTTTAAAAGGTGTCATACCAATACTAGAATGGAAATTGTTATGATACGTGAACTCAATCAACGACAAATAACCATCCCAAACACCTCCTTGCTCGAGAACACAAGCTCTCAACAAGTCCTTTAATGATTGAATGGTCCTCTCTGTCTGACCATCAGTCTACGGATGATAAGCTGAACTCGACCTCAACTTCAAACCCAAAGCTTCCTACAAACTCTCCCAAAATCTGGAAGTGAACCTCAGATATCTATCCCACACAATACTCAACGGAACTCCATGCAACTTCACAATCACACAAATATATATCTCTGCCAACTTCTACATAGAAAACTCATGATAATCGCAATAAAATGATTCGACTTCATCAGTCTATCAACAACTACCCAAATGGCATCATTCCCTCTCAGAGTATTTGGCAACCCCGTCACAAAATCCATAGAAATGCTATCCCATTCCCATTCTGGAATATCCAACGGTTGCATCAATCCTGCAGGTTTCTGATGTTCAACCTTTAACTTCTAACAAGTCAAACAAACATATATGAATTCAACAATCTCTTACTTCATCCCTGGACACCAAAACATCTTCTTCAAGTCTTGATACATTTTGGTCGCACCTTGATGGATACTCAGTTTACCATGGTATCCTTCCTCAAGAATACTCTTCTTAAGTTCAAACACATATGGAACACAAATTACGTCTCTGAATCTCATCACACTATTCTCGTCAATCTTGAAGTCACCACCTTCACCTCAATTGCTCAACACTAACCGGTCAATCAATCCCAAGTCGATCTTCTGTCCTTCTTTAATCTCGTCAATAATACTATTGGTCAGTTTTAACATACCCAACTTCACACTGTTAGGAGTTTCTTCACATACTAAACTCATATCTCTGAATTGCTCAATCAATTCCAACTCTCGAACCATAAGCATTGACATGTGCAAAGACTTTCTACTCAATGTATTAGCTACGCCATTAGCCTTACCGAGATGGTAACTTAAACCAAAATCATATTCAACTCTTTTGATCAAATAAATATTTCAAACTCTTGTGATCACTGAACACTTTGAATTTGAAGCCAAACAGGAAGTGCCTCCAAATCTTTAACATGAATACCACTGCTACCAACTCAAGATAATGAATAAAGTAATTCCTTTCCTGAACTCTCAATTGTCTCGAAGCGTAAGCCATAACCTGACAATTATGAACCAACACACCTTCCAGACCCATCTTTGAAGCATCACAATATACCATAAAGGACTCACTTGGATTCGACAAAAATGAAAACTAGAGCAGACGCCAACTTCTTCTTGAGTTCTTGGAAACTCTCTTAATAATGCATATCCCAAATATAGGCTTGACCCTTTCGAGTCAACTGAGTTAACGACAATGCTAACTTTGAAAAACCTTCAATGAACTTCCTGTAGTAACCAACCAATCCAAGAAAACTTCTAATCTCAATGACATACTTCGGAGTCTCCCATTGTAACACAACATTTACCCTTGATGGATTCATAGCTACGCCACCATTAGAATCACATGACCAAGGAAACTCACTTCTCTTAACCAGGACTCACACTTGGAAAACTTTTCACGCAAATGGTTCTCTTTCAATGTCTACAATACAATTCTCAGATGTTCCACACATACCCTCATGATATCGTCCTTCTTCTTCATTAACAACACCGACACACCCCACGGTGAAAAACTCGGACAAACAAACTTCTTCTCAAGAAGATATTCTAGTTACTTCTTCAATTCACCCAACTATGAAGCAGACATCCTATAAGGAGTCATCAACACCGAACTAGTATCGGGTACTAAGTCAATAGTAAACTCCATTTCATGCTCTGGCAGAAAATCAATGATATCTTCATGAAACACTTCCGGAAATTCACACACCATAGGAAGATCACGAACTAATCCATTTCCTTTGGCTTCAACGAAGCTAACATCACAAACACTTGCGCCTTATCCTTCACGGACTCTCACACTTGCTTAGTTGATACAAATGTCAACTCTTCACCTCCATCAAACTTAGATTCATGCTCTGGAGGAAAGTCACAGATATCTTCAGGAAAATATCAAGAATCACACACCAGTGGCATAACATTAGCCATCAAATTTCTCTCTATTCTCTGAGAAGCAACATCAGTAATAACAAATTGTTTTCCCTAAAGACATCCCAACTTGACCGATAGACAGGAATCTCAAATCCCTTGCATCTTCAGTTTCAGGAACAACACAACTTTGACATCGTCTGAGCTCTTAAAATCAACGACATACTGCACCAACTATCAAAACAATTGGTAAACACTTGATTTAACTTCAACCAATTCATTCCAAGGATAACATCAACTTGTTCCAATGAAATACAAACCGTGCATATCCTTAAGGAACACTTCAGGATACTCAACACACCACTAGCTCATCTCTAGCCAAAACATTGCATTCTCCCTCACAAGGAAACAACCAATAAGAACACCCGATCATCTTCATTCAAGGATAACACCATTTTACTAACTGACACCATCCTCGAATCCAACCTCTCTTCGGGTTCAAGAAAAGCACAACATTCTCAAAATAGTTGAATTAGCCAACACTGCACTCTTTCATGCAACAACATGATATCTAAGATTTATACAGTTGGAATATCCAAGAGAAGTAGATGTTTCTCCCCCACTTGTTTCATTTCTAACCTGAAAATTGGAAAATAAAATAAGCATCGACAATGTTTTCACACACATGTCGCATACTAGGGAACAAACATAATTAAATAACATGGCCGGACGGACCAACCAGGCTTTGATACCACTATGTGACACCCAAAATTTTCCCCGCATAAATTTAAAATATTTATCAGAGTAAAAAAAACCAACATGCAATTTAGGATGTTACACTGCAGCATACAATCCACCTGCTCAATCGAAAAGACATGTAACACTTTACAGTTATAAAAGTAGTAATAATAACCACATGCCTGAATGTTAACTTTTACTAAATCGCAGCGGAACAACAAAAACAAATAGTTAACTCAACATATCCAATCATCAACATAACATGTCATATAACAAATGTTAAAATGTAATGAAAGCCACAACATTCCAATCCCCTAGTGTTACATATCAGAGCATACACCGATAAAAAAATAAAACGGAAGACTTCATCTTCCACTCACATTTGAGCTCATAGTATGGATTATCTGCACGTTACCCACGTGAAGGAAACATTCAAATAGAATGAGTGAGATATCATAATTATATAAAGGAAAATATGATAATAAGTAAGCATCAGATTATTACATGCACATCACCCATTCCAGAACACAATTCAACATAATCCACACAATGGTTATTCACACATAATAGCAACATCACAACTATCCATACAGAACAACAACACACCAACTATCCAAACAGGATAACAACATAACAATTATCTAACATAACAACAACATAACAATCATTTGACATAATAACAACATAATCAACCATCCAACACAGTAACAAATGCAACCAATGTACAATGCAATGAGATTAAACAACATGACTCAATGCATGTGGTACCAATACGTGAACACTCAGGTTCACCACTTCGATTCTCACCTCCTAGGATAAAAGTTTTTATTTCGTTACCATCACCTCCGATAACATCTCACGAATTCCATCACCTCTGAAATCAGCTACAAACCCAATCCACACAATGGGATTTGAGGCTCTCCAACAACGGACCATTTATCCAACAACATGAATGCATGCAACATATTATTCATGCAAAAACAACATCATTCACAATGAGCCACCACCATAGTCAATGTGCACCACCAATACTGGCCTTCATGCATCAAACATATGTTATACAGCTCAACAACATCAACATACAACATAACAAGCAACAATAATGCATTTAAGATTATGTCACACCACCACATAAACATTCCAATATATTTCAACACCATCACAAATAAAAATAATCAATTTAAGGTACTGATACCAAATTTAAATGATAGTACACACTCTCAGTTTTCTAACGCTTCGAACCGCACGTCAAACGGAGTTGCGGAGCTCAAGTTACGTCATTTTCAATTTCCCAATTTTTTCACGTAACAGTGGTAACAAGTTACGCTCAAATCGGTAACCGATCACAGGCTCAAAAATATCCTAGAAACCTATTTTTCAAGTGGTAATCGGTTACACTCAGATCGGTAACCGGTTATAGGTTCGAAGAACAACCTAGAAATTTATTTTTCGCCGTTAGAGGCCTTCTGGATCTCCGATTTCGATTCCGTAAAAACATATGATCTCAGAATTCAACATACTATAATTATTAAATAATTAAAATAGAAAATTCACATCTTATGAAATATTAGCATAAAAAAAACTATTCATTCTCATCAGTTCGTATGTACCACAAACCTTCCAACAACAACAATTGCAACAAATCATCATTCCAACTCTGACCCGAAACCACATCAATTCACACAACTTTTAAATTATACAATCCAATTAAATTTCATGGGTTTAACAATAACACTTTCATAATTCCCATAATTTAATCAAATTTCATGGGTTTAACTGCAACATTTTCATCATTTACACAATTCAACATTCACCATTCCCACAATTCAACATAGAGAAGAAAACACAAAACCTACATGGCATAATATACCCATCATTATTATGTTAACCCTTAGATAATTAGGACCCCACCCTTACCTTAGAGTTTCTAGCAGTAACTTCTTTAACCTTCAACAATAGTGAATCTCCCCTTAAGCCCTAGTCTTTTCTTCTCTCTTTCTCTACTTCTCCTCTTTTCTCCCAAAAGATACGTTGTTGAGTTTTTTTTTCCAAAATCCCCTATTTTATTCTTATATAAACCCTATTATTTTATTAACTTATTATATCATCACTATTTTTTTAATAATAATAATAGTAATAATAATAATAATAATAATAATAATAATAATAATAATAATAATAATCCATTCAAATTAAATAATTAAATTAATATTCATATAATATTAATTAGTTAATTAAATAATAAATAATACAATTAATTAGTTTTACGCGCAACACCATCATTTCTACACTTTTGCTCACACACTCCCCAACATCTTAATTTCTAAGGCAACTATCCCACACCAAGGGTACACAACACGTCAAAACATCAATCAACACAACACAACCACAACTACCACATAATTAAATTACGGAAAATAATTTAAATAAAATCGGAGCGTTACAATGATGACTTTCCTATTGCCAACATAATGAAGAGATTGATTGAGAATGTAACCAAGTCTCAAAATAATGATACCCAAGCTGAAGAGGGAGAAGAAGTTGGAAGTGAGGAAGAAGAGGAAACTACAAGTGACTATGAGACAAATGAAGAAGAAGATGTCTTGGATATTATGCATACTCTAAGGAGAAAGGTTGGTGGAAAGAGAGTTCCTGTGAATATCCCATATGCTCCCATGGATAATGTTTCATTTCATTTTGAAAGAAGTGTTCAAAAGTGGAAGTATGTTTTTCAAAGAAGGATTGCTTGCGAAAGAGAGCTAGGTAAAGAAGCTTTCGATTGCAAAGAGATTATGGAGTTGCTGAAAATTGTAACTGATGTTGGTCATTGCTATGAAAAGCTAATCAATAAATTCATTATGAACATTACTGTTGGGTGTAATATTGCATGCAACAAGGAGTATAGAAAGGTGTATGATAGAGGAAAGTGTGTAAAGTTTCCCCCCTCAAACATTAATGACTATTTGGGCGGAAGCAAGTTTGCAGGGTCTAATAAGGTTCCCTCTATTGGAAAGATAAAGAGATAACTGGTGGGTAAGTGAAGCAATGGCCAAAGAAAGGTTTACTCTCTAATGGAAGCTGGAGTGTGAAGTATGTTATTTTGAATAGGATCAGTGCAGTTAATTAGGCTCCCATAAATCATAGTTCAGATATAACCATTGCTTTAGCCAAGTTTATTTTCCAAATAGGAACAAAGACAAAGTTGAATTTTGGAGAATATATGTTTGAGAAAATTAGGAGACATACTGATTCTTTTTCTATGAAGATTCTTAGTGATGCTCAGTTGTTGAAGACAATGTGAATGTTGGATCTGGTTATCCTAAGTTGATGAAGGAATTTATGGTTAAGAATGATGGTAGTACTCCTGGATTGCTGAATTTTAGTTGTAAGCTAAATGTTGGGAAAGATGTGAAAAAGCTGAATTTGTGATACACGTTTGCGCACCTGTTTCTAAAACTAATTTGGTCTTTGATTGAGCAATATTGGAGCTTTTTCACCTTAAATTCTTGTTGATGCCACTACAATGTTTATGTTCAACAGTGTTTTGTAATGTATATGTTTGCATGCTCATGTTACTATTATGGGCTGGATTTTTCTGTTACCCTTGCCCTTTTTGACAAAATTAGGGGAGATGGGGATATGATGATATATAATTCTATTGCTTCTATCTAGCATTCCTAAGAAGTATTGTGCTACTATTTTTGGTTGTGATGTCTCTAACATGTAGTTAGTTTTGCTGCATTTTGATAGTCTAATCTGAAAAAGGTCCTGAAGAATGTTTGGAATAATCTGTATAACATATTTTCTGTTTGTAGGATTTGGTGCTTATTCGTTGGTTTCTTCTGTTATTTTTTATGTTGCTTCGTTGATGGTGGTCTTATGTCCTTTGTCTCTTTTGAGGAAAATAGTGGGAGAAAAAGAAAAGGGCACACTTCTTTGATATGTGTTACCTGTGTTTTAGTTTTTTTGGTGTTATTGGTTTTGTAATGGATCCTTAACCTTATGTGTTATTACCATGATATATTTCTACGTTATGACAATGGTTCGTGTACTTCCAGATTTGGCATTCTTTTCTAATATTGGTGTGTGCTTAATGATCTGGTTTTCTGTATATACATTTTCAAAATTATGGAAAAAATGAGGAGTCACTACTATAAATAATACATTTCATGACGACAATTTCACCTCAAGTATTGAAACACCGAGGTATAATTCCTGGCGCACCCTGTTTTTTTATAAAAAAATATACAATATATTATGTCGGTTATTTGGAAAACTGAGGGGTAAACCTATTCAATGTACATGCTTCGAATCCCATCAGCCTAAGTTTACATTTTTATCTCATTAAAAGTGGTGCATTCTTGAATATTTTATTTTTAATTTAAAAGTACGCTACTTTTCACCTCAGTTTTCTTTCCAATCGAGGTGAGTTCAGTTTGTCTGAGATATATATAGTTTTAGCTTGTAGGATTCAATTTCATTTTTCTACATAACACAAACATAACCCTAACGAAGAGCCCTACCATCTTCAATACAAAGATGTTATGTGTTTAGTGCTCTTGTTTCTTTTTCAGAGATCTAAATCATTTTCTTTTACTTCTTCTTCATAGATTTGGTACGTCAAACATCACTACTAATATTGTTCTCATATTGTTGTTGTTATTATTTTTGTTATTGTTTTTATTGTTGTTGTTATTGTGGTGGTGGTGTTGGTGTTATTGAGATCCAAAACCTTAGAGTTTTTGCTGTTGTTTATTTTGTTGTTATTGATGTTGTTTTTGTCGATGTTGTTGTTCTTGTTTTTGAGACCCTAAACCCTAAAGGTTGTTTATTGACGTTATTGTTATTGATATTATTGTTGTTTATTGATGTTGTTGTTCTTGATATTGTGTTTGACGTTGTTGTTGCTTTTGATGTTGATGTTGATATTGATATTGAGATTATGTTTTTTGTGATTCTTTGTGCAACTCTCATTTTATTCAGTCTAGTTGAGTTTATTATATCTAATATCGATTGTTTGTTTCACTAACCCTTCTTTGAACATATAACCAAGTAGGTTGACTTTGGAATTAATCATATGCAAAATTATGTTGTATAGGAAACTTATCTTACACTGATTAATGATTTTCTAGCATTCCGCAACTCATCATTCATCTCACATTGCTTTCTTGTTAAAATATCTCCAATACTTCTAGTTTTCGTTCAACTTTCTTCCATATTTGTTCATTTTTTAAAGCATCAAATTTTATTCTTTCAATAGTGAATTAGTAGAAAATGAAGTGTTGAATGAAGAGCTTGAAACATTGGAGAGATTTTTTAACCATAAAACAGCGTGAGAAGAATGATGAGTTGCAAGATACTTCAAAATCATAATAAATGTAAGTTGTTCTTCAAATATAACATAATTGTTCATATAACTATTTTCCTAACCAATTTTTAGAATTCATATGTTTAGTATAGGGTTTAGTGAAATAAGCCATCCACATTAGATTTAATAAATTCAAACTTTTTTTACCCTTCGGTTATGAGATAAACAAGGTGAAAATATGGTATATTCGTCGGTGAAATTACAAAATCGAGGGGACATGTGTTTTCGCCATTTCAGAATTCTAAAAAGGTCTCCATGGGGATCAAACTTATACCTTATCACATACTCGTCAATTTTTTAAAAACTGAGAGGTAAAGTGTGCATTTTTCATGACGCGCTTCATTATGTCGCCTCAATAGCCGAGGTTATATATATATATCACGTGCGACGTTAAAATCATTATTTGTTGTAGTGAGTAACGATTCATGCAAGATTAATGCAACCAACTTGCTATTTCTGTTTTTAAATATTCTCATGCACATCTTGTAAGAATTGTATGAGTTGTTTTAGCCAGAATTTTACAAAGGGGGATTTTTGTTCCTTTGATTGGTTGCATTAGGTAAAAGAACATTGGTAATACAAGATGTATTTTGGTGGAGAGGCATCATGTGGGAATAGATGTTCCAGCATGAGTGCATCAACTTGCCTCAGTCTGTAATCCACGTTTAGTGAGTAAATATGAACGTGATTATGTTTTATTCTAGAGGTTATTACAAATAGCTGGTTCAGACAACTTGTTGAGCGAGATTTCCTAAACATTTTGTGTGACATTTGGGTGCATATTTTACACAGACTGCATCATGTAATCACTTTAGCATTTGTCCAGAAATTCTACATTGGTTCTAGTATGATCAGGAGATTATTTTTGGAAAAAGTTTGTTAATCCAAATATGTTTGGAAAAAAGATTTGGATTTGGTTTAAATAAGAAGATTTAATTTGATTGGATTTTCATTAAAGAAAATATTTAATTGGATATGCTTTGAAGGGAGATTTTCTTTAAAGAAATATTTAACAAGGAGAGTGTTTGAGAGAAAGTGAGAGGAGTCTCTTATTTAGGGGGAGCCTGAACGAAGCTTCACAAGTAGTATTAGGAAAGTGGACTTGAACTAGGAAAGTGTAGAGTAAGCCCATTTGTCTTTCTGACTATTGGGAGTGGAATAGTTTTATAGGGAGTCATGATTAGAAAGTCACAAGTAGTATTAGGTTGAGGAATTGAATAAGTTTTGTTCATCTAAGATTATTATACTAATACTATTGAGAATGGATTTCTTTTATTGGGTTGGAAGCGCTCGAAACGCAGGTGACGTTACACCGAACTGGGTTAACAATCCTTTACGTTCTTTCTTACTTTAATTGTTATTTGTTATCTGTCTTGCAAACTTTTTTTTCTAGTACACATTGTCTTAAACATTGTGTCCAACATCTACCCATACATTATAACAGAATTTCACACAACACGGTCATGGACCCCAAACATGGCTTGCATAGTCTGTTGGAGGGAATCCTGGAGTGGCACCTTCAGACCGAAAAACCTTATCTTCAAGAGCCTTTAGACATTGACATGACCTCAATCGCTTGACAATGAGTTTTTTGATCCTTCTCTACACGACGAGTATCCTCAACAGCAGACTCATAGGCACCCTGACACCGTTTCTCCTTTGTCTTAAGAGAAGCCTCTAGCTCAACTACTCGGGCTACAATAGTAGCAGGGAAGTTGTGGATCTTTGCCTCATCTTGCAAAGAGTTAGCAACATCAACCTTCTCTTATAGCTCAGCCAAATCCTTCTGAAGAGCAAAGCACTTTTTATCTATATCTTCACATTTCTCCTTCAAGGTGTCCCTTCCTGGGAGGGATTTCCAGGGTCCATGATGTCTCCTTTGCCACCAGCGACGAGGGAAAACAGAGAGGCATTACTATGAAAATACCTATAATCGCGGTTGCGAAAGACCTATAATAACGGTTGAACAACTGTTGCTAGGTAGGGTGTGATTGTATGTGGTTTATTTACAACTACAGTCAAATGCCCATGGTAGAAAGCTGGAAAGTATGCTACCTATAACCACAATTGTTTTATATAATCGTTGTGAAAAGTTTAAAGGTCATGGGTTCAATACTCAACAACACCATTTTTGTTTTTTAACCAATCTTTCACTACGATTTTATCTTACAACCGTGGTGATATGTTCTTTTGAGTTTAGTATAACATATGAAGAATTCGTATTTCATCAACTCCTCACTAAACATATAACCTATAAGTGTGATATAGAAATTAATAATTTGACAAATTAAGTTATATTATCATAATAAGTTACAATGATCCGTATATTCCTAGCTTTTTTCCTTTTATTTTATGTATCTTGCTCGCATTTTTAAGTGTTAGAATTATGTTCAATGCTTGTGACTCTTCAACCAACACTTTATTCTCTACTAGTTCATTAAACTAGTATATAATGAAGTGTTAATTGAAAATCTATAAGCATTAAACCAAATCTAACTCTCAAACAGGGAGAAAGTTATATGGAATGCAAGGAAGAAAGCTTGAAAAACCTTGATCAATGTAATTTATTTTCTAAAATAACTTAATTTTTTATATTAGAAATTTATAATTCATTAGAAGGGTTATTTAGTTAGTGACGGGTTGGTAAAACACTCAAACCATATATGATATAGTAAACTCATCCAATAGAAGTATTGGTTTAACGTAGTAAAAGCTGCAATATACAAGGCAAATCCTTAAAAATCAACAAAATATAAATCACCATCAACAACATTAACTTTTGTATAAAAAAATACAACTTTTATAACAAATATATATATGAAAAAAAATTAATCATCAGCAAGATCCAACTTTTATCAACAATAACACACCTTAAACAAAATGGAACACATAACAATAAAAACTAAATAAACAATAACATACA
The DNA here is from genome assembly GCF_024323335.1 of Lathyrus oleraceus. NCBI lineage: Eukaryota > Viridiplantae > Streptophyta > Magnoliopsida > Fabales > Fabaceae > Lathyrus > Lathyrus oleraceus. Next base: position 83,637,534 of record NC_066581.1, read on the forward strand.
ACTTTTATCAACAATAATATTGTTAGACGAGGTAAATGATCTAGAGAGGATGAATAGATCGTAAGTAAAATTTTCTTCGATTTAAAAATATGTTTTAAAAAGTTATTTACAATGGCATGCGGAGCAATTCTGGTTCGACACTCGTCTACCCCGAACCATTATCGAAAGAATTGGATATGTGAATGAACCGTAACAAAATGTATAACAATGATGAGAAAACAAATCAATATGTTTTTCCAAAATAACTCCTAAACAATGTTACACTTTGTAATCAATTTCCAAAGAAATAGGAAATAAAAAATTACAATTTATCAAACACTTGGTGTGCAATAAATACCTAGCTGGTTTTCCTTTTTGTGTTGATAATATGAAATACTAATTGCAATTGTTTATATTGCAATTATCTTATAAAATAGTTTAAAATACTTCAACACAAATAAAATTATCAGTATATGAAATTGCACACTAAATGAATGATCAAATTGTAGAGAGAGAGTGAGGCAGTTCCCCAATTTTCAAAACTTGTATACAAGAGAGAAATAACAATTCAAACCCCCAAAGCTTAAGTTTGATGTTGATTATATTTTCTTCTCTTCCCTTGATCTTAAACAAGATCAAGTGACCCAAGATTTCAAATTGATCCTCCGGTTACCACTACTCCTTGGACAAAAACTATTTTCTTCAAAGTTCTCACTCGGCTGAATCTAAATTTGCAAAAACTTGTCCCAAGCCTATCAATTGATCCTCTGGTTACCGCTACTCTTTTGACATAAACCCTTATCTTCTTCTTCTTCTTCTTCCTCCTCCTCATCCTCATCCTTCTTTTTCTTCTTTTTTCTTCTTTTTTCTTCTTCTTCTTTAATTTGTAGGTTTTTTGAGGTTATTGTGATTATTGTTAATTTATGATTATTTTTGTTGTTGTCAGCAACTCATCTATACCTTTTGCTTTTTTTTATGAGCTTGAATTTTCTATGATAGACAACTGAGAGGAGGAAGACTGATTGGTGTATAAACAAAAGTAATATGTTAGAAGAGAAGAATTTCAATAACACACTTAGAAGCAAACTACTAAGACATATAATGCCTTAAAGGAAACTGCAAGATGGAGAAACAAAATTTTTATTCAGATAAATAGAGGAGGAAAGAAAGAAAAGTGAACACACCTTTAAGGTGAAAGGCTAGAGAGGTCTATAGAAGGAAGATGGGGATTAGAATGAGAGAATCAATCTACAAACTCAATCATGAAAAGGAGGATCTTAGGACTTTTTTTAAGGATTTTTTCGAATTATTTTATGTTTGTAGTTAATGTCAAAATAGATTAATAATGGTGATTAATAGAAAAAGAAAGAGAAAAACATTAACTTTTACATTTTCTTTCTCTAATATGGAGAAGTTTAACGATTTATTGAGTGTGTGCTCTAGTTTATTAGTCTAAACACATCTCATAGATCAAATCATTTATCATTATTTAAATATGAAAAAATACATTGTGATGCTTTGCGAAATTACAACTAATAAATAAAAAAGGAGAGAAAAAGCATCATATGGAACTTGGTAACTATATAAAAAACATTGTCATCATTGTATAAAAGTTTAATGAAATCAATATAGAAATTAACATAAGAGATATATTGAACCCACTATTACTTTTATTTTGACTTTTTCTAAAGTTATTTCTCAATTTCGATATAAAATGGTCATTATAAACTCACATTTTTCTTTGTAAGATATATTTTACGAAAAATATTAACAACATATTTTTTTAACAAATATTTTTTAACACACTTTTTTTAATTGGTTAAAATTTACATGAGTCTATTAAATCATTTGGATTTTATCTAAGTTTGTTAGGACCATGTGAATAACTAATAAAAAATGTTAGAAAATATGTGTTAAAGACTTAGTTGATAACTTTCTCATATTTTTCTCATGTATAATCATTTGTGTATATATATACAACATGCTTGAATGATTTCCAATTATTATGCAAAAAATATATTTTTGTGTTCAATTTTTATTATTACTTTATATTTGAATATTTTTAAAAGTGAATTTCAAATAAAATTTTCATAAAGTTTATTTATTTTGTTTTAGAAATTTCATATATTCATTTTTTATTTCATTTAATAAATCTACCGCTCCTACTTTTCCGCGTTATATTTTTTCTCCATATTTTTACTTTTTTGTTTGAAAAATATTATTTCTCAATTCCGATATAAGTTATTTAAAATTGTCATTATAAAATTCACTTTTTCTTTTAATCATTAAATTTCAAGTTAAATTATTGTTTTGAACTTTAATTTTACCCGATTCACGAAATTAATCCTCCTATTTTAAATTCAAACGAATTGGTCTCCTCTCACTTTTTTTCATAGAAAATAGATGAAATTATTGGTTTTTAACTTATATTTTTATTTATAAAGTTCCAGTATATACACGATGATTTGTCGTATTTCACAATAAACTTGTTATTTAAAAATGAAAATATTATTAATTTTAAATACAAAAGTTTAAAAGAAGACCAAAATTATTAGTTAAATTTAAAATAGGAGATCAATTTCGGGGAATGGAGTAAAATATGGATAACAAAACCATAATTAGGTAAAACATTATAAGATATATTTAAGGAGAAATATTAACTTAACACACTTTTTAACCAACATTTTTAATACATTTTATTGTATTTCATTTAAGGATCCATATAAATTTTAACTAATGAAAAGAAGTGATAGAAGACATGTGTTAAAAGTGTGTTGATAATTTTTCTCATTTTTTTTCTCAATCTATAATAATTTATGTTATATATATGTGTCACATATTTAAATTAAATGATTTAAATCAATTGTGTTCAATTTCTACTATTATATTATATTTAGATCTTTTTATTAATTAAGTTAAGAAAATTTTTATTATAATTTTATTCTCGAACATATAAAAAATTAATAAAATTATCTCACAAATCATTACAAATATCATATAAATTAGTATTGTTTTATTCTGAAAAAGTCTATTTTAAAATCTGAATTCAATTTTATTAATTGTTGAACACAAAAAGTTGGTGGCTATCCTACACAAACTTATGGTGGAAACTTGTGATTCCACCTGATATTGGATAATTTCCATCGAAAATGGTATACATGCATTCGGTGTAACATTTTTTAAAGTTAAAAACGTGCTTTAGGATGATTTATTTGAAGGAAAAATAATTAACCTGAGAGCATAACAAACAATGAGTCAACTAATAATTCAAACACTTTTAAATCTTGTTAAAAACCATTTAGCAGTAGTAAAAGAATGATAATGCGAGTGAAATCTTTCTTATGTCATGGTTCAAATTGTCCCGTTAGAAATTTTGTAATAGAATGAATATACCATTTCAAAAAACAATGTAACTCGTGATTGAAGAAGGACTGCATTACTTAAGGTCAATATTGCCTATAAAAGACTGAAATTGTGTAAGTTATATTCATTAATGATAGATGTTTCACAAAAAAAATCATGTTTAACTATAAAAATTATTTGAGTTATATATGTCATAAGAATTAGTATTAATTAAAATTTATAATTAACCATTTTTCTATTTTTTCTAATTGCAAGAGCAACTATGACATGATTTTAGGAATTTTTTATTTGTTTTAAATGCACTTTTGATCTTTTATATATATATATATATATATATATATATATATATATATATATATATATATATATATATATATATATATATATATATTTACTTTTTGAATTCTTTATTTCAAACCTCATCTGATTGATGCTTAATTTTATCTTAAATTTGTTTGATTCCCTTTGTTTTTGCACATGTGACATAGAAAAAAACTATTTTTAATAATGTAACAATGGTGATTAAGATAAAAATAAAAAAAAATTATTAATCAATGTTTATAATATTATTAAATAATATTATAAATGAAAAAAAATTAAAAAAAAAAGTTTTTAAATATTTTTTACATGATAAATTAATGACTATTGATTAACAATTATAATTAATTTTTCAAAAATTAGATTGGAAATATTCAATTATAAATTCATTTATAAATTTTTTAATTTCTCCTCAATTTAATATTTGTATTGTAATGTCTGTTAAATTATATTAGTTTAATTTTAGTTTTTTAATGATTTTGATTTTTTTTATAACTAGTTAGTTAGAGCATAGGTAGGAATTTTAGGGTCTTTTATCTTTGCATGTTCAATTCTTTTTGATAATAAATAAAATATTTTTCTTTATCTTTTTGGCCTTCTTTCCGATGGGAAAATTCAAATCATATTGTTAACATGGTATCAGAAAATCATACTTTGATTTGTCATTTTTCTTTCAACAACATCTTTGATTGGTCAGTTTCCACCACTTTTCAAGTGTTCAACGTCTGGTCAAAGGAATTTGTCAATATCTCCATTCATCTTCCTAGATTCCCTCTTAGACGCGTTGATCTACTTTTCACTCTCTTTGTCGCCATATCCTCAGCGTGACACCCAAGTATTAACCGCTCTTAAATTATATTTTCAACATTTCTTGTTCAAGATAAGCAAAACTATCAGGTTTACATTCATTTGCTTCTTATTTTCTCCATCTTTATTCCTTTTCCAATTCAATTTCTCTCACTTCTCTCTAAAATCTTCTTCAAACCTTCATCTGAATTCACCTAGAAAACTAATAAACCTTTGACCACTTTAAAACATTCATTCAACCCATACCTAGATATCTTAACCGCCTTTAAGCCTTCGTCCGATATATACCCAAAATACCCCTAAAACTTCACATACATTCAAACATTCATCAAACCCTAACCCAGAAAAACAGGAAATCATCAACCTCCTTCAAATCTTCATCCACTATCTACCCTGAAAACCCATAAACCTACACACTTTTTCAAATATTCACCCGACATTCACCCAGAATCCATTAAGATCTTTCAATCGACAACAATATTCGTCATTCAACTTCTTTCTTCGCGTTTTTTTATCAACCCAAAAACCCTATTTTTCTCTCTTCCCTCTTCCATGGTGGACAATCAACAAGACCAGGACCTTGAATCCAATAATAATTAAAACACTAAAACTACCCAAAATCAAAACTCCAATCAAAAAAATTACCGCCTAAACAACCATTTGAAATTATCAACATGACATGACCGACCCTTTCTACATTCATCATAGTGATAACACTGGGCTTGAAATTGTTTATCCACCCTTCTGCAACACAAATAATCATGCTTGGTCTTGTTCCGTTTAACTTGATCTTCGTTCAAAAAAACAAATTAGGGTTCATCGATGGAACCCTAATTTGTTCTAAAACAACCTTTTTGTCTCTCCTAGTATGGGATCACGGAAATAATATGGCTATGGCATGGTTAAAAAACTCCATTTATGCTTAATCGCCGAGATTATCATTTATATGGACACATCGCGTGAAATATGTATTTATCTTAAGGACATATATCATCACAGTGACATCTTCTGCATCTCAAACATCCAAGAGGAAATTTAACCCATTCGTTAAGGAGGTCTCAGTATCACTCAATAATTTACCAATATTTAGAAGCTATGGAAAAAGAAGGAAAATTTTCGACCTCTTCGTTCCTGTACGTGTGATGTCAAATTGTACATGTTCCCTCCTGACAGCCATCAGAAAATACTGTGAAGGAGACTATGTCATATGTTTCTTACAAATTCTTAATAAATAATACTCTCAGGTTCGGTCCCAAATATTGTTGATGATGTTGCTACGTCACATAAACAAGGCCTTCTCTATGTTGATCCAACAAGAGAGAAATCTCCTTTTACCTCCCGAAGAAGAAAAAATCATTGCCAACTTAAATCAATACTCTGGAAAGAAATCCTAAGAGTTGAACCTGAAATATCCCTCTTAGGGCGTAGAAGAGGAATCAAAATCTGCTCTCATTTCCATAAGCCCAAACGCAAGATGGAAAATTGCTTAAAGAAACTTGGTATTCCTCCTCATTTCAGACGTAATAACTTGGCACAAAGCTCACCTAATGAGGACATGACACATAATTCGATTCCTTCACCTGTGGAACATCCTAAACAATCCAATGAACATGTTGCATTCACGGTTAAGAAGCACCAAGCACTTTTTTCTTTACTTTCATATCTATAACTCCAGCCATCAACACATTCATCAATACTCCTTCAGGTACTCCTCACTCTCTTTATTCCTTTGATAGTCACTTATACAATTAGATTATTGATACATGCGCATTCGATCATGTGTGTCGTTCAAGAAATTTTTTCACTCACATTTTTGAAATTAATCCCAACTGCATTAGGCTCCCTAATAAAGCCTTCATTCATGTTAAATTTAAAGGCAACATTCACATCAACCATGATTTTTTTTCCTGCATGATATTTTCTTCTTACATGGTTTTTGCACCAACCTTATCTCCATACCTAAACTTGTTGCCTCTCTAGACTGTCACTGTCACTGTGTTTGTCTACATATTGCACTATGCGGGTCAACCATACCCTGAAGAAGATTGGTGCAACTAGACTCATCCATGGATTATACTTATTCATTTATCCTTCTTTCCCCATCCACACACATGAAACTTTCTATAATCAAATTAGCAAAGACAATTGTAATTCTTTTGCATAGAAGACGAGGTCACCCATCTAGAGAAACTATGATCCATATAAATAAAAAATTTCACATTCATGATTTGAATAAAATTATGTTACCTTGTTACCTGCTTGCTTGCCAAACATAAAAGGTTGCCTTTTTATACTAGTGATACTACTTTTTCTAATTGATTTGATATGTCCATATGGACATATGGGGTCATTTTAAGACCCCTTATATGTTTGGTTATAAGTATTTTTTAACTGTTGTAGATGATTGTAGTTGATTTTGTTGGATCTTTTTATGAAATTCAAATCCAAAGCCTCTGATCTTGTTAAGACTATTTTTCTTATGTCAAAACCCCATTTAACACATGTGTCAATACAATCCGCTATGATAATGGTCTTGAATTTACTTTAAAATCTTTTTTATTAACTCAAGGGATCACTCATCAGTTGTCTTGTCTTAACACACCCCAACAAAGAAGGATTATTGAACATAGACATCAATATATTTTAGGTGTCACTTGTGCTCTTTTATTTCAATCTCATCTTCCCAACATATTCTAGGCCCATTCTTTATCCCGTGATGTTTTCCTTATTGATAGAATCCCGTCTAGACTTCTTTCTTTTAACTCACCTTACCACATCCTTTATAATAATCCCATTCGCTACTCTTGTCTCAAAGTTTTTGGATAATTGGTGTATGCTTCTACACCCACTAGGAATATAAGTAAAATTGACCCTAGGTCTAGAAAATTCCTTTATCTTGGAACTAAAATAGGTGTCAATGGGCATATCCTATATTATTTGTAGCATAGAAATATCTTTGTCTCTAGAGACACTTCCTTTTTTGAACACATATATCCCTATCCTCATTAACCTCCTTCCACCAAAATTACACCCCAACCTATATATCACCCACCTACGAATGATTCCCCTAACAACATTGATATCATAACCCACATCACACCTACTCATCCCACCAGCCCCAATAATTCACCCCATGTTACCCCTCCTCGTCAACCCTTATGAAAATCCACCAGAATCTCCAAGCCACCTTCCTACTTAGAAGATTATTGTTGCGCACTTCTTCTCAGTAAGGCCTAGTCTTCTTTTTCCAACAAAGGTAATGTTCCTTATCCTATTTCCAACTATGTTAATTATCATAATGTATCATCATCACATAAAAAATTTATTTAAAAAATTTGATCTACGTCTGAACCCACTAGCTACACCTCTCTCATCAAAGACCCTAATCGGAAACAAGCAATTTTAAATGAATTATAATCTCTTACATCTAATAACACTAGGCACCTTACTAATCTACCTTCGAATAAAAGAGACATTGAGTGCAAATGGATCTTCAAATTGAAATTTCTACCCAATGGTACTATAGACTGTTGTAGCGGTAAAAAATTTGAGATTAAGTTATTGATTAACTTAACTCACAAAGCAAGAGTTGCCACCGCGTTTTTATCATTTCCAAAGGAAAGAGAAAAAGAATGAACAAGATCCGAAGAAGTTTTAAAGAAAAACTAATAAAAAGAGATAAGGGTTTGGGGGTTGGTTATGCAAAGGGAATGTACTAGCACCCTAAACATCTATAGTACTCTATAGGAACCTCTATGAAAATCTGTGCATTTTGGCTTTAAAATGGTGTTGTTTGCAAAAATATTAGGGAGATGAGAAGAGAAATATTTTTTTTTTTGTGTTTGCCAAGACTTCTTGAGTCTCATGCCTACATACCAACAAAGTGCAATAGAGGATCAAAACCTCGTAGTTCATGGTAAAATAACAAAGATGTTTGTTTTGATTCATTTTTAATGAAAAGACTGTCATACCCTAAATTTTATCTTAATTTTTTTATCTACGCTAGCATAGCATGATCGTTCCATTTGATCATAAATTTCATCATTCATTTCATTACATCATTCAGACTAATGAATAGTCCAAGAGATGATTGTTTACCGTTAATTCTCTGTTCACAATTCATAAGTATCATTATCATTCATCTAACATATTTTGGAATAAAAATAAAAAAGGTCAAAGTTTTATTCAGCTGACTCTCGTTACTATTTCATTTGTAATTGGTCTGAAGTTCACTCGCATTTTTTGTATTTTTATAGCTAACATGTTTTTACTATTTCATTTGTAATTGGTCTGAAGTTCACTCGCATTTTTTTTATTTTTTTTATTTTTTGTATTTTTATTTTTTCTTACCATCTTATATCAAAGATTAATTAAACTTACATTTTCGATATTTGAATTTGTATTTCAAAATTTGTTTTGTTTTAATTAATTTTAAAGATAAAGTAAACAATTTGCATTTTCATTAACTAATTCAAATCCATGCATTACGTTAATAAGTGGTACATATTACATAAAGAAAAGGAACAATGATCAGATCCCCTCTTTTTTTAGATTCTCTCCACTCTGTCATGATCCATGTTCGCGCGAGTATACAAAACCTTAAAGTGGTTATGGGATGAAATCCACGACATGTTCAAGCGCACCAATATTCCTACCTTGTCGAAGGGTGAATACTGCTAAGCTGCTCAATGTGTGTGAGAATATTGATCCTATGAAAGAATTATTAGAAGTAATTCATATTTATTAGTTGTACTATTTTCTTAGCCCCTAAGTTTGTTAGAGGGTATTTTAGTATTTTATCCTATTCTAGTAACCCTAGTTTTAGCTTATAAATAGGGTGGCAATCATTGTAAGTTTTATCATGTTTTGTAGCCGTCATTCTCTTAATAGAATATTTCCGTTCATCATTTATTCTACCTTTGCACCAACAATTGATATCAAAGCTCCGGTTCGGATTCATTGGGAAACACGGGAAACACGAGTGAACGTGAGGTCTTGTGTGTTTGATTTTGATTCTTAGATTCGTGTTGAATCTTGAACAAAATCTGATCAGAATTTTAATTCTGTGGGTTGGGAAACACTGTGAGAAATCTGAGTGTACTGTGCAAGGTAGAAAGATGAACGGAAACGGCAACATGAACACCAAACTTCCGGTATTTGACGGTAAAAACTGGAATCGTTGGATGATCCAAATGCGTGTAATATTCGGTGCTCAAGATGTTTTAGATCTTGTCACTGATGGTTATTTTCCGGTAGCAGCAGATGCGACGGATGAACAGAAAAACGCGCAGAAGGAAGTAAGGAAGAAGGATCAGAAAGCATTGTTCTTCATTCATCAATGTGTTGATGTAAATGTGTTTGAGAAGATTGCAGATTCAACGACAGCAAAGGCTGCGTGGGACACACTGGTTAGATGTTATGGTGGTGACGCAACAGTGAAGAAGGTGAAGCTTCAGTCCTTGAGAAAGCAATATGAGAATCTCAACATGAAGAATAATGAGAAAGTTTCTGAATACATCTCCAGAGTGATTCTGATCACTAATGAGATGAAAGCGTATGGAGAAACTCTTTCTGAAGAAACAATCATGGAGAAGGTATTGAGATCCCTTACCTCTCAATTTGATTACATTGTGGTAGCAATAGAACATTCCAAAGATCTGAGCACCATGAGAATTGAAGAGTTGCAGAGCAATCTAGAAGCGCAAGAGTTGCGTTTGACTGAGAGAACTTCTGAAAGGGAAGTAGAGCAGCAGGCTCTGAAAGCAACTTCTGATAGGAGGTATCAGAAGCAGTCAGAAGCCAGGAGAAGATCTGATGGTGGTCAGAAGTCAGAAAGCTCAACCTCTGATAGACAAAAGAATGCTCATAAGGGAAAAGAGAAGTATGACAAGAAGAAGATCCAATGTTACTGTTGTAAGAAGTTTGGTCACTTTGCTAGAGACTGTTAGTCAAACAAGGAGAGAAAATCAGAAGAAGCAAATATAGCCAGAAGTTCTGATGACGAATCTGTGCTATTGATGGCCTCTGAATCTGATGATATGGATCTGATAGACTGGTGGTATATGGACACTGGTTGTTCAAATCATCTTACTGGAAACAAGAAATGGCTGGTTGACTTTGACTCTGAAAAGAGGACAAAGATCAGATGTGCTAATGATAAATATCTTAATGCAGAAGGTATGGGAAATGTCAGAGTGATTCTGAACAATAGGAAAACAGCATTGATTCAGAACGTGTGGTATGTACCTGGCATCAGAAGCAATCTGATGAGTGTGGGACAATTAATTGAGAAAGGTTTTTCAGTTACCATCAAGGACAATCTTCTGAAGCTGTATGACTGCAATCAGAAGTTGATTATGGAGTCAGAACAGGGAAGGAATAGAACATTCAAGGTGAATGTCAGAACTGCAGACTCAGAATGTCTTAGTGCAACAAGTGCTGAGAAGGAGAGTGAGTTGTGGCACAGAAGATTTGGTCATTTAATTTCAGAAGCTTAAAACATCTGAATTCAAAGAAGTTGGTACATGGAATTCCTGCAATTAAGAAGCCTGAAAAGTCATGCAAAGTTTGCATGGAAGGAAAACAACCATGATTGCCATTTGCGTCAGAAACTGCTCCAAGAGAAAAACATGCCTTGGGAGTTGTACATTCTGATGTATGTGGTCCATTTCCAGTAGCATCGATTGGAGGGAATAAATACTTTGTGTTATTTGTTGATGAATTCATAAGAATGACATGGGTATCCCTTATTAAGTTTAAACACGAGGTGTTTGATGAATTCAAGAAGTTCAGAATGAAGGCTGAGAATCAGTGTGGTCAGAAGTTGAAGATTCTTAGAACTGACGGTGGAGGTGAGTATAACTCCAAAGAGTTCCAGAAGTTCTGTGCGGAGAATGGAAGTGAGCATGAGGTTACTGCTCCTTATACCCCTCAACACAATGGTCTTGCTGAAAGAAGAAACCTCACTTTGCTTGATATGGTGAGAAGCATGCTAAAGGAGAAGAAACTTCCTCAGAAGCTCTGGGGAGAAGCTGTTGCCACTGCAACGTATGTACTCAATCAATGTCCTACGAAGAAGTTGAAGGAAATAGTTCCAATACAGAAGTGGATTGGAGATAAGCAAAGTGTTAGTCATCTGAAGGTGTTTGGTTCTATTTGCTATAAACATGTTCCAGAAGCCAGAAGACAGAAGCTGGATGACAGAAGCAAAGTGATGATTCTGATAGGGTACCACAGTACAGGTACATACAAGCTCTATTGTCCAGAAACCAACAAAATTGAATTCAGCAGAGATGTGATTGTGAAGGAATCAGAATTTTGGAATAGGGATAAGTCTCAAACTGATTCTGATGTTAGAACTTCTGAAGAAAGGTAAGAGTTAAGAATTTCTAAAGTTGGAGTAAACTCTAACGTTGATTCTGATTCTGACTCTGGAGAAGACTCAGAAGATGAAGGTGACTCTAATGATCCAGACTCTGATGACCCAGACTCTGATGGTAATCCAGATTCTGGTGGCAATTCAGACTCTGGAAATATGCCAGCCCCTGAAGATGGTCAAAGCTCTGTAGGAAGTCAACCATCTGAAGCTAGAAACTCTGAAGCTCAAGACTCTGAACAAGTTCAGAGACCACAAAGAATCTGAAACATCCCCAGAAGATATGCAGAATTTGACATGCTGCAAGACACTGAAGTAGACTCTGAAGGAGAAGTTATTCAGTGTGCCATGTTAGTAGACTCTGAACCCATAAGTACAAAAGAGGCTCTTAAGCAGAAGCCCTGGATGAAGGCCATGAAGGAAGAACTTGATGCTATAGAGAGAAACAAGACTTGGAAGCTGACAGAACTTCCAAAAGACAAGAAAGCCATCAGCGTCAGATGGGTTTTCAAGCAGAAGTTAAAGCCAAATGGTTATATTGGCAAACATAAAGCAAGGTTGGTAGCCAGAGGATTTCTACAGAAACCTGGGCTGGATTACTCTAAAGTGTTTGCACCTGTAGCAAGACATGAAACAATCAGAATGGTGATTGCAATAGCTGCTAACAGGAATTGGCCTCTAATGCATTTAGATGTAAAATTTGCATTTCTGAACGGTCCATTAGAAGAAGAAGTTTACGTGTCACAACCTCCTGGATTTGTAAAAAAGAATCAGGAAGGGATGGTGTACAGATTATACAAAGCTCTATATGGATTGAAACAAGTGCCCAGAGCTTGGAATCAGAAGATTGATTCATTTTTCAAGAAGCAAGGCTTTCAGAAATGTGAGATGGAGTATGGTGTCTATGTTCAACATACTTCTGAAGGAAATATGACTCTGGTATGTTTATATGTTGATGATATACTGCTGACTGGAAGTTCTGAACAGGAGATAGCCAAGGTCAAGAAAGTTCTGATGAATGAATTCGAAATGACTGATCTAGGAAAAATGACATACTTTCTAGGGATGGAGTTCAGATACTCTGAGAAAGGTATTATTTTGCATCAGCTCAAGTATGAATTAGAACTTCTGAAGAGATTTATTCTGAAGAATTGTAAGATTGCTGTCACACCTTCTGATACAAATCAGAAACTGGATTCTGACTCTGATGGAAAGGATGTGGACGCTACAACCTTCAAACAGTTGGTTGGTTCTCTGAGGTATTTGTGCAATACCAGACCTGATATTTGCTATTCAGTTGGGATGCTTAGTAGGTTCATGAGTAAACCTAAGTGGTCCCATTACCAAGCTGCTGTTAGGATTCTGAGGTATATCAAGGGAACTCTGAAGTATGGAGTATTATTTCCTTCTGGAAGAAAGGATGAGTCAGAACTTCTGAGTTATTCAGATTCTGATTGGTGTGGAGACAGAGTTGACAGAAGAAGTACGTCTGGGTACTTATTCAAATTTCTGGGAGGTCCCATTTCTTGGTGTTCCAAGAAGCAACCTGTTGTGGCGTTGTCAACTTGTGAAGCTGAATACATTGCAGGTGTTGTTACTGCATGCCAAGCTGTGTGGATTCTGAATCTATTACAGGATCTGAAGATTAAAGTAAACAAACCTCTGAAGCTGATGATTGACAACAAGTCTGCAATCAATCTTGCCAGAAACCCAGTGTTGCATGGGAGAAGCAAGCACATTGAGACCAAGTCTCATTTTCTGAGACATCAAGTTCAGAGGGGAGTGTTAGAAGTTGTACACTGCAGCACTCAGAAACAGTTGGCAGATGTTCTGAGGAAAGCTATCAAGACTGATCAACTTCTCAGATTAAGGGATGAAATTGGTGTTACAAGTTTTGATGGAATATGAATTAAGGGATGGTATTAGAAGTAATTTATTTATTAGTTGTACTATTTTCTTAGCCCCTAAGTTTGTTAGAGGGTATTTTAGTATTTTATCCTATTCTAGTAACCCTAGTTTTAGCTTATAAATAGGGTGACAATCATTGTAACTTTTATCATGTTTTGTAGCCGTCATTCTCTTAATAGAATATTTCCGTTCATCATTTATTCTACCTTTGCACCAACAAGAATACTGCTACCAATATTGTCATAGTGCTATATTAGAAGCAACTACATAAATTGCATCAAAAGGTTCTGATGTTCTGAACTCAAATCCATAAACATCATCCATCGTTCCCTTCTCGCTTGTGCTAGTCTAGAAACTTTGATTGATTGATTATGATCAATTTTGAAAGAGTTATATATTTATGTTGCGTGGAGTCTACCGACCTTGAAACATGTGTGGTGCCTACATCAGAAGTGGTAAATAGCATGAAAAGACTTGATAAATTATAGCATAGAAACGGGGAAACGGGAACTGGACCTATAGACAATTTGTCCAAATTCAATCGGAGAACAAGTAATTCACCCGCACTTCATAGTCGAGCGCAACAGTTTGAGGATCAATTACAGCAGCAACAATAATAGAGGTTACATAAATATGGCATCTGAATGGGGGTGAATTCCCAACTTCTATTGCAAAAGTTATGCCAAGTTATGAAAAGAGGCAGTCTATTCTTCGACGATTCGATGCTGAGACGAAATCTCCTTATTGGCCTATTGGAGTTTGTGATAATCATCTACCTGTATGGATTCTTGTTCCTAATTCCGCAACCTCAATCAACAAAGGTTGCTGGGCAATTAAGTCAGCCTCTGAAAATAACTAAGGACAACTCCTTGAGCTAGTCATTGTGGTTGTCGCCACCACCTCCAGCAACTGCATAACAAACACAAAAACAAAGCCAAATTAAGTCACTTCTCCAATTCCACCCAAATTACATTCAATTAGATTCAAACCAATTTCGAATTCAAAACCAAATATTGCAATAGTTTAACATTCTAACCTTCCATAACTAACTCCATAAAAAAATCAACTAACGCATAACTGCCAATAACATAAAACCAAATTTCAATTAAAAATCCAATACATTCAGGATAGAGTACTGCGCTAACTACAATGTTCATCGGCGGGACAAACTAATAGAAACTTAACATTTTTCCATAACCACTTAACATTACATAAAACGGTTTAACAAAGAACCCACATTTAAAATTTCCACTGAATGTTCTGTTTAAGAGAAAAATATCAACATTGAGTTACACACTTAACATCAATTTCAAACTTAGATTAATACTAACTCACTAATTTTTTCACTGTAACTAACCTCATCCTTCACAACTAACAAATTATAAAATCAGCAACTAACTAACTACGTATCTAGAACTAACAAAACCCTGCATCTTCGCAACATGATAAATACAAAAATTCTGAACTTTGGAACCCTACAACTCAGGATTAACATAAAACATAGTCCAAAACACTTTCACCCTGCATAATTTTTTTAAGAGAGTAAAAATAGAACACTTGTCACTAACACTACATAACCTTTAACCGAATTTGGAAGTTGCATTTGCATTTCTGTTTCCATTTCATAATAGGCTCTTTGGACGAGAGTGAGATGGATTATGTATTTACCCTTTCTTGGTAACCTAGTTTTGGGCCTGAGATGCTGAGGCCCGTTGGATCTATTTCGTTTCACACTCCTTTCGCATCTTGACACCCCCTTTGTCCAGCAGATTAAAATCTGGGCCTTAGGCTCTCAGGCCCAAGTGAGATTTTTCTTTATTTCACACAAAAAAAAACTCTTGTTGGTTGTTATGGCTTCTCTCATGAAGTCCATTCTGATTCCTTCACACACATGCAATAGGGCCCACACCCCCTCAACTAATACTTGATTTAATTATTTGTTTGGATTGATTATTCTTAATTAATTTTTTTCATTATTTGTATTCACTTTTTTTTAGGTTAAGTATGATTAATAATGAGTATTAGGTTAATTGTGACTAATGATGATTTAATTGGGTTAGTTGTGATTTAATTAGTTTAATTATGATTGTAATATGTTAATTGCAATTAATCGATTAATAAAAATCATTAGAAACTTTAGGTTTAAGTAAATTAGACTTAGCCTAATATTTTTTCTTCATATATTCATGTATTGATCTTAATTAATAATCTTGATTATTAAATCCCATTAAATCATTTTGGCAGACCATTTTACCCCTAGGTAGAATTTCTGATTTTTAATGCATGATCCCTTAGCTTAGGGTTTACTTAGAAATATCATATTTCAATTACTTGGTTCTTCATTAGGTTGTGTACATAGTTCAACTGTTTGAATCTCGTTGATAAGTGTAGATCAAAGTTCACTTTATTCAACTAAATCCTGTGTATTATGCTTTAATCTCAAAGCCTATTCAAGTGATCAAAAGACCATTGATCACTTGATAGGGCAAGTCCATTGTGCTCAAGCCGTATTGGATATGCTGAGTCTCAGGAGCTCAAGACCTCAAGGTTCAAATGCAAGATCAAGACTTCAAAGTCAATGCCCATCAAGCATAGCTGACAAAGTGGACTACTTCTCAAGCACAACAAAGATATCAACACTTGTCAATTATGATAAGGGTTACATGTTATGAGCCTTAAGAAACGAAGAATGATGAGATGGAGTTTCTCCTACCCTTGTCTAGAGTGACTTTGTGTACGAGGCTTAAGCCTTATCTATTCAAAGCATTCGCCTTCATTCATAAACTTTAGTGCAATTTGAATCATATAATTGACAAGTCTTCTTCAACCATCAATCATTCAACACTTCAACAAGTGAAGCATCATTGCACATCAATCATTCTCTCCTCAATAAATCAATAATCATTCTTTCTTCTTTGGATCACTGATCATACTATCCTTGATATTCAGATACCCTTTGTGATCAAGTCTTTGAATCCTAATCAATCAACCCAATCATTTGTTTGCCTTATTAGTCCTTTTGTGCTTTGGAAAACCCTTATTCATTATCGGCCTTATCATTCTTCTTGTGCTTGGGCCCACTCTATTTAGTCATTTTTTTCCTTATCAGTCCTCTTGTGCTTTGGCAAACCCCCCAATCATTATTTGTCTTATAAGACCTCTTGTGCTTAGACAAATCTCTTGAGCTCTTTTGCCTTATAACCCTCTCATGTGTTGGAAACGTATCTCCTACTTATTGTTCTCCTTCTAAGACCTCTCGTGCTTAGGCGATCCCTTTGAGCTCTTTTTCTCTGTAAACCATTTATTTGTTGGAAAATCACGTCTTATTCGTTTCTCGTCTTATAAGACCTCTCGTGCTTAGACGAAGCTCTCTTGCCTTGTAAGCCATCTCGTGTGTAGGCCAATTGTATCTCATTTGTCATTGTGGTTGATAACCATCATTGGTTAATGCACATACTCTTGATTTTTAAGCAATTTTCTTTGCCTCTTGGCAATCCAATCAAATATATTTCCTTGGTTTTCGTTGTTCCACAAACTATGGAGCTTTGACTTTCTCATTACACGATGAGAATACGTAGGCACGAGGGTTCAGATCCTCCTCGATCATATTTATCCATATTTATCCCTATTCATTTATTCTTTCTCTATCACGCCATTCATCTCCATGGCTACTAATCACTACCTTCATTCAATACCTACTATCTTCATTCACTCCATGTGATATACTATCATCTTTGAGCTAAATATACTATCTCTTTGAGCTCCATCTTGTGTCTGCTTGTGAACCAAGAGATGTTTGCTATGCAACCAAACACTTAAGTCTCTTTGCTTTCGGTCGTAGCCTATATAGTGGAGAATGTTTAGACTACCCACATATGGTTCACACCAATTTTCCTCTTAGGTTTAGATATACTACCCTTTTGGAGTCAAATCATACAATCCTTTGGTTCAGACCATATTTGATATCATAACTTCTTTCACCTCCCACCATTAGTTCTATGAACTACAGAGCTCTGAATTCCTTATTGCACTATAAGGATACGTAGGCATGAGGACCCTAATCCTCTTTGAGCACTCTATATATTCTTTTCCTTTCCCTTCATTCTTTCACAAGTAACCTTAGATATAACACCCATTCGAGCAAGAACAATCAAAATGGTTCCCGTTGAGTACAACGGATGTTAGGGTGCTAATACCTTCCCCTTGCATAATCGACTTCCTACCCATTTATCTCTTTCCCCTGGGTTTTATTGATGTTTTCCATTTCCTTCGGGAATAAATAAAGTTCAATGGTGACTCTATTGTATGTTCGAGTGTACGATGTGTTCAGGTAGATTTCCGCTAGCTTCAAAGATATTTTGTCATTTAAAGAGAATACTCAACTAGACACCCAGAAGTATGAGAAATTTGCATCACCATGGAGAAGATCTCCAACTTGGGTAAAGATCAACAAGTATTCCACTATCTCTTTTAGGTGGAAAAGAATTATCATCAAGACTACGGGGATAGGAGAATTACATCTCAACTATGGAAATGCCTCATCTCTAAACTTTGAGAAAAAAGTTTTAAAAGAAAAAGTGCACAAAGGGCAAAAAATAGTTTGAATGAATTATGTATTCTTTTTTAAGTCTTTTTTGAAATTGATTTGAATATGATTAAGATGTATTATCATTTATTTAGATTTTCTTTTTAAAAATCACTTGAGAAAAGTCAAGGTTTATTGAGAAAGTGGTTCAAGTTGAAAACAAGAAGGTTTCTAAAATAAGATAGGAGATTTTGAAAATTAAAGAAGAGGAGGAGACGAATAGACTATCCTAGAACGTAAAGTAAAGCTAGGGAGGAAAGATCTAACCAAGAGATAGCAAGCTTTGTGACATAAGTCAAGCAAGAATTCCCTCCTTTGGATTAAGCCTCAAGCAAGCCAAATAAGCAAAAAAATAATCCACGTATCAGATAAAAACAAAGTAACCAAGCCAAGTATTCAAAAGGATCCCAAAGTCAAAGGTACCAGATGAATCCCAAGGTCTCAAATCACAAACTCCCAAAGCAAGGGTCAAGATCCTAGTTCTAGGTCCATAACTCCACAACAATGCCAATGATAGTAACCTCAAGGCCATGAATCAAGAGAACCAAATTTTTAGGTTTTTTTCCTTT
Organism: Lathyrus oleraceus; assembly: GCF_024323335.1. NCBI lineage: Eukaryota > Viridiplantae > Streptophyta > Magnoliopsida > Fabales > Fabaceae > Lathyrus > Lathyrus oleraceus. Next base: position 83,656,438 of record NC_066581.1, read on the forward strand.
ATTAATGTCTTTAAAAGAAAAATAAGCCCAAATGGACAAAGGAAAAATAGCATAAACATAAACAAAGGTCCAAATGGACAAAGGGAAAATACCATAAGCACAACCAATATGATATGAGATGCTAAAATAAAAAGCATAAAGTAAATAACAAGAAATAAATGAGCATAATATAAATGATATTAAAGTAAATTTAATACAATAATATATTAGTAAAGTTGTGTTAGTAATAAAAAATAGAAAGACAATTGGTCATTTTTGGGAGAACACTCAACTATTCACCCACAAGTGTGAAAATATGGACCTCTACATCACCATGAGAAGGGCTCCAACTTGGATAAAATCAAAAACTATGTCACTATCTCTCTTAGGTGAAAGGAAACAATATTTTTTTTACACAATACTATGGGGAGTAGGAGACTCCCAATCTCACTTATGAAAATGACTTACTTTCGAGACAAATTTAGCGTTATGTTAAGAAATCATAATTGAACTTATGTAGAAGTCACAACTATCTGAGACCGGTCAATAATAATATTTGTGTTAATACATGCTAGATAAATGGTATGTAAATTATTCTCCTAAAGTTATGCCACACAAAAAAGAAAAGAGGATGGATTAAGCATAAATGCAAGGAGAGTGGTCCATTACATCAATCCACACTTCATGATACTTAAGACAAACTTATGCATCAATCTAAAGTACCTTAAATGATCCATGATCAATTAGGACATAGATTTGAAGTTATTAAAGTTCATCAAGTAACAATCCACACATCATGAACAAAATGGACACAAACCATCCAATTGATCACGAGAAAAAAGGAAGAGAAAGAGGTGAATAAGAAGAAGGCAAGAGAAATCAAACCCAAATTGGATTAAAGGATTGATCAAGTCATCATCAAAATCAATCATCCATCTTGGTGGATTAGGGTTTTCACCCCATCAACATCCAAGATCCATTGAGTTTGATGAGACCTATGATCAAAATAACCAAGATCCAAGGCCATTAGAGGTCAACAAAGGTCAAACAAACATAAAATGTAAGAAAATAAAATAAAATGCATCAAAAATATTTGTAAAATGAATTTTAAAAGGGAAATAAAAGAGAAATTCCATAAAGCCCTTCAAAACACCAAATAAATGGCCAAGAATAAAATAAGAAACATACAATAATCTTTTTTCAGAAATTTTAAATGCCTAAAAGTATTTTTAAATCAATTAAAGCAAAGCAAAAAAGAGAAAATCTAAGAAAATAGAAAATCAAGAAAATAAAATATGGAAAAATAAAAATCAGATGAAGAAAAATAAAAGAAAATTTTAGAAATTATTTTGAGATTTTTTGGATAAAAGAGACATTTCCTATGAATTTTAAAAGGAAATTCAATTTAAAATAAAAAGAGAAAAATAAATAAAATTAGAAAAAACAAGAGGTGTTGGATCTAGCCTCGTTAATTGACGTGGCAGATCCAACATCAATCAGGCTAGGGCGCATGGTGGAAATAGCCAGAATAAAACACGAGATCATATTCAAAATGGACCAATCAAAACATTTCAAAATACCAACGTGTATGGCCAACTCAGATGACTTGAAATACTCTGGTCATCTTCTCCAATCATCCCTCATCGGAGCTTCATCGTTTGGCAAATTAAGAACATGAGACTACCACCAATGTGATCGCCTCCTCATCACGAATTCAACCTCCTGCTCAAAATTTATTTATCTAAATTGAGCATGGAGAATTTCAAACAAGTTTCAGAACCAAGCAAGCCACGAAAAATTAAATTAAATGATGAACACGACCAATCAACACCATATAAGTTAGAGGAAAGCATTAGAGAGTGAAGGACTATGTTGTGGTAACTTGTTTGAGTTTAAATGATGCTCATAACTACCTTGTCCAGATGATGATCAAAAGTTGATCAAGCATGATATGTTCAGGGCACTTCAGAAGCTCCTAGAGCTTGAGAATTGTTGTAAAAGCTTCAGAGAAGACCGAACAAGCTAATAGAATCAAGAAATTGGATTGAAATAAGCTGGAAATCAAAACACGATAGCTCAATTTTCTGGAAAATTTTTAGAGTGAAACAGAGGTTCTTTGGCTCTCTAAAGCTTCGGAATAAAGAAAATATGTTGCTCTATTTATAGGGAGGTGATTGGTGATCTCATACGTGCCAAATGGTGCTGAACTCGTGCAAAATGAATTTGCTCATGATGTGTGAAAAGTGTGACCTGCAAAACCATCAAAACTCAGCCAAATCATGTGTTTTATGAGTCATTTAACTTCTGGAGACTTGATTAAACATGTTTAGGTCTAAAACGCGTGGCAAATTGGCTTGTAATTAAGGATTGGTGAAGTTCAAATTCTGATCATGATGATTTCTTCAGTTCCAAGTCACCATGTTTAACTCAATGGGGCCTCTTGCTCATGAGGGTTTTTGATCCCATTCTTCTTGAAATTTGTTGACATCATATCAAAGTTCATAATGTGACCAGAAAGGTTGTATTTTGATGCTTGAGCATAAAGTTATGACATGTTGAAGTTGGCACAAAAATCCGGTAATGCAACTTGGAAAATTCTAAGTAGCCAATGGCTAAAATGACTTATAATGTCTCAAAGAATTCCATGGCCTTCCAAGCATAATTTGACATTGATCCTTAAACTATACTTGTAGAGGGCATAACAAATGATATTGTGCAAAAATAATCAACCTCAAATGTTGATATTTTAAAAAGTTATAATCCTTGAAAGTTGAGGAAAAGTCACTTGAAAATAGGTCAACTTTCACTAAGTCCACAAATGACCTATAATATCTTCAAACTTTTGATGATCCTCCAAGCATAATTGACTCTTGTCATGTAAATAGAAGTTGTATAGGATATTTATAAGAGTAATATGAAAAAAGAAGAATTCAAAAATGTTGAGGATTGAAGGAGTTGTGATCCTTTGAACTTTAACTTCAAATGTTGACTTTTTTGTCAAACCCCTTGGAATAAGCTTTTGTACTTGGACTTTTATTTAATTTCAAGGTACATGGATGATTATATGAATTCAAAATAAGGTGTCATTGAATGTGTTTTTATTAAATTGCTCAAAGTTTGAGGTAACTTGTTGAAGAAGGCATGGAAATAAACACATAAACCTTTGACTCCTTTTGAGAAATAAGCAACAAAACTTTGAGATAATCTTGATCAAAATGAGATTGAAAGATGCTTGAGAACTTTAGAGACCATGTTTTGAGAGGTAAGCCCCTTGATAACCAATGCTTGATACTCTTGATGAAAAGCCATACCTTGCACAATAAACTTAAAGAAAACAAGACATAATTTTGCTATTTTGATTAGTGGTTAAATAAGCAACGAACATATAAACACAAAATTAAAATACCAACGAATAGGTGCTTGATGATCCCTGTCAAAGGAAAACCCAAAGATGAGAGGCAGAGGACAAAGATGTGACCTTGTTTGTATGCAAGGATGAAAATGATATGTGGGATCTTAGGGTTAAAAATTAGGGTATGACAGATGCCCTTATTTAAGATCTTCCATTCGGATATATGAAGATTGAAATCTTTGTCTAAACGAGATTGAAGAGACTTAAATATAGAAGATCCAATTTTTGGCTCTAAGATACCGCAAAACTGCTTATAACATGATATGAATGCAGACAAGGCTCTCTGTGGGGAATATAGCGCCACGAGCAACAAAGAACTGTTGGGGAAAAAAGGAGACTGCAATTCTGCAGGGGAATACCAGATTCCAAAGGGGGGACAAACAAAGTTCCACAGAGGAAAAGGAAAGACGCGCAGATAAAATTGTGACATAAAACTACTGGAGACAAAGGGATGTCCTCCAGGATAATAAAGCACCGGGAAACGACTCGACTCAGGAATAACGATTGTATTGGAAAGAAACCAATGCACAGTTAGAAAACAAATGAACCAAAAACCCAACGGGGGAATACTAATCAAAGTAGGACTACTCCGGGGAAAAGATCAATCAAAAGGGGAAGCCCAACTCCACTAGCGGAGTAATATTACCTAACTATCAGCCAAGTGACAACTTAACAAAGGTAATAAGCCCAAAAGGAAAGATTACCAACTACCAGCCAAGTGATAGCTTAACAAGGTAACCAACTAAAGGCAAAAAGAAATATTACCTAACTATCAGCCAAATGATAGCTTAACAAAGGTAATAAGCTCAAAAGGAAAGATTACCAACCACTAGCCAAGTGATAGCTTAAAAAGGTAACAAACAAAGGTAAAAAGAAATATTACCTAACTATCAACCAAGTGATAGCTTAAAAAAGGTAATAAGCTCAAAAGGAAAGATTACCAACTACCAGCCAAGTGATAGCTTATCAAAGTAACCAACCAAAGATAAGAAGAAATATTACCTAACTATCAGTCAAGTGATAGCTTAACAAAGGTAATAAGCTCAAAAGGAAATATTACCAACTACAAGCCAAGTGATAGCTTAACAAAGTAACCAACCAGAGGTAAGAAGAAATATTACCTAACTCTCAGCTAAGTGGTAACTTAAGAAAGGTAATAAGCTCCAGGGACCAAAGTTCAACACAAGAATAAACTAGAGAGAAACGGTCAAAGAAGACTCAATCCAATGAGGAAATAAACTCAATTGGGGATTAATTCCATCCAGATAATGAACAGGAAAGGAAAATTGAAACAAAACCTTCCACGAGAATCAAACTCCATGGGGAATTAGAAATTATAAGCATTTTCTGCTTAAGGTCGACATTCTATTGGATAGAGGATGCACACGCTCCACAGGAAGAAAAAACCAGAGAGAAAGGAAAGCGCCAAAAAAGGCAAGATGCACAAATAAACACCATGATGATATACATATGCGTATGAACATGTGTACGAATATGCTAACAAAACACACACAAAAGGGTTAGACCGATAACACAGTAAAATTAGATACTCTGCTAATCTCAACAAGATGGAGATGCTACTGGAGATCTCATTAGGGATTCAGCTGAAGAAAACCCCTGCAATGAATGATCATAAGCAATTGGAAACCTTCATCACTAAATAATATATCTAAAAATTAAAAATTGGAAACCTGATCCACTCCTTAAATCAAAAGATGAGAATATTTAAAATTTTCAAGACAATCAAAGAAGAAGAAATTGTTGAGAAATTAAATAAGTTGATTAAAATATTAAAGGATGAAGGCATGAGCTCAAATCTGGAAGAATCTCTAGCAACTTCATCAAAGAACTTATGTGAAGTAGAAAAATCAACTCAAGTAATCTCCTTCGAAATAAGAGTGTTCGTGGTTGAAAGACCCTCGAAAGATTCAACATCAAATAGAGGAACTTCATATGAAGAAGATAATATGAATAAGAAGACTCTTCTAGTGGAATCTTCGAAACATTAAAGGAGAATGAAGTCTCAACGAACAATACATTCAGAGATTCAACATCAAGGAGAAATCTCTAAGAATAAACCTCTAGTAGAATCTTTAAAGAATCTTCCTCCAACGAAGAAGATGAAATTTGCTTGAAAGCTTCTCACAAAGAAAAGAATTGTGAGGTAAAAAAGTTATATTGCAAGAAATAGTTTAGATTATACACTAAGCTAATCTAAAAATTGATAAAAGTAAAGAATTACCTAGATCTTAAAGTCTATATTGAGTGTTTAAGTGTAATGAAGCATTAAAGTATAAAATGGATAACTTTAGAAACCGAGCTAATAATTATGTGACTAGTGTCTCGATGAAATAGAAAGTGAAAGATTTTCATGAAACCCTATGTAAACTTAATAAGGAAAAATAAACCTTTCTTGATTCTATTATGTCAAAGGCCTTTATTGAATAAAAATGGATTAGGCTTTAAATCCAGTAGATCACATAGTAAAGGGATAAATAGGAAGAAAGTCAATCACCATGTTTACAATTCTCTTACTGTAAAAAATGTGGCAACCTAGATCCATTTTGTTTTGATAAACTATTAAGGTCTAAATATTGTAACCCTAAACCTCTTGGAACTAATAACACACCAGTACCCAAGAAAATTTAAGTGCCAAAGGTGAAAACCTAGTGTATTTTGCAAGGATGCTTTGCAACTTTGATGAAGTCGTAGTATATACTAAATAAATAGTGGGAGAAAAAGAAAAGGGCACACTTCTTTGGTATGTGTTACCTGTGTTTTAGTTTTTTTTGGTGTTATTGGTTTTGTAATGGATCCTTAACCTTATGTTTTGTTACCATGATATGTTTCTACGCTATGACAATGGTTTGTGTACTTCCAGATTTGGCATTCTTTTCTAATATTGGTGTGTGCTTAATGCTCTGGTTTTCTGTATATACATTTTCCAAATTATGGAAAAAAAAGGAGGAGTCGCTACTTTAAATAATACATTTCAGGACGAAAATTTCACCTCAAGTATTGAACACAAAGGTATAATTCCTAGGCGCACCCTATTTTTTTATAAAAAAATATACAATATATTATGTCGATTATTTGGAAAACCGAGGGGTAAACCTATTCAATGTACAAGCTTCGAATCCCATCAGCCTAAGTTTATGTTTTTATCTCATTGAAAGTGGCGCATTCTTGAATATTTTATTTTTAATTTAAAAGTACGCTACTTTTCACCTCAGTTTTCTTTCCAACTGAGGTGAGTTCAGTTTGTCTGAGATATATATAACTTTAGCTTGTAGCATTCAGTTTCATTTTTCTACATAACATAAACATAACCCTAACGAAGAGCCCTACCATCTTCAATATGAAGATGTTATGTGTTTAGTGCTCTTGTTTCTTCTTCAGAAATCCAAATCATTTTCTTTTACTTCTTCTTCATATATTTGGTACATCAAACATCACTACCAATATTGTTGTCATATTGTTGTTGTTGTTATTATTGTTTTTTTTATTGTTGTTGTTGTTGTTGTGGTGGTGGTGTTATTGAGATCCAAAACCCTAGAGTTTTTGTTGCTGTTTATTTTGTTGTTATTGATGTTGTTTTTTTCGATGTCATTGTTCTTGTTTTTGAGATCCTAAACCCTAAAGGTTGTTTATTGACGTTGTTGTTATTGATATTATTGTTGTTTATTGACGTTGTTGTTCTTGATATTGTGTTTGACGTTGTTGTTGTTGTTGTTTTCTTTTTGTTTTTATTATTGATATTGATATTGAGATTATATTTTTTGTGATTCTTTGTACAACTCTTATTTTATTCAGTCTAGTTGAGTTTATTATATCTAATATCGATTGTTTGTTTCACTAACCTCTCTTTGAACATATAACCTAGTAAGTTGATTTTGGAAATAATCATATGCAAAATTATGTTGTATATGAAACTTATCTTACACTGATTAATGATTTTCTAGCATTCTGCAACTCATCATTCATCTCATACTGTTTTCTTGTTAAAATATCTCCAATACTTCTAGTTTTCGTTCAACTTTCTTCCATATTTGTTCATTTTTCAAAGCATCAAATTTTCTTCTTTCAATAGTGAATTAGTAGAAAATTAAGTGTTGAATGAAGAACTTAAAAAATTGGAGAGATTTTAATCACAAAACAGTGTGAGAAGAATGATGAGTTGTAAGATGCTTCAAAATCATAATAAATGTATGTTGTTCTTCAAATATAACATAATTGTTCATATAACTATTTTCCTAACCAATTTTAAGAATTTATATGTTTAGTATAGGGTTTAGTGAAATAAGCAATACACATTAGATTTAATAAATTCAAACTTGTTTTACCCCTCGGTTATGAGATAAACGAGGTGCAAACATGGTATATTCGTCGGTGAAATTACAAAACCGAGGGGACATGTGTTTTCGCCATTTCAGAATTCTAAAAAGGTCTCCCTAGGGATCAAACCTATACCTTAACACATACCCGTCGATTTTTTTTTTAAAACTGAGAGGTAAAGTGTGCATTTTTCATTATGCCCTTCATTACATCGCCTGAATAGTCGAGGTTACATATATATCACGTGCGAAGTTAAAATCATTATTTGTTGTAGTGAGTAATGATTCCTGCAAGATTAATGCAACCAACTTGCTATTTCTGTTTTTGAATATTCTCATGCACATCTTGTAAGAATTATATGATTTGTTTTAGCCAGAATTTTACAAAGGGGAATTTTTGTTCCTTTGATTGGTTGCTTTAGGTAAAAGAACATTGGTAATACAAGATGTATTTTGGTGGAGAGGCATCATGTCGGACTAGATGTTCCAGCATGAGTGCATCAACTGGCCTCGGTCTGTAATCCAGGTTTAGTGAGTAAATATGAACGTGATTATGTTTGATTCTAGAGGTTATTACAAAGAACTGGTTCAAACAACTTGTTGAGCGAGATTTCCTAAACATGTTGTGTGACATTTGGGTGCATGTTTTGCACAGACTGCTTCATGTAATCACTTTAGCAATTGGCTAGAAATTCTACATTGGTTCTGGTATGATTAGGAGATTATTTTGGGAAGAAGTTTGTTAATTCAAATATGTTTGGAAAAAAGATTTTAATTTGGTTTAAATAAGAAGATTTAATTTGATTGAATTTTCATTAAAGAACATATTTACTTGGATATGCTTTGAAGGAAGATTTTCTTTAAAGAAATATTTAACAAGGAGAGTGTTTGAGAGAAAGTGAGAGGAGTCTCTTATTTAGGGGGAGCCTGAATGAAGCTTCACAGGTAGTATTAGGAAAGTGGACTTGAACTAGGAAAGTGTAGAGTAAGCTCATTTGTCTTTCTGACTATTGAGAGTGGAATAGTTCTATAGGGAGTTGTAACAACCCAATTTTAGTAATTATTTCTTATATTATTATTACTATATTTTATTTTATTTATTTGGAGTGTTAATTAATTAATGGGTTGGTAGGTAGTATAATAATCGATTATCTTAATTAATTTGGTGTGTTAATTAATTATTTAGTTGATAGGAGATATAATGAATAATTGAATTAATTAACTTGGTGTGCATATTGAGTTGGTTTAATTTATTTTGAGCTAATTAGAGATATTTAAATATTAGGTCCTATTGGGCCTATTAATTAAATTAGAGGTATCATGCTTTAAGCCCAAATAGAATACTAGTATATAAGAGGTGAGGGGAGTGAGAATTAGGATTCATTTGATTATTTGACAACAATAGAGAAAGAGAAGAGGAAAAGTAAGGAGAAGAGGGGAAGAACAAGAGAGGAGCTAGGGTTTCCAGAAAATCGAAGAGGTATAAGGAGAATCCTTATTATTATGGGTTAGTATGATTAGGTCAATGGGTAGAAATATGTTTACGTTGAATTCCCTAAAACCTAAAAATTTTGATGAGTTTTCTTGATTTGTGGTGATTTGATTGTGTTAAAACTGCAAATTAACGTTATATAATTAGAGTATTGTATGAGTTATAGTTTTCTGAACGTTTGGCTTTTTACGGAATCGAAATCGGAGGTCCGAAAGTCCTTCAACGATGAAAAATGCAGGAAATTCTACATTCTGTTTTGTGTTAACGCAGGAATAGCATTCTGTTTTTGCGTTAACCGGTTAAACAAAAGCGGTAACTATTTAACACTGTTGAAAACCTGTTAGGAATTGTGTTCTGTTTTGCGTTAACCGATTAACCAAAAGCGTTAACCGGTTAACACTGTTTGAAAAGTGAAAAATTGAGATTTTAAATGCTGTATTCGTTTTGGAATGAAATCTAAGTGTGCGTATTTGATAATTAGCCTATATTTGTGAATGATATATTGTTATGAATGTGTATATGTATCATTGGTGGATAATTCATAGAGTTGAATTAAGGTGATATGTGGAATGTTAAGATGGTAGAGATGATCTTAATTGCATATGTGTTGGTATTTGTACATTCATTCATGGCATGGTCGGCTTCATGGTGGAAGCGGTGAAACTGGGGGTTCACATGGTAGCATACGTTGATCCTTAATTGGAAACAGGCGTAGTAGATTTAGCATACGTTGATCCCTAATTGGAAACAGGCGTAGTAGATGTAGCATACGTTGATCCTTAATTGGAAACAGGCGTAGTAGACGTAGCATACGTTGATCCTTAATTGGAAATAGACGTAGTGGCTTTGATCTTGTCCGGATCGGAAGCATGGCTTGGATTCTAGATATTGAATCGGAAAGCGGTGAAACGTTGGGTTCACATTGAGGTACCGCATGCATAGAGTCACATGTCTTGCATTGAGTCATATTAGAGTTATGTGATAACTGAGTGTATGCATTATTGTAATTGTGATGTGTGTATGAGATATGGTAATTGCATTTGGTGATGTTTGGATACATAATTTGGCAAAGTATGTGATTATGTGATAATTGTAGTTTCTGTGTATATTTGAGAATATAAATTGGATTTGAATATTGTACTCCTTGAGTTTTGATGGATTTTGAAACATGTGAAATAAATGTTGGTTAGTATTATTTACATGGTTATACGAAGTGTGATGAATTCCTTTAATTGTTGATTTAATCATTGTGTTTTATTATACTTCTTCATAATGATTTGAATTCTCACCCTTTCTGTTTGAATGTTACCTTTACATGGGTATCGTGCAGATACTCAAGAGTAGTATTGATGAAGTAAGTGGAAGTTAGCTCATTCGAGATTTAGCCGGAGAGCTTCCGTATTCTAGTTTGGAGACTAGGTAGTGAGTCAATGCTCTGGTCATGTAACACGGGGTAGATTAGTAGTATTGAACTCATATCTTATTTGGATACGTATTATGTCATTACTTGTGAACATGTTTGATTGCAATTGCTGTTTGAGATGCCATAGTGCCAAATATTCTGGATATGGTTTTATTTTATCTTGAGGAGATTATTGAGAGATGATCATTGTATGGGACATGGATCATTTTATGAAATGCATGAGTATTCATTATTTTCCGTTGCGAATGCATATTCTAGAATATTCATGATAATTGAAATGTGTTATTTTAAATGACCAGGTGTATTGTATATTGATGATGAATGATGTTGGTTTTTGAAAGCTTTTAGTTGTTGAAAACGTCGATGTGACGCCCTTTTGTTTATATGCGTGCTTATTTACTCTGATTATATGTTAAGTATTTTGGGGTAGAAAAAGGGGTGTTACATTAGTGGTATCAGAGTCTGGTCGACCAGTTGGTCAATAGTCGTTAGGGTTTTCCATCCCATTGTATTTGATTCATGTATCTGACACGATCTATACTGGTTGGCAGGTCGGTCTGTCCGGCCAGGTTGTTTAATTATGTTTGTTCCCTAGTATGCGACATGTGTGTGAGAACACTTCCGATGCTTATTTAATTCTCCATTGGCAGGTTGGGAATGAAATAAGTGGGGGAGAAGTGCCTGCTTCTCTTCGATGTTCCAATTGTATCGAGCTTGGACATTATGTTGTCGCATGCAAGAGTGCAGTGTTGGCTAGTTAACTCTTTTGGAGAAGACGGTTATTTTCCTGAGGTTGGTGCTAAAGAAGATTGGTTGTGTCTGCTAAGCAAGTTGATGAATCGGTGCAAGAGGGTGCCGAGTTGTTTATGTTGTTGGCAACTTAGGGTATTCGTGAGAAGAGGCCGATTGAAGAATTGCCAATAGTTTGTGAGTTTGCGGAGGTATTTTCGGAAGATATAAGTGAATTACCGTCGGAACGTGAGGTTGAGTTTTCGATTGATTTAGTTCCTAGAACTAGTCCTGTATCGATGGCTCCCTATAGAATGTTTGTGTCTGAGTTGAAAGAGTTGAAGAGTCAACTTGAAGACTTGCTTGAGAAGAAGTTTATTCGTCCTAGTGTGTCGCCGTGGGGGTGCACCTGTTCTGTTGGTCAAGAAGAAAGAAGGTTCTATGAGATTATGTGTTGATTATAGACAACTGAATAAAGTGACGATTAATAACAAGTATCCACTTCCGAGGATTGACGATCTGATGGATCAGCTGGTTGGAGCTTGTGTGTTTAGCAAGATTGATTTAAGGTCTGGGTATCATCAGATTCGTGTAAAGGCTGAGGATATTCAAAAGACTGCTTTTCGGACAAGGTACGGTCACTACGAGTACTCCGTGATGCCTTTTGGTGTGACTAATGCACCTGGTGTATTTATGGAGTATATGAATAGAATTTTTCGTGATTATCTGGATAAGTTTGTTGTTGTGTTCATCGATGATATATTGATTTATTCTAAGAGCGAAGAGGATCATGTCGAGCATTTGAAGGTTGTGTTATCGGTGTTGAAAGAGAGGAAGTTGTTTGCTAAACTCTCCAAATGTGAGTTTTGGTTGAGTGAAGTAAGTTTTCTTGGACATGTGATTTCGAGTGGAGGTATTTCTGTGGATCCTACGAAGATTGAAGTTGTATCTCAATGGGAAGCTCCTAAGTCTGTTGCTGAGATTCGAAGTTTCCTTGGTTTGGCTGGTTATTATAGGAAGTTCATTGAAGGATTTTCTAAGTTGTCGTTACCGTTGACGCAGTTGACTAGGAAAGGTCAAGCTTTCATTTGGACTTCGCAGTGTGAAGCGAATTTTTAAGAGCTTAAGAGAATATTGACTACGGCTCCTATTTTGATTTTACCGGATCCGTTAGAAACTTTTGTTGTGTATTGTGATGCTTCTTTGCTGCGTTTGGGAGGTGTTTTTATGCAAAAAGGGAAAGTGGTAGCTTATGCTTCAAGGCAACTTAAAGTTCATGAGAGGAATTATCCGACGCATGATTTAGAGTTGTCCGCCGTTGTGTTTGCGTTGAAGCTTTGGAGACATTATTTGTTTGGATCGTGATTTGACGTGTTTAGTGATCACAAGAGTTTGAAGTACTTGTTCGATCAGAAAGAATTGAACATGAGGCAAAGAAGATGGTTGGAATTCTGGAAAGATTATGATTTTGGTTTGAATTATCATCCTGGAAAGGCGAAAGTTATAGTCGATGCATTGAGTAGGAAGTCATTGCACATGTCTATGTTAATGATTCGAGAATTTGAATTATTGGAGCAATTTAGAGATTTGAGTTTGGTTTGTGAAGCGACGCCTTCGTGTGTTAAACTTGGTATGTTGAAGCTTACGTGTGGCATTCTTGACGAAATTAGAGAAGGTCAGAAGTCAAATTTGAAATTAGTCGATATTATGACATTGATTAATCAAGACAAAGGTGGTGACTTTCGGATTGATGAGAATGGTATCATGAGGTGTCGTGATCGAGTTTGTGTTCTGGATGTTGCGGATTTGAGAAAGAGGGTTCTTGAGGAAGGGCATAGAAGTGGTTTGAGTATTCATCCTGGAGCTACTAAAATGTATCAAGACTTGAGGAAGATGTTTTCGTGGAAAGGTATGAAGAAGGATGTAGCGGAATTTGTGTATTCATGTTTGACTTGTCAAAAGTCAAAGATTGAACATCAAAAGCCGTCTGGTTTGAAGCAACCGTTATCTATTCCCGAGTGGAAGTGGGATAATATCTCTATGGATTTTGTTTCGGGTTTGCCGAGAACATCGAGTAATTGTGAGGCGATTTGGGTCATTGTGGATAGGTTGACGAAATGTTCTCATTTTATTCCGATGAAGATGGATTATTCGATGGAGAGACGGGCTAAGTTGTACATCGAAAGGATTGTGTGTTTACATGGTATTCCGTCGAGCATTGTTTCGGATAGAGATCCGAGGTTCACTTCGAGATTTTGGGAAGGTTGCAAAGTGCTTTGGGTGCGAAGTTGCGTTTGAGTTCGGCATATCATCCGCAAACTGATGGTCAAACGGAGAGGACTAGTCAGTCACTTGAAGATCTTTTGAGGTCTTGTGTTTTGGAACAAGGAGGAAATTGGGATAGTTTCTTGCCTTTGATCGAGTTTACGTATAACAACAGTTTCCATTCGAGTATTGGAATGGAACCTTTTGAGGCTCTTTATGGTAGAAGGTGTAGAACTCCTTTATGTTGGTACGAATCGGGAGAGAGTGTTGTGGTTGGACCCGAGTTGATTCAAGAGACTACGGATAAGATTAAGATGATTCAAGAGAAGATGAAGGCTTCTCAGAGTCGTCAAAAGAGTTATCATGATAAGAGGAGGAAAACTCTTGAGTTTGAGAAAGATGAGCATGTGTTCGTTTAAGTTACGCCAATAACGGGTGTTGGTAGAGCTTTGAAGTCGCGTAAGTTGACAACGCGTTTCATTGGTCCTTATCAGATTTCCGAGAGGGTAGGTGAAGTGGCATACCAGATTGCATTACCACTGTCACTTTCTAATCTCACTACGCCAAAGAAGGGAAAAGAGGGCGCTTTTTTTGGCCTATAACAGCGCTTTAAAGCGCCCTCTAATCTGGCGCTGGCATAGGTAAAGACAACGCTTTTTTTCCTGGTGAAAGCGCTCTCTAAAGTGGCTCTTTAAGCCCTTTAAGGGCCACTTTAGAGGGCGCTTTTTAAAGAAAGCGCCCTCTAAAGTGGAAACTTTTAAGGGTTTAGAGGGCGCTTTTACTGGAAAGCGCCCTCTAAAGTGGAAACTTTTAAGGGTTTAGAGGGCGCTTTTACTGGAAAGCGCCCTCTAAAGTGGAAATTTAAAGGGTTTAGAGGGCGCTTATTTTGGAAAGCGCCCTCTAAAGTGGGTGGTTATTTAAATTTTTTTTTTTTAAAAGTGCTATATTTTATTTATTTATTTTAGACAACCTGTATATTGAAGCAGTACACCTAAAACTGTATAATTTGAAGCCCTTTTTCACACATTGCATTCAACAAGCCTTATATACAACAATCCATACATATACAACAATCCACTGATATATAATCGTTTAACTTCTAAAGATTCTAAATATACAACCAATTCATAACTTAAAAAGAAATAAAACTAAGTAGCAAAAGCATCTCTGAGATGTATGTTTTTTTTGCTAGCCGCAGTCTTCTTAGGGTCCGCTTCCTGAATCGAAGTTCATTTCTAGCAGCCATTCCTCGCATGCCGGTTTGAATACAAACAGCTTTGGAATAGGTAGTTTTATAAGCATATGTCTTCAAAGATACACTACATTTTGTTTTCGGATCAATCAAAGATATATTACTAGATAGGAAGATAAAATAGGAGAAAGTATCTTTCAAAAGGAAACAGAGTTAAAGAAAAAGCAACATTTAATACCATCAAGACTAACCTGTTTATGTTAATGTACTGTGCCAAATTCTTTGAAAGTATAACAAGTGAACCAGATGCATGTCGGAAATACCTAAAAACAAAATAAATCAATAGAGATGAGATACACATTGTAAAAATAAAGCAGTTCAATATGGAGATCCATACTAAAAAAGAACAAAAAAAATCATGTGCAATATTTATACATAAAGAGACTTCAGTCAAAAGTATCCAACATGCATTTTCCATCAGGAGTTATAACTTATAATATCATAGAGATGAGTATGCTGAAGTTAAAAATTATTTGTTGCCTCTAATATATGTTAGTACTTGGCACTGATGTGATATATTGTGAAGACTGAAGATCATTAATTTACCCATTCAATAAGATTTGGTTTCAACAAATAATATATTAAGCCATAATCACATTGAAGATCATTCCTGAATAAACAAAAAAAATAATAATCACCAAATATTTTCTCATCTAAATGGTATTATTACTTACGATTTTTCATCCCCAAATTTCCACCAATCAGGTTCATACCAAGGCTTTCCCCTGGAAAAAAAAGGATAAAATACAGAGCATATAAGTTGAATACAAAATCACAATTGAAAAGGTCAAATTTGTAAAAAAACTTATGAAACAAAATGATATTGTAGTTATGAAGGAGAAAATAACATGCGATAAAGAAATATAATTGTACTAAGAAAAGATTAAGTACATATCAATTCAAAATAGAAACTTTCATTACTCATTAGAAATTAAGATACTGGTTGGGAATATCTAAACACCAGGGAATGCAAATTTCATTGGCAAAAATGAGACATGCCTAAAGACTTGCAAAGGGATGAAAATTAAGATAATCAATTACATCTACAAATGTGGTAACTTCAAAGTATTTACTGAAAAATAAAAACCTACAGTAATAACTCGACAAAAATGGATAACAGATAATAATGAATAAAATTCAACACATGTTCAATTTTTAAAAATGAACAATTTTAGACATCTTAAAACAAAATCTTCTGGGACCACCTACACATAAAAACTGGCAACTATTTCCTCAGATCTATCATCATAAATAAATAATCAGAATTAATTCAGATAGAGGAAAGTACTCTTCTGATATCACGTCTCCTGACTTCATGCATCCAATATATGCGCCATCCTGGCCACGACGATGTTCAAGAAGTTTAATTAAACCCTCTGTTAGGCCAGTGAGTGGGTAGGGTAGCTTAACTGGTAAGTGCTAGTTTTATAAAACATAGTTATTGCTCAAAGTATATATATTTGCATGCGCTAACGCCACTTTACATTATGTAAAATGACATAAACAAACCATTAACTATAATACAAATATTTGAACTATTGTCATTTAATACATACCAGGCCTCGTCCAGAAGAGCAATAACGCCGCCAGGTTTCTGAAGTTATAAACAAGAATGAGATGACAAACTGATAGAACTTTTCTAAAATGACCAAAATGCAAGGGTGAGTTGCACCTTCTCAATAAGATCGAGAACATCTTGATTATCAACGAACTCTATATAACTCCAATCAATTTCTTCCTTTGTATATTCCTCTTGCTCCATTTTGAAGACATGCTGCATAATGAAATAATGAAGTGTTATTTGAGTCTATAGAAATTGTTTACCAGGAGATAGTAGAAAAATCAAACCTGGTTGAAATGCTGATGTAACTTCTCATTTGTCAAATTGATACAAAATTGCTCGAAGCTAAACAGGGCCGATGTAAAGTTAGTTACTGTTAGAACAATAACTGTGGTTCAAAAGTAAATAGATACGAAAAATGTAAATAGAGAACACAAAAAATTTGATCACAGAGATTGGCCAAATGTGCATACGTCTATAAACTTCATATAAAATTAGGCAAGAGGTGGTTAAGATTAAGAACCTGTTTGTCTTGAAACTCTCGAATCCGTATATATCTAGAACTCCAATTAAGTTCTTCGAAGTCAGAAGAGAAACCAAAAATGAACAATAGCGAACGTCAGAAGAGAAACCAAGTAATATGAAGATTAGAAAAATACCTATGGTGTCAAAATCGAACAGCTAACAACGAATTAATAGAAGGAGGAATTGTTGTAGATCAAACAGAGGTGGAAGGAGAACGCCTTAGAAGTAGCGAAAATCGTAGCAGTGAGAACCCTAACGTGAAAAAGAACGAAAATAACAGAGAGTGAAATAACAAAACGCGCAGTATGTTATAATTTTAATGTTTACTAAAGGGGACCTTAGAGGGCGCTTGTGGAAAAAAAGCGCCCTCTAAAGGGGGCCTAAGAGGGCGCTTATGAAAGCGCTCTCTAAGGCTTTCCAAAAGCGCTTTATAAACTGGAAATGCACATGGACTTATAGAGCGCTTTTTTAAAAGCGCCCTCTAAGGGTAACCTTAGAGGGCGCTTTCTAAAAAGCGCCCTGTATTGTTGTCCCTCTATCTCCTCCTTATTTTTTTGCTTCACCTTAGAGGGCGCTTTATTACAAAAGCGCCCTCTAAAGTGCGCTGTCTATTCCAGTTGTTCGCTCCTTATTTTTTCGCTTCACTTTAGAGTGCGCTTTTGTAATAAAGCGCCCTCTAAGGTGCGCTGTCTATTCCAGTTTTTGGCGTAGTGTCTTCATGATGTGTTCCATTATATTGCGGATCCATCGCATGTTGTTCCATTAGATGTTGTTCAAGTGAGGTATAATTTGACGGTTGATACATCACCTATGCATGCGAATTGAAGATCGAGAAGTGAAGAAGCTTCGTGGTAAGGAGATTGCTTTGGTGAAAGTGATATGGGGCGGAATCGCCAATGGCAATATTACTTGGGAACTCGAGGATAAGATGAAGGAATTGTATCCGGAGTTGTTCGTTTGAGGTATTTTCGAGGCCGAAAATCTTTTAAGTGGGGGAGAATTGTAACAACCCAATTTTAGTAATTATTTCTTATATTATTATTACTATATTTTATTTTATTTATTTGGAGTGTTAATTAATTAATGGGTTGTTAGGTAGTATATTAATCGATTATCTTAATTAATTTGGTGTGTTAATTAATTATTTATTTGATAGGAGATATAATGAATAATTGAATTAATTAACTTGGTGTGCATATTGAGTTGGTTTAATTTATTTTAAACTAATTAGAGATATTTAAATATTAGGTCTTATTGGGCCTATTAATTAAATTAGAGGTATCATGCTTTAAGCCCAAATAGAATACTAGTATATAAGAGGTGAGGGGAGTGAGAATTAGGATTCATTTGATCATTTGACAACAATAGAGAAAGAGAAGAGGAAAAGTAAGGAGAAGAGGGGAAGAACAAGAGAGGAGCTAGGGTTTCCAGAAAATCGAAGAGCTAACGGGAAAATCCTTATTATTATGGGTTAGTATGATTGGGTCAATGGGTAGAAATATGTTTACGTTGAATTCCCTAAAACCTAACAATTTTGATGAGTATTCTTGATTTGTGGTGATTTGATTGTGTTAAAACTGCAAATTCACGTTATATAAGTAGAATATTGTATGAGTTATAATTTTCTGAATGTTTGGCTTTTTACGGAATCAAAATCGGATGTTCGAAAGTCCTCCAACGATGAAAAACACAGGAAATTCTGCATTCTATTTTTTGCTAACGCAGGAATAGCATTTTGTTTTTGAGTTAACCGGTTAACCAAAAGCGCTAACCGGTTAACACTTTTAAAAACCTGTTAGGAATTGTGTTCTGTTTTGCGTTAATCGATTAAACAATGGCGTTAACCGGTTAACACTGTTGAAATTTTCCAGGAAGTGTATTCTGTTTTGCGTTAACCGATTAACCAAAAGCGTTAACCGGTTAACACTGTTTGAAAAGTGAAAATTTGAGATTTTAAATACTGTATTCGTTTTGGAATGAAATATAAGTGTGCGTATTTGTTAATTAGCCTATATTTGTGAATGATATATTGTTATGAATGTGTATATGTACCATTGGTGGATAATTCATAGAGTTGAATTATGGTGATATGTGGAATGTTAAGATGGTAGAGATGATCTTAATTGCATATGTGTCGGTATTTGGACATTCATTCATGGCATGGTCGGCTTCATGGTGGAAGCGGTGAAACTGTGGGTTCACATGGTAGCATACGTTGATCCTTAATTGGAAACACGCGTAGTAGATGTAGCATACGTTGATCCTTAATTGGAAATATGCGTAGTAGATGTAGCATACATTGATCCTTAACTGGAAACGGGCGTAGTAGACGTAGCATATGTTGATCCTTAATTGGAAGTAGGCGTAGTAGATGTTGATCCTTAATTGGAAATAGACGTAGTAGCTTTGATCTTGTCCGTATCGGAAGCGTGGCTTGGATTCTAGATATTGAATCGGAAAGCGGTGAAACATTGGGTTCACATTGAGGTACCGCATGCATAGAGTCACATGTCTTGCATTGAGTCACATTTAGAGTTATGTGATAATTGAGTGTATGCATTATTGTAATTGTGATGTGTGTATGAGATATGGTTATTGCATTTGGTGATGTTTGGATACATAATTTGGCAAAGTATGTGATTAGGTGATAATTGTACTTTCTGTGTATATTTGAGAATATAAATTGGATTTGAATATTGTACTCCTTGAGTTTTGATGGATGTTGAAACATGTAAAATAAATGTTGGTTAGTATTATTTACAAAGTTATACGAAGTGTGATGAATTCCTTTAATTGTTGATTTAATCATTGTGTTTTACTATACTTCTTCATAATGATTTGAATTCTCACCCTTTCTGTTTGAATGTTACCTTTACATGGGTATCGTGCAGATACTCAGGAGTAGTATTGCTGAAGTAAGTGGAAGGTAGCTCATTTGAGATTTAGCCGGAGAGCTTCCGTATTCTAGTTTGGAGACTAGGTAGTGAGTCAATGCTCTGGTCATGTAACACGGGGTAGATTAGTAGTATTGAACTCATATCTTATTTGGATACATATTATCTCATTACTTGTGAACATGTTTGATTGCAATTGTTGTTTGAGATGCCATAGTGCCAAATATTCTGGATATGGTTTTATTTTATCTTAAGGAGATTATTGAGAGATGATCATGGTATGGGACATGGATCATTTTATGAAATGCATGAGTATTCATTATTTTCCGCTGCGAACGCATATTCTAGAATATTCATGATAATTGAAATGTGTTATTTTAAATGACCAGGTGTATTGTATATTGATGATGAATGATGTTGGTTTTTGAAAGCTTTTAGTTTTTGAAAACGTCGATGTGACGCCCTTTTGTTTATATGCGTGCTTATTTACTCTGATTATATGTTAAGTATTTCAAGGTAGAAAAAGGGGTGTTACAGGAGTCATGATTAGAAAGTCACAAGTAGTATTAGGTTGAGGAATTGAATAAGGTTTGTTCATCTAAGACTATTATACTAATACTATTGAGAGTGGATTTCTTTTATTGGGTTGGAAGCGCTTGAAACGTAGGTGACGTTACACCGAAGTGGATTTCCTTCCAAGTGTCCCTTTCTGGGAGGGATTTCCAGGGTCCATGACGTCTCCTTTTCCACCAGGGACGAGGGAAAACAGAGAGGAATTACTATGAAAACACATATAATCGCGGTTATGGAAGACCTATAATAACGGTTGAACAACTGTTGCTAGGTAGGGTGTGATTGTATGTGGTTTATTTACCACTACAGTCAAATGTCCATGGTAGAAAGCTGGAAAGCATGCTACCTATAACCATAATTGTTTTAAATAATCATTCTGAAAAGTTTAAAGGTCATGGGTTCAATACTCAGCAACACCATTGTTGTTGTTTAACCAATCTTTCACTACGATTTTATCTTGCAACCATGGTGATATGTTCGTTTGAATTTAATATAACATATGCAGAATTCTTATTTCATCAACTCCTCACTAAACATATAACCTATCAATGTGATAAAGAAATTAATAATTTTAAAAATTAAGTTATATTATAATAACAAGTTACAATGATCAGTACATTCCTAGCTTTTTTCCTTTTATTTTATGTATCTTGCTCGCTTTTTTAAGTGTTAGAATTATGTTCAATGTTTGTGACTCTTCAACCAACACTTCATTCTCTACTAGTTCATTAAACTAGTATATAATGAAGTGTTAATTGAAGAGCTATAAGCATTAAACCAAATCTAACTCTTAAACATGGAGAAAGTTATATGAAATGCAGGGAAGAAAGCTTGAAAAACCTTGATCAATGTAAGTTGTTTTCTAAAATAACTTAATTTTTTATATTATAAATTTATAATTCAATTAGAAGGGTTTTTTAGTTAGTGACAGGTTGGTAAAATACTCAAACTATATATGATATGATAAACTCATCCAATAGAAGTATTGGTTTAATGTAGTAAAAGCTGCAATATCAAGGTAAATCATTAAAAATCAACAAAATATAAATCACCATCAACAACATCAACTTTTATAATAAAAAATACAACTTTTATCAACAAAAACATATATGAAAAAAATGAATCATCAGCAAGATCCAACTTTTATCAACAATAACACACCTTAAACAAAATAGAACACATAACAATAAAAACTAAATCAACAATAACATACAACTTTTATCAACAATAATATTGTTAGACGAGATAAACGATCTAGAGAGGATGAATAGATCACAAGTAAAATTTTCTTCGATTTAAAAATATGTTTTAAAATGTTATTTACAATGGCATGCGGAGCAATTCCGGTTCGACACTCGTCTACCCCGAACCGTTATCGAAAGAATTGGATATGTGAATAAACCGTATAACAATGATGAGAAAACAAATAAATATGTTTTCCAAAATAACGTCTGAACAATGTTACACTTTGTAATAAATTTCCAAAGAAATAGGAAATAAAAAATTGTAATTTATCAAACACTTGGTGTGCAATAAACACCCAGCTGATTTTCCTTTTGTGTTGATAATATGAAATACTAATTGCAATTGTATATATTACAATTATCTTATAAAATAGTTTGAAATACTTCAACACAAATAAAATTATCAGTATATGAAATCGCACACTAAATGAATGATCAAATTGTAAAGAGAGAGAGTGAGGTTGTTCCCCAATTTTCAAAACTTGTATACAAGAGAGAAATAACAATTCAAACCCTGAAATTCTAAGTTTGATGTTGATTATATTTTCTTCTCTTCCCTTGATCTTAAACAAAATCAAGTGACCCAAGATTTCAAATTGATCCTCCTATTACCACTACTCCTTTGACAAAAACTACTTTCTTCAAATCTTTCACTCGGCTGAATCTAAATTTGCAAAAACTTGTCCCAAGCCTATTAATTAATCCTCCGGTTACCGCTACTCTTTTGACATAAACCTTTATCTTGTTCTTCTTGTTCTTCTTTTTCTTCTTCTTCTTTTTCTTCCTCTTCCTCTTCCTCCTCTTCTTCTTCTTCCAAATCTTCCTCCTCATCCTCCTTCTTTTTCTTCTTTTTTCTTCTTCTTCTTTAATTTGTATGTTTTTTGAGGTTGTTGTGATTATTGTTAATTTATGGTTATTTTTGTTGTTGTTAGCAACCGATCTATAACTTTTGTTTTTTTTATGAGCTTGAATTTTCTATGATAGACAACTGAGAGGAGGAAGACTGACTGGTGTATAAGCAAAGCCAACATGTTAAAATAGAGAAGAATTTCAATAACACACTTAGAAGCAAACTGCTAAGACATATAATGCCTTAGAGGAAACTACAAGATGGAGAAACAAAATTCTTATTCAGATAATCAGAGGAGGAAATAAAGAAAAGTGAACACACCTTTAAGGGGAAAGGCTAGAGAGGTCTACAGAAGGAAGATGGGGATTAGAATGAGAGAATCAATCTACAAACTCAATCTTAAAAAGGAGGATCTTAGGACTCTTTTTAGGATTTTTTCGAATTATTTTATGTTTGTAGTTGATGTCAAAATAAATTAATAATGGTGATTAATAGAAAAAGAAAGAGAAAAACATTAACTTTATCATTATTTTATGTGTGCTCTAATTTATTAGTCTAAACACATCTCATAGATCAAATCATTTATCATTATTTAAATATGAAAAAAATAGATTGTGATGTTTTGCGAAACTACAACTAATAAATAAAAAAGGAAAGAAAAAGCATCATCATTATATAAAAGTTTGATGGAACTTGGTAACTATATAAAAACATTGTCATCACTATATAAAAGTTTAATGAAATCAATATAAAAATTAACATAAGAGATATATTGATCCCACTGTCACTTTTATTTTGTCTTTTTTTTAAAAGTTATTTCTCAATTTCGATATAAAATGGTCATTATAAACTCACATTTTTCTTTATAAGATATATTTTATGAAAAATATTGACAACATATTTTTTTAACAAAATATTTTTTAACACACTTTTTTTAATTGGTTAAAATTTACATGAGTCTATTAAATTATTTGGGTTTCATCTAAGTTTGTTAGGACCATGTGAATAACTAATAAAAAATGTTAGAAAATATGTGTTAAAGACTTAGTTGATAACTTTCTCATATTTTTTTCATGTATAATTATTTGTGTATAAAAATACAACATGCTGGAATGATTTTCAATTTTTATATATCTTTGTGTTTATTTATTTTGTTTTAGAAATTTCATATATTCATTTTATATTTCATTTAATAAATCTACCGCTCCTACTTTTCCGCGTTATATTTTTTTTCCATATTTTTACTTTTTTGTTTGAAAAATATTATTTCTGAATTCCGATATAAGTTATTTAAAATAGTCATTATAAAATTCATTTTTTCTTTTAATCATTAACTTTTAAGTTAAATTATTGTTTTGAACTCTAATTTTACCCGATTCACGAAATTAATCATCCTATTTTAAATTCAAACGAATTGGTCCCCTCTCACTATACATACGATGATTTGTGGTATTTCACAATAAACTTGTCATTTAAAAATAGAAGCATTATTAATTTTAAATACAAAAGTTTAAAAGAAGATCAAAACTATTATTTAAATTTAAATAGGAGATCAATTTCGGAAATTGAGTAAAATATGGATAACAAAACCATAATTAGGTCAAAATATTATAAGATATATTTAATGAGAAATATTAAACACACTTTTCAACAAACCTTTTTAATACATTTTCTTGTATTTCATTTAAGGATCCATATAATTTTTAACTAATGAAAAAAAAGTGATAGAAGACCTCTCTTAAAAGTGTGTTAATAATTTTTTTCATTTTTTTTCTATCTATAATAATTTATGTTATATATATATATATATATATATATATATATATATATATATATATATATATATATATATATATATATATATATATATATATATATATATATATATATATATATATATCACATATTTAAATTAAAATTTAAATCAATCATTATAAAAGAACATTAACTTGTGTTCAATTTCTACTATTATATTATATTTAAATCTTCTTAATAATTAAGTTAAAATTTTTTTTTTATTATTTTATTCTCAAACATATAAAAAAATTAATAAAATTATCTCACAAATCATTAAAAATATTATATAATTAAAATATTTTATAAACATCTGATTACAAACTTCAATTTATTAATTGTTGAACACAAAAATATGCGGTTATCTTACACAAACTTATGGTGGAAACTTATGCTTCCATCTGATCTTGGATCATTTCTATCGAAAATGGTATACATGCATTCAGTATAACTTCTTTATTAGTTAAAAATGAGAGTGTATTATTGTTTTAGGATAATTTATTTGAAAGAAACACAATTAACATGAGAGCATAACAAACAATGAGTAAATTAATTATTCAAAACTTTTGAATCTTGTTAAAAACCCTTTAGCAGTAGTAAAAAATTGATAATGCGAGTGAAGACTTTCTTATGCCATGATTCAAATTGCCTCGTAAGAAATTTCGTAATAGAATGAATATATCATTTCAAAGAACAATGTAACTTGTGATGGAAGAATACCAGAAGTCTTACTTAAGGTCAATATTACCTATAAAATCTTGAAATTGTGTAAGTTATATTCATTAATGATAGAGGTTTCACCAAAAAATCATGTTTAAATATAAAAATTATTTGAGTTATATATGCCATAAGAATTAGTATTAACTAAAATTTATAATCGAACATTTTTCTATTTTTTCTACTTGTAAGAACAACTATTGCATGATTCCCTTAACTTATTGATCCTTAACTTTATTTTCCTTAAATTTGTTTGATTCCCTTCGTTTTTTCACATGTGACATAGGAAAAAACTATTTTTAATAATGTAACAATAGTGGTTAAGATAAAAAACAGAAAAAATTATTAATCAATGTTTATAATATTATTAAATAATATTATAAATGAAAAAAATTTAAAAAAAAGTTCTTAAAATATTTTTTTACATAATAAATTAATGATTATTCATTAACAATTATAATTAATTTTTCAAAAATTAGATTGAAAATATTTGATTATAAATTCATTTATAATTTTTTTGGGTTTAGGGAAAAAATTAATGTTAATTTTTTTAAAAAAATTTCTCCACAATTTAATATTTGTATTGTAATGTCGGTTAAATTGTATTAGTTTAATTTTAGTTTTTAAATTTTTTATTTTGATTTTTTTTATAGCTAGTTAGTTAGAGCATAGGTAGGAATTTTAGTTATGCTGACTCCATATAAAGGGGATCTTTTATCTTTTCATGCTCAATTCTTTTTGATAATAAATAAAATCTTTTTCTTTATCTTCCTAGCCTTTTTTCCGATGGGAAAATTCAAATCATATTGTTAATATGGTATCAGAAAATCATACTTTGATTTGCCATTTTTCTTTCAACAACATCTTTGATTGGTGAGTTTCCACCACTTTTCAAGTATTCAACTTCTGGTCAAAGGAATTTGTCAATATCTCCATTCATCTTCCTAGATTCACTCTTAGACGTGTTGATCTCCTTTTCACTCTCTTTGTAGCCATATCCTCAGCGTGGCACCCAAGTATTAGCCGCTCTCAAATTATATTTTCAACATTTCTTGTTCAATAAGATAAGCAAAACTACCAGATTTACATTCATTTGCTTTTTATTTTCTCCATCTTTATTCCTTTTCCAATTCAATTTCTCTCACTTCTCTCTAAAATCTTCTTCAAACCTTCATCTGAATTTACCTAGAAAACTAATAAAGCTTCTACCACTTTAAAACATTCATTCAACCCATACCTAGATATCTTAACTGCCTTTAAGCCTTCGTCTGATATATACCCAGAATACCCCTAAAACTTCACATACATTCAAACATTCATCAAACCCTAACCCAGAAAACCATGAAATCCTCAACCTCCTTCAAATCTTCATCCACTATCTACCTTGAAAACCCATAAACCTACACACTTCTTCAAATATTCACCCGATATTCACCCAGAAACCATCAAGATCGTTCAATCGACAACAATATTCGTCATTGAATTGCTTTCTTCGCGTTTTGTCTATCAACCCAAAAACTCTAGTTTTCTCCCTTCCCTCTTCCATGGTGGATAATCAACAAGACCAAGATCTTGAATCCAATAATAACTAAAACACTAAAACTACCCAAAATCAAAACTCCAATCGAAAAAATTATCGCCCAAACAACCATTTGAAACTATCAACATGACATAACTGATCCTTTCTACATTCATCATAGTGATAACAATGGGCTTGAAATTTTTTATCCACCCTTCTACAACACAAATAATCATGCTTGGTCTTTATTGTACCCCAAATTTGCCCTTCCCTTTTCTCACTTATTAGTCCAATCACTTGATCAGGAGATCACTTGCATGCATTCATAATTCACCCACATGCATCATTTCTCATGGATTCAAAAGAAACTTGGGCTTATAAAGCTAGGGCTTGTGTGGACATCAAAGCCAAAGGCCCATGTCACCACCATGGGGGATGTGAAACCCTAATTGTGGTGGTAAAGGCTCGAATTCAACAAAGATGTGGCCAGGTAATCTTCTAGGGTCTTCAAAACCCTAATTCCTCAAGGCATGATCTCATGGAGCTTCCCTAGACCTTGTCTTGGTCTTCAAAACCCTAATGAAGGTTCACACAATAGAGGACTGACGGTTGGAGCTTATGGCTTGATTCAAGAGACTTGCTTGAGGGGTAAGCCTCAGGGAAACCCTAATCTGGGAGATGGTGAATCAGATGAACTTGGTGGCCTAACTGTGCATCCATGACCACTCAATCTTCACCTTTTATCAATATGTTTGGCCTAACCCTACTTTGGTCTTCTATGGGCATGGGTCTTGGCCTAAAGTCATGGTATTGCTCATGTGATTGTTGATACACCTATGGTCTTGCTCATCCAAACAACCAGTCTTCTTATGTCACAAGTCAATTGCTAATCATTCCATTTGATTCATGCATATCCCATTCAAACCCTAATCTTATACCCTCGTTTCATGGCCTTGTTAACATATATTTTCAATCAAGTTATTTTCTTTTTCAAAGTCAAGCATTCAAGTCATAAAAAAAACAATTGTAAAACCAATTTCAAATCATTTGTAATCCATTTCAATACATTTCATGTCATTTTAAGCCATTACATTTGATTCTATATAAGAAAATACAAGTCTTGACATTTTTGACCAATTGTTGACTTTGGTCAACAATTGACTTTTTGGTCGACTTTGACCAAAGTCAACCCAAAATCCAAAAACCCAAAATTCCAT
The DNA here is from genome assembly GCF_024323335.1 of Lathyrus oleraceus. Taxonomy (NCBI): domain Eukaryota; kingdom Viridiplantae; phylum Streptophyta; class Magnoliopsida; order Fabales; family Fabaceae; genus Lathyrus; species Lathyrus oleraceus. The sequence continues at coordinate 83,684,218 of NC_066581.1, forward strand.
CATAACCATTGATTCAATGTCCACTTACAAAGAAATCACAAAGAAAATACAATTTTGACCATTTGTTGACTTTGGTCAACATTTGACTTTTTGGTCAACTTTGACCAAAGTCAACCCTCATTTGCCCTTGATCATCCAAACTTGGCCTAGCCTCTTGATGTAATGATTCATCCAATCTTCATATTTGTTGATGGTTTTTCTCTTAATTTGCTTCCATTGCAAGTAAGTCACATGGTGCACACCATGTTGCCTTAATATTTTGGAATTAATGATCATTGGCTTTGGTTTGCTTATCACCCTTGGTTGTAACCTAAAACAACACATCAAACCATGGAAATATATGATCAAGCCAATGGAAATACATGACATGATAGCCTTGCTGCTATAGCAGTCAATTCAATATCATACTGCATATTGCCTTACCTAATATCCTGCTGCAGCACACCTGTACCAAACCCTTGCGACCTGCAGTGAAGCCATTCAAACAACTCAGTCTTGACACATATAATGAAACTTTGCATAATGAACCTAACACACATAGTCAATTCAAATACCAGTTCATCCAAATCCTACCAAACCATGAACCAAGGCAATCTTACCTTAGCTGCAGCAGTAGGCCATTCCTTGCTATCCTATAGCAGAGTCATGCCATGTCCACAAGCTTGTAGAACCAACAGATCAAGCAGCACCCCAACAATTGGCAAGGATCCATCAATCATTCTACAACCTGAGTACCAGATGGTATTGTTTTTTGTTGGAATCATCTTGAAGCACATTACCTACAACAGTTAAACAAAACATTAAGCATGCCAACATAATTTCAAGCAACACATTCAGGATCCCAAGGCATCAACAAAACCACTTTACAAGCCAGGCCATAGGGATTGCCAAGGTTATATCCTGCATCAATACCACAAGCTCATGTCAGTTCCAGTTCTAGCCTAGCAGGAAGCTCACAAATAACCTGCATTATCCATGTTCATCATGGCTTACACCACACTCAAACCAATGCAAAATCAATCTACACTAGTGTTACCAGCCTTGGACACAAGCAGTGCATGAAGGGAATGCAGTAAACCTGGAGGTAGAAGTTTTATCCATTTTCCTCCCTGCATTTGATCTAAATGATTGAACCAACAACAACATTACTCAACACAGATGAAGGTTGCTAACAAGATTCAAGTAGTGCAAGCAAAACAATTCATCCACCAAAGAGAACCTGTAGTCAATGCAATGTTTTTCCTGTATCATATCAGTGTATCCGCAATATCACCAATAGGAATCATGTCCTATAACATACAATAAACTTGAGCCAACAACATCCTGCAACCCATCATCATATTTTGTTAACAGGGTAAGGCAAGGCATAAGCAGCAAGAGTGGATTTTGGACTGACTTGGCTTAACATAGTGAAATTGTGGTTACAAGGCAAACCAAGTCAAGAGTATTGGATAATCCAGGGCCATACTAAATCCAACTTCAAAGTCATTGCAAACTTGGATAGATGCAATACAAATTAACACCATTGGCCAATGCAGTAGAGATGTAAGTCATGGCAACATGCTCTAATCTATTTCATCACCAAGCAAGGAACAACATAATAACACATAACATTGCATAAATCCTATTGATAACTAAGCTAGAAAATGATACCTGTACAATAGGTCATAAACCAAGCTTTAAGGAAAATCCATTTAAGTGATAACCTGCTATAGCCAGTCTATGCATCAAAGCCATTAACATTCATATACCAAAGCTATTCTTCACTTCAAACCAAACCAAAGTCACTTAAGGTCCTAACCTGCAACATGAATAACAGGTCATCAAAATCATTTCAACATGATTGTAATATAATTTTAACCCACAGTAGCCAGTCAAAGTTCATTTCACTCATTCATTGATCAATCTAAACCAACATAACTAATTGAGTTAGCATTCACTAACCAACGAAGTTTTTAGTTAACTCAGTGAGTCATATCCAACTAACTCCTAACCACACTTTACTAACTCCTAACCTTATTCCAAAGCTAACATTTTCCAAACCTAAGCTCTATTTAAGAAACTCATCATTCACAGTTCCATAACCCTTGGAAATCCATTTGAATTTTTGCATTCTCTCTTGCAATCTCTTCCCTCACCCTACTCAGAGCTCTACTTTCTCCTAAAAGCCATTGAAGCTTCACATCGAAGCTTCAATTTCGCTTAATCTAAGCCACAACATCCTCACTTCTCATTGTTCCAATTTAGAAGAAGAAGAAAGAGACAAAAAGAGAAGGAGAAGAAAGAATCAAGTTCAGGAAGCTTACAGGTGAATCTTCCGATCATCTTCTCTGGTATGTCATTTTCATTTCAGTGGAATTTTCTTGCTTTGAGCTCACCAAGATGTAGTAAATAGGTTAGGGAGTAGAATCCCCTTGGAGTTAGGGTTTGATTCACACCATACACCATTTAATTTAACTTCTAGATGGCTAGGATTCCTCCACTTAGCGGCTCGAATCGACCAAGAAAGGGACGGTTTCACAATTTCATCCCCATATGCGTGCTTGGCTTGCCATGACGCTTCGATTGATGTTGATATTTCGACCATAAGCCAACACCGGCGCCGACGACGGATGGCGGTGCGGTGAGCCAAGTGAGTGGACGGTGAAGAAGCGCGCGCATGAGGAAAGGTTTGAATTCTGTTGACTTGGACAAGTCAACAGAGGAGAGCTTTGGGCTTATTCCCTTGAGGCTCATTGAGAATTACTTGTCTCAAGCTACATATTACCAATACACCTCCCTGATGATTATGGGGCGAAGTGAATTATGGGCTTCATCAGGCCCATTAGGATCTTTGCTTATTTACCACCCATTTGCAATGTGCACCCCCTTTTTGAGTGTTTGAAATTCCTATTGGGCTCATACGTAGCCCAAGGTCTTTTTCTTCACACCCATCAGTTTTTGGAATTGTTTGTTGTGCCAAAAAACAGCAGTGGGCTCTTCCTGCAGCCCAATAACCTTTTACCATTTGCACCACCTCTTCGATGTCATACCTCCTGGTCCAGTTAATTTCTCTTTTATTTCCTTAATTTATTTTTTTACATTTAATTAGGTTAACTAAGTTAATGGATTAGAAATAACATGATTAGTGTTAGAAAATAATTAGGGCAGTAATTAATTTTTTTAGAACTTTAGGTTTGATTAAAAATTAACTAGGAATTTAAACTTTGGCTTAGAAGTTGATTGAATTTAGGATATTAGGATTTAATTAGATTTTTAATTAGCCTTTGATTAAATTTAGAATCATGACTTTTTTAACATTAGGGTAGGATTAACATTAGGATTTAATCAACCTTAGACCATAGAATTTGGCATATTTGTATAAATGACCATTTTTCCTTATGGGTTGTGGTAATTTTGTGATAGAATGTCATGATCCCTTTAGGATTAGAATGTGACATTAGGATTTAGTCATTTCCTAACAATTGTAGGTTCCCTTAGGACTTAACACAGAATTTATTCATTCCTTACAATTTTAGGACTTAACATAGAATTTACAATTTTAGGACTTAACATTGAATTTCAATCATGATTTTGACCAATATGTACATGCTCCCTTAGGACTTCTAACTTAGAATTTTCAATCAAATTTTTAATGCATGATCCCTTAGGATAATTTCTAACAATTACTAACTTTGATTAGATCCAAACCTAGTTCCCTAAAACCAAAATAAAACCCATGATTAAATTGATCAAAAGCAATTTTGATTGATTAAATCCTTTGAATTTGTATAATCCCACAGTCTAAATTGAGTGACCAAAAGACCCTTGGTCACTTAATAAGACTTTTCTTCCAAGCTGTGGAGCTCGAGGCCTCAACTCAAGATCTTCGATCAAGGCATCCTCAGTCATATCAAGCAGCGGATTATTCAAGCACATCAAAGGTGGAAACTACAAGAACTTGTTAAATCAAAGTTAGAAGTGTGCAACATGAGCCTTAAGCAATAGAGAAGGACTGGGACTGAAGTATTCCTACCCCCATTCTGAGTATCTTTGGGTATGGGATATATGACCCAACGCTCATCGTATTCACCTCTATTCATAGACTTTAGCATAATTCTAACCATACGATTAACAAGTCTATCTTCACAAAGCAAAAACAACAAAAAGTAAGGACAACAATCAACAACTTATCAATCATGAATCAAGTTGTACGATATGAGCCTTAAGTAATGGAGAAGGAGTGGAACTGGAGTATTCCTACCCCCATTCTGAGTATCTTTGGGTATGAGACGTATGACCCAACGCTTATCGTATTCGCCTCTATTAATAGACTTTAGTGCAATTCGAATCGAATGATTGATAAGGTCTTCATCATTGCAAGAAACAACTATAAATATTCTTCTCTTCCCACTTGAAGTTAAGACGAGAATTACATGCCACGAGCCTTAAGTGGTAAAGAAGGAATGAGACTGGAGCTTTCCTGCACTCATTCTGGATATCTTTGGGTGCGAGACGTTTGGCTCGTTGCTTATCGTATCCACCTTTGCCCATAGACTTTAGTGTGATCCTCATCCAGTAACTATCAAGTCTATCCATTCTTCACTCTATTCAATTCTCTATCATTCCAATTCTAATCACTTCAATTCTCAATCATCCATTTCTTCTTGCCTCCAATCAATTTCTTTTCAGCCCTAGTAGGCTGAACTAAGAAAGCTCTGATTTCCTCATTGCACAATGAGGGTACGTAGGCAGGAGAACCTAGTTTCTTCGTGAGCTACCTTATTTATAATCCATCCTTCATTTCAATCAATTCTACTTCTTTTTCCTTATCAATCATCTTGTTTTTAGCCCTAGTGGGTTGAACTACGAAAGCTCTGAATTCCTCATTGCACTATGAGGATACGTAGGCAGGAGAGTTCAGATTCTCCACGAGCTATCTTATTTATTCATTCATTTAATCAATCATTCGTCGTTCATCAATCAATATGATCCTTTTGAGATCAAATATCATTTTTCCTTGGTTTCCATTCATATCCTTTTAAGATGCTTAATGAATAGTCTGCCTTGTGAACCAAGAGCTATTTGGATTGTCCCCAAACATTTAATATGTTGTAACAGGAGTGGGTATGCCTATTTTCCTCTATATCCTAGTCAATACCTCTTTCGCTCTTCGGTTCAAAGTTTATTCCTTCATGGTGTAGCGGGGTATTCATTACCTTTAGATTTATTGACTAAATCAAAAGTAAATCATACAATTCGAGTCGCCACCACACTTCTATTTATCCAAAGGAAAGGTTAGAAAGCAAACAAAAACTGAGAAGTTTTATCAAATCAAAAACTAATAAAAATGTCAGAGATCTGGGCAAGGGGGTGGGTTATGCAATGGGAAGGTTTTAAGCACCCAAAACATCCTTAGTACTCTAAGGGAGCCCCTTTTACAAATGTTCTAAGGTAGGTTGGTATTTGTGAAAAATATTTGTGCAAACATGATTGGGGAGATGAGAAGAGAATATACAAATTATTTACAATTTTGTGTTTGAATGGATAAACCCATTGCCTACGTACCATCTTAAAAAGGTAGGATCAAAACCTCGTAGTTCGTGGTAAAAATCTCAAAAAAAGTTGGTGAATTGATTGTTCAAAAGCCTTAAGGTCTTTTGTTATCAAAGGGAGAAAACTCAACCTAAAACCACATATCCACCATGTGAGGAGAGCTTCAACATGCTAGTGAGAGGTTAACCCTATAATAAGTATGGAAAACTTATAGTCCATCACTAAGGATAAAAGTGAGATTAGTGAGTATCATATCAACCTCTAGGATAACTCAAACCTAATAGCTAATGTTTATGAAAAGCTTTAACACAAATGGTCATTGGAACCACAAAAATAATTGAGTGAGTTGTATTTACAAATGAAAAGTATTCACAAAGTAAGGTCAAAGTTGACTTAAAATTCAATTCAAAATAAGTATTATGAAAAGTGTTTGAAAAATAAAAGGCATAGTCCCTAGGTTTCTAATTTTGAAAACAATGTTAATGTTTGCACAAACGTTTGGCTTGGGTTAGAGTGGAGAGAATAAGAGAAGGGCTAGGTCCTAAACATGCAAAGATGAGGGAAGAGAAATAAAACCACTTGGAGTTCCCTTCTTGAGATCATAAAGATGATCCAAGTTACTCCTTTCCTTCGGACTTAATAAGTAATAAGCAAATGACTCAAGCAATCAAGCAAATATTCAATCAAGCTCCTAGGAATCTTCCAATTGGCTTTTGTATCTCTTATCTTGGATGTCCATGACAATGGTCCTTCTAATTGGCTCAAGTTTAGGATCCCTATCACACAAGAACACACAAATCAAAAAGTTCCACAATGCAATAAAGGAATGGACAAGAGTGAGTTTAGAATTAGGGTCCTTTCAATGTTATCTTCAAGATTAAGCATTCTAAAGGCATGAGGCCTAGTTGCTCTTGAAACTCCATTTAGCATAGGTAAGGTCCTAAATCTAAGTCCTTTCTCCATTTGCATTGGGTTCTCACAAAAAAAAACAAAACAAGCATAAGGCAATAGTATATACACAATAATGTGCTCAAGTGAGCAAAAGGCAAATGGCATAAGCATAAACATGAGCTCAAGTGAGCAAAAGAGCAAAGACAAATGAATTAATGAGCAAGGAATTAAATTGCATTAAAGTAAATTGCAAAAATTAAATGCTTGAATTAAAAGTTAGTGATTAGTAGTTAGTGTTAGTGTTCCATAAGGAAATTTAGCGCTATGTTAAGCAATCGTAAGTGGACTAATGTAGTAGTTACACCTATCTGAGGCCGGTCAATAAAACTATAGGCAAACAACCACAAGTTAGATGCCATGACTAGTAAGCCATGCTCCTACAACTTGCCATGCCAAAAGAAAAGGAAGAAGGATCTTGTATGGATTTAGGTTTTTTGCTTGACCAAGAAGTAACATATCTCTAATGCAAAGCAATTCACTTGATCTTTGATCAAGATGAATTTGATTTGGATCAAAGAAGGTTAAGCCCCTCATATATCAAGGCTAACCACCAATGATTAACTCATTGATCAAAAAGAAAAAAGAAAAAGTAGAAGAAGAGATGGAATGTACATAATTCAAATTCAAATGACATAAGCAAAACACATTGACCAAATATGAATGGAATCAACCTCAATCAATGGTAAACAGAAGTGAGATGAAGCTTAGAAGTCAAGAAACAATAAAAATACTTTTGGTAATTTTTGGAATTAAAATAATACTTGAATTAAAATAAACAAATAAAGGTCAAACTTCAAATCCAATTCAAATCAACTTAGAAAAGTCCAATTGGATCATCATAAGTCTAACATGGTCAAACAAGGTTTGACAAAAAATTTCATCATTTTTTGAAAACAGAAACTAATTTTAAACAATTAAAAATGAAGAAAAATAACATAATTGAACTAAAATCTCAAATAAATCTCAAATCAATTAAGAAATTGATGAGAATGTTTTTCATAGATTCATCATCATTCAAAGATGTTAAGAAAATATTTTTGGCATTTTTGAATATTGGAAACTATTTTAAATGAATTAAAAATAACCAGAAAAGAAATAATTAACAAAAAATATTCAATGGAATCACAAAAATAATAAAAAATCAATTTTAGAAACTAGAATTCAAGAGAAAACTTTGCAATTGGTCCCATATTTTTGTGATTCCAAATAAAGAAGTTATGAATTTTTGAAAATAATTGGAATAAAAGAAAATTAAAACAAAAATTAAAAAATCACAAAAATCCAGAGGCGTCAGATCTTGGTTCATTAATTGACGTGGCGCATCTAGTGGCTGATAAACGCGCGCTAATGGTGTGGATTAGTCAACAGCGAAACACACATGATTAAATGAAGTCAATGAAACCAAGAGCCAGGATTAGATCTGAGAACAAGGATCCAATGGCCAAGAACTCATCCACGTGGGGACGGTAGTGGAAACCACCGTCTTCTCTGGTGAGCTTCACTATTCCGGCCAGAATTGCAGGTTTCAAAACCTTAACCAAAATGCACGATCTATACATCATTAGAAAGCTGGGGTGATGTACATCACCCATGTAACCTTAGTTTCTACTCTAGACTCTCATAGAAGGAGAAATCTGAGATAGAAAAATGAGGTGTTTAATCTGAGTTTGCTCAATTCACAAAATTAAATGCACAAATCAATTGCCTTTCACATGAGGACTTCAGAGGTACCAACCAACACAAAAAATGATCAATATCCAAGGAGTTTCGAAGAAAAACAGTTGGAGAGAAAACCTTTGAAGAGCAGCTTTCAATGGCACGATCTGATCCAAATCTTCAGTGCAGCTTGGTCTTGAGGTAGCAAGTAAGCAAGGCTAAGGAATTGAAGTTCAAAGATCAACCAATGAAGTTGAAATTTGAACTTGAAAAATTGAGAGAAAAATCAAAATTCCTTTAATGGAGGTTTGGGATTTCACTTCTGCAGAACTTCAGGCGCCTTTAGGTTGAAGTTTGAAGTGAATGGAGCCTTCTATTTATAGGCAAGGATGATGCAATGCATGAAAAAACTCGTGTGCATGTGAAGTTGGGTCCTCCATGCATGGGACTGTACAGGCGCATGGGAGGCCCAAAAGCAATGGCAAATGCAAGCTGAGATGAGTGTGAGATGGTTTGGACGTGAAGATTTCATTGTATTAGCTTGTGCAGAAAGATTCAACATGGTTTCCATAAATGATCACAAAACTTCACCTCTTCGAAAATGCCATTTGCAAAATTGATACATAGGCATGTGGGTAATGGTTGGAAAGGTCTTGACATAAGGAACAAATGTTATGTTGAACAAAAATCCATTTGAAGTTGGGAAAATATTGAAAACTGGTCATGAAGTTCAAGGTACAAAACATGTATATGGAAATTTTGCCAAAATGGGCCAACTTCAAGCCCTTTTGTTTCAATGATGCAAGCCTCAAATGACAAAACCTTCAACATCAAAGTTATATTTATTTTTAATACAATCAATTTGGACTTAAAGTTTGCATCATTTGGATTTTTGATGAGAAATTTATGGGCACTTGAAGTTGGACTTTTTCACATTTCAATGACTTTGGTCCAAAGTGACCTATAATCTTTTGTATTATCACATGTGTTTATTTTAGGATTATGAAATTTTGTCCAACATAACAATTGAAGTATACATCTTAAAATTTCCAATGCAATTGGTACCACCTCAATATCATAAAAAATGAAGGAGTTGGTTCCTTGGGAAGTTGACCTAAAATTAAGGTTTCAGTCAAAATGACCTATAATGTTTTGAAATGGATGATGACCTTCCAAGTTTCAAATCAATTTTTGATGAACATGAACGTTGTTCATATGGTTCTTAAGAACGTTTGTTCTCTTGGGGTCATCTTCATTTGAAAAACACATCAAAAGTTAGGTCTCAGTGGATTTCAAAATAGTCAGATGATTTGACTGATTAACTTCTCAAGTCCAAACTTCAAATCTTGATGAATAAATGATTGAGGGCACTCACATAAGCTCATATATGCATAAAATGATGAATTAAATAACTTCCCTTGATTTTATTTGATCATAGGTTGAGGTTGCTTCATGAGCAAGGCACAATTAATGCACAGTTGAATTAGGGTTTCTTTGGGAAACAATCCTCAAGCCCTTTGGTTTATCTTGATCAAATTGACAAATTGAGATACTTGGGAGGAATATGTGATGATGGAGAGATTTGGGAACCATTGTCATGCTTGTTTTCACTTTCATCTGGACAATCTTTGAGCATAGGGGCCTCCTAGGAGCCTTGGATCACATGACTGCTTGAGCTTCAAAACAAACAAAGTTAGTGACATATTTTTGTGCTTTTGGTTAGTAAACAAAATAAGAAAAGCAATAATATACAATTCAAGCATGCTTGGTGGTCTCAAACCAACTCACAGAAGTCCCAACCCTAGGGTTAAGGAGCGAAGATGCTATGATCCTTGAGGAAAATGCAATGTGCAATGATATGATGCCATGAGGGATCTTAGGGTCAAAATTAGGGTCTTACAGATGCCCCTATTTAAGGTCATTCTAGCCGGAGATATGAAGGTTAAAATCTTCGTCTCGACGAGGTAGAATGGGCTTAAATAATAACAAAGAGACGAATTTTGGTCCCTAAGAGACCTCATGATGCAAATGTATGTATGCAAAAGTTAATACTCTGTGGGGATATATGTCCACAAAGGAAAGAAGAAATCAAGAGAAACTGAAAATCCAAAGGAGTAATACACTCACTAGGGAGACATAGACTCTGGAGACTTTATTGGGGAATAAAGGGGATAAAATGCGTGAGCAGGTCACGACTTGAAATTTGCTGGGAGACACGAAGGGATTACATGAGAATAAATCAATGAAAAGACTCGAGCTGAAGCAAAGATGCATGTATTGGGGAATATGCCAATACAGTAAACTATCCATAAAGGATACTTCGGATAAAAATCCGGACTCGGATGGGGAAAATCCACTAAGGGACTCAGGCGGGGATATCCATAAAGGACTCAGCTGAGGAAGAACAAATGAGGTATTACCGGTTACTAGGTAATAAGCTAAAAGAGACATGTGATCAAAACACCGGTATAAGGGTGAGAGAACAACACGCTCGGGGAAAATGAATATCTAAGACCGGTATAAGGGTGAGAGATATCAATCATCCAAACATCTGAGGAAGACCTAAAAATTTATATTTCGACTCAGGAAAATCTGACTCCACAGGGGACAAAAGTCATAATAGGGAGCAGAAGGAAGGAAACACCAGGGATACCGGTTACTAGGCATATAAGAGGTGACCAACCAGGCGTGAATTGAGGAATATTTCCAAGACACTCATCATCCAAAAGAAGGGCTGAAACAGCAAACTCAATTACAGGATGAACATTCGATTCCATAAGGAAATACGAATCTTACTCAACTAGGGAAGAAAAAGACTTCGACTAAAGAGCGCATGAGATATATTATCTATTACCATCAGAACATAGATAACACACTAACATGGAAGATTATCCACAACCGGTTACTGGGTTAATAAAGGATAAATCGAACGAAAAGAAAGGACATCGGGATACCGACTTCTGGGTATAAAATGATTACCAATCAAAGGGGGAGAAACAATCATTACCAAACAAGGGTAAATGAAAGATGACTCGTTGGGGATAAATTGCTTAATCAGAGCAACTATCCAAGACATATATCACCGATTACTGGGTGGTATACTCCAAAAAGTGAAGGAATATCAATACCGAATATTGGATAAAGATAACCATCAAGGAGGGGATTACATCTACCGGCTACTGGGTAGAAAACCACAGAAGAGAGTAACCGTCATCGGTTAGGATGAACAACATCAAGGGTTAACTCTGCAAAGGGATAAAATGGGGTTTACAACTACCGGTTATTGGGTAGTAAACCACATAAATAGGACTTACAACTACCGGTTACTGGGGAGAAGGCCATAACATCCGCTGGGGAGAGAATAAAGAATTTGCTGTTTACTGAGCAATTGGTCACCTGAACCACAAGGAACTGCAGGGGAAATAACAAGAGAGGGGTCAGTCTAGGAACAAACTAGAGAGACACAATGAAACAAAACTCAACCCAATGAGGATATAACTCAGGGAAGTATTTCCATCCCAATACATGTTTTAGGAAGAAACTGAAATAAAATCATCCACGAGGACATAACTCAATGGGGATGTGGAAGAAAAGATAAACATTTTCTGCCTATGGGGCTGACTCTATATGGAGAGATCATACACAAACATCTGCTTGGGGAAATATGTATCACCAAATAGCAGGAGATAACAAACAAAGATATATGGCAAAGAATGCAACATGAATATCTGAATGTTATAATTATGCATGTATATGCGTAGTTTATGTATGATTAATGCTAACACAGAGACATATCTAACACAAACAGATCCAAGAATCAATGGACAGACATCCGGTACTACATCTCAAAAGAGAAAACCAGGCCCACTGGAGAAAATCCAATCTGGTGAGGGCAACAAATACTAGGAAACCAATCACCGTTGAGGATCGAGCGAAGTCGCTGCCAGGGACAAAGACCACTGCTAGGGGAACAAGCAGGATCGCTGGGGATCAGAGACCGCTGTTGGGAATAAGAAAGGGATCACAATCACCAAAGTTGGGGATCTTCCAACAGTGCGCAGAGACATGGATAAGATCGATCAAAGACAAACTCTACTGGGAATCTTATCAGGGGGTGATGTGGAATTCTGTGGGGGAACAACCACTAAACAGAAGCACATCAAACAACATTCACTTCTAACCACAGAAGGAATGTCTTTGCTATGGAGACAACACCAAACACTCCGCTCGGGAAGAAGACAACACGTCCTCCTAGAAGTTCCAAAGCCAAACTAGGGTTAGGTAGAGCCTTAGCTGGGGGAACTAAACACAGATAAGATCCACCGTAGTAGTAACTCTACTGGGGACAAAAAACCAAGGAAAGATAAGAAACTCTGCGGGAAAAAACCATCGAACAAAAGTTATAAATTACCATCACGATTCCTTATACTGCTGGAGAAACAATCTCTGCCGAGGAGAAAAGAAACACTGTTCCACTGGGGATAGAAAATAAACATTTTCATCACCCACTCTGGTAGGAGGAAACTATCCGAGAAGGAGGAAGTAGCAACAAACAGGCTCCAATCAGGCAACTCCACTAGGGAAACAACTGCTAATGATTGAACCGGGAATAACCTGTAGGCGATCAGCTGGAGATAACCTGCTGGTTACCAGGCTGGGGAAGTCTAATAGGAGCAACCCTGCTGCGGATGAATGAGAGGCAAACCTGCTGAAGATCAATGTATGCGAATCCACCGGGGATAAGCTACAAACCAACTTGTTGAAAATTTCCAACTCATGCTGGGAATTCCTGCTCACTTTGCGGGAGACTTCCAATTTGAATGAGGGAAGACTAACTTCTTCGAAGATAGCATGTCAATTTATCAATCCATAAGGGATTTTAGGTCAATCCAACACAAGGGATGACAACCATATAATTGATAAAACACAGATGCTAGATCTAGACTCATTGGGGAGCTAGAAGACCGATACCAAACTCCAGACTCTCCGGGGATTTTGGTGGTGTATTACCCTTCTGCGCTCACTGAGGAGACAACCTGAAAGATGATGAAGAGGATAGCATATATGCTAGGAATATGAACAAATGTCTTACCCTTTTGGAGATCATACTATCCTTGGGAGAGCACTGAAGACAATCCATTTATCCTTTCAGTCATTGTGAATGTTCACTTTGTTTAAAAACATTTTATAAAAACTTTATTTATTTAAAACAATGATATTTATCAATTAAAACATGCAAATATTTTTTGAAAGGAAACAAATAAGAGTGCAAAGAATTGGATAAAGGCTCAAATTTATTTGATGGAATGGTAGCCTGCAAATGGCAAGACTCCATGGATCTTTACAAATTTGAAATTGGTGATATATATTGGAAAAAGGCTACATTGAACATAATGACCATTTCTCCACCAACTCTGAATCCAATGTATTTGAAGCTTCAGTTGGCGATGATTGAGCGAGAATGTTTGACAGATGACAGCTGAAAAACAAAGTCTTGTCAAGATGAAGTTACTTGCCAAATCCCTAATTTTTGCATAGATTTCCCCAGGGTGAGGTACTCAATCTAGCGGGATATATATATTCATTTTTTTATATGTCTCTAACTTTTGTCTGGATCGGCCCTTCGGGTTTTCAATCCACCGAGACGCTCATTTTTGCCTAAGTCGCCCTTTCGGGTTTTCAACTTAGCGAGCTATTCTGTTTTTATTTTAGGCGAAGTATTTCTTGACTGCATCAAAATTCACAGGACGAGTGAAATCCTCACCATCCATAGTTACAAGTATTAAAGCACCGCCTGAAAAGGCTCTCTTAACAACATATGGACCTTCATAGTTTGGAGTCCACTTGCCCATGGAATCGGGCGCGAAAGATAAAACTTTCTTGAGCACAAGGTCACCTTCTTGGAACACACGAGGCTTGACCTTCTTATCAAATTCTTTCTTCATCCTTTGCTGATATAACTGACCATGGCACATGGCAGTTAATCTCTTCTCTTCAATCAGATTCAGCTGGTCATAACGACTTTGAACCCATTCAGCATCAGTCAACTTGGCTTCCATCAAGACTCTCATTGATGGGATCTCGACCTCCACGGGGAGCACAACCTCCATGCCATAAACAAGGGAGAAAAGGGTTGCCCCTGTTGAAGTGCGGACAGATGTATGATAACCATGCAAAGCAAATGGCAGCATCTCATGCCAATCTTTGTACGTAACAACCATCTCCTGGATAATCTTCTTGATGTTCTTATTAGCAGCTTCAACATCCCCATTCATCTTGGGTCTATAAGGAGAAGAATTATGATGTGCAATCTTGAACTCGCTACACAGTTCTTTCATCATCTTGTTGTTCAAGTTAGATCCATTATCAGTAATGATCTTGTCTAGCATACCATAACGACATATGAGTTGATTCTTGATAAACTTCACAGCCACCTGCCTGGTCACGTTTGCATATGATTCCGCTTCAACCCACTTGGTGAAGTAATCAATTGCTACGAGAATAAATCTGTGACCAATCGAGGCCTTTGGCTCTATCATGCCAATCATGTCAATTCCCCACATAGAGAAAGGCCATGGTGATGAAATCACATTCATAAGTGTCGGGGGAATATGAATCTTATTCGCATAAATCTGACACTTATGGCATTCCTTCACATATTTGCAGCAGTTAGACTCCATTGTCAATCAATAGTAGCCTGCTCTCAACATCTTCTTTGTCATGGCATGTCCATTGGAATGAGTATCAAATGAACCCTCATGGACTTCAGTCATCAACAAGTCTGCTTTGTGTCTATCCACGCATCTGAGCAAAACCATGTCAAAGTTCCTCTTATAAAGCACATCACCATTGACGTAGAAACTGCCAGATAATCTCCTAAAAGTCTTCTTGTCTTTAACAGATGCCCCAGGCGGGTAAATCTGACTCTGAAGAAAACACTTGATGTCATAATACCATGGCTTATCATCTTTCACTTCTTCAACTGCAAATACATGAGCTGGTCTATCCAAGCGCATCACAGTAATATTGGGAACTTCATTCCAGAATTTCACCATAATCATCGAAACAAGTGTAGCAAGAGCATCTGCCATCCGATTCTCATCTCGAGGAATATGATGGAAGTCAACCTCATTAAAGAAAGTTGAAATCCTCCTCACATAATCTCTGTATGGGACAAGGCCAGGCTGATTCGTCTCCCATTCACCCTTAATCTAATTAACAACAAGGGCTGAATCGCCATGAACATCAAGATGCTTGATCCTAAGATCAATACATTCTTCCAATCCCATAATACAGGCCTCATACTCTGCCATATTATTTGTGCATTTGAAAGTTAGCCTTGCTGTAAAAGGAAAATGTGTGCCCTGAGGAGTAATAATCACTGTCCCAATACCATTTCCATATTGATTTACAGCGCCATCAAATACCATGCTCCATCGGGAACCAGGCTCTGGCCCTTCATCGAGCGTAGGCTCATCGCAATATTTCATTTTAAAATACAGAATCTCCTCATCAGGGAAGTCGTACTAAACAGACTGATAATCCTCAATTGGTTGATGTGCCAAGTGGTCAGCCAAGATACTACCTTTAATAGCTTTCTGAGCTCGATACTCGATATCATACTTAGACAACAGCATCTGCCAATGGGCAATCCTCCCAGTTAAAGCAGGCTTCTCAAAGATATACTTGATTGGATCCATTTTGGATATCAACCAAGTCGTATGATTCAACATATACTGGCGTAAGCACTTAGCAGCCCAAGCTAAAGCACAACATGTCTTCTCAAGCATTGAGTATCGAGACTCACAATCAGTGAACTTCTTATTCAGATATTATATAACATACTCTTTCTTCCCTGATTCATCTTGCTGACCTAGTACACAACCCACAGAGTCTTCAAGAACAGTCAAGTACATAATCAAGGGTCTCCCTTCAACAGGCGGAGACAGAATCGGAGGCTCAGATAGATACCCTTTGATATTGTCGAAGGCCTTATGGCAATCCTCGGTCCAATCATGACGCTGATCTTTCCGGAGGAGCTTGAATATTGGCGCACATGTGGGATATAAATCTGGAAATATAATTCAAGCGGCCAAGAAAACCTCGGACTTGCTTCTCAGTTTTGGGCGCAGGCATCTCTTGTATTGCTTTGACCTTAGCAGGATCAACTTCAATACCTCTTTCACTAACAATAAAGCCCAATAACTTGTCGAAACGGACTCCAAATGTACACTTGTTCGGATCAGACGGAGTTTGTACTTCCTCAAATGCTGAAAAAGCTTCAACAAGTGCTCTACATGTTCAACTTCCGTTCTTGACTTTGCAATCATATCATCAACATATACCTCGATCTCCTTGTGCATCATATCATGAAACAAAGTAGTCATAGCTCGTTGATACGTGTCTCCGGCGTTCTTCAAACCAAAGGGCATCACTCGATAACAGAATGTTCCCTAAGGTGTGATGAATGTTGTCTTCTCCATATCCTCGGATGCCATTTTGATCTGATTATAACCGGAAAATCCGTCCATAAATGAGAAGACATTGAATTTAGCTATATTATCTACCAACATATCAATATGTGGTAGAGGAAAATCATCTTTCGGACTAGCTTTATTCAAGTCTCTATAGTCCACACACATTCGTACTTTTCCATCTTTCTTAGGCACGCGCACAATATTGGCCACCCATTAAGGATATGTAGAAGTCACCAGAAACCCCGCATCAATTTGCTTATGAACTTCTTCTTTAATCTTCATTGCCATATCAGGATGAGTTCTTCTGAGCTTCTACTTCACAGGTACACACTCAAGCTTCAAAGGCAGGAAATGTTGCACGATATCAGTATCCAGACCAGGCATGTCTTCATATGACCAGGAAAAGACGTCGACATATTCTCGTAGCAACTCAATCAACCCCTTCTTAACAGATTCTTCAAGGAGTGCCCCAATCTTCACCTCACGAACACAATCTTCAGATTGTTTCCAGATTCTCAAGATGTGGCTGAATGATCTTCTCTTCATGCTCAAGCAAACGGGTAATCTCAGCAGGAATCTCTTCAACATCATCTTCTTTGGCCTCAAATACAGGGAACTCAAAGTTGGGAGATGGTGTTGGATCATTATGTTCAATGAGTTTGATCAACCCGCATAATGATTTTTGATATAAAAGAGATTTTAGAATTCAAACAAAGCAAATCATTATGCAGATGAAAATATTGATTTTATTCTCTTTTTAGGGTTTTTTGGTGATCACCAATTTCATGCCAAAAAAGAAAAAAGTGAAAATAATTTGGAAAACAAACATTTAACATGTAATTTTTGAATGAATATCATTGTATTTATGTGCCAACAATGTTATCACTTCTCCTTTTGGCATGGGAGAAGCGTTTTTAAACAAAAATGAATATTACATGGACTTATGGACAACTGTTGGAACATCAACAGCGACCCAATTATCGCTATAAGAAAAGGAAGACAATTGGCTTACCAAGAGAGCCTTCTCTCCCCCTACCACCACAACTTCTTGTTCTTCATGAACTTTAACTTTTGGTGTAGGGTGGATGTCACGGCGCCTGCCTCGTGAATCCATGGTCTGCCTAACAAACAACTATATGATGGGTGGATATCCATGACCTAAAAAGTGATCTGGAAATCACTAGGTCCTATCTTGATTAGGAGCACAACCTCGCTAATCACAGTCTTTCTGGATCCATCAAAAGCCTTGACTACCACTCCACTCTGCCTCATGGGAGGCCCCTGGTAAGAAAGTTTGGCCAGAGTGGATTTTGGCAACACATTCATCGATGATCATGTGTCTACCAGCACATTAGACAGGGCATCATCCTTGCAGTTCACTAAAATGTGAAGTTCCAAATTGTGGTCTTTTCCCTCCTCGGGAAGATCAACATCACAGAAGCTCAGGTTGTTACAAGCAGTAATGTTTGCAATAGTGCTATCAAACTGTTCTATGGTGACGTCGTGATCCACGTACGCCACGTCCAACACCTTCTGCAAAGCTTCACGGTGTGGCTCGGAGTTCATCAACAAAGACAACACATATACCTTTGAAGGCGTTTGTAGCAACTTACCTACAACATTATACTCGCTCCTCTTGATGAGCCTCAGCATCTCATCACAGTCCTCTCTTAACATGCCATTCTGGCCAGCAGGGACAGGAGCTCTGGCAGTCACGGCAGGTCTGTCAACAACAAGTGCCGAATTCGGAGAAGAAGAAGAATTCCCCACAGGACGGGTAGCACTATCAACAACATCAGTTCTTCTGGTGTCAACCTGGGGTTTCGATAGCGCCGAGAATACACGACCACTGCGGGTCAAACCACTAACATCAAAAATACTGGTAACAGAAGTGGAGGGTAGAGGCACCTCCTTCCCATCTTCTAATGCAACTGAATTATATCAATAGGGAACAACCTTGTTAGAAGAGTAAGGAATAGGGCCAACTGGCTTGATAATGAGAGTAGGAGAGGCCTTCTGCTTGCTGCCATCGTATCTGATGACAACAGGCTCAGGTAATCTGAATATAGGCGATATAACATTAACTTCGTCCTCATCATGATTCTGAAGTATCTCGATCACACCCTGATCCAGCATTTCTTGGATGTCTTTCCTGACTTGACGACACCCCCTCTCATTGACAGTGCACACACGGTAACTGTCATGGTCATGCTCATAATGACTGTATCCACATAACAATCTATGCCTCTCGACCAGTGATTGTCTGATATGGCTGACATATCTGACCTTGTATTTTCCAAGACAACCCTGAACCATGTTAACAGCAGATTTCCCATGCTCGGGCAATGGGTTCTTCTTAACATTAGGACCTACGTCCTCGAAAAACAAGATACCGCTTCTAACAAGGTCTTGAACCTTGGTCTTGAGAGGGTAACAGTTCTCCATATCATGTCTGGGAGCACCGAAATGATAAACACAGTGAAGCTCGGGCTTATACCACCACTGGGGGTTGGTCGGTATAGCAGGTGGGTTATGTGGAGTGATCAGCTTCCTTTCAATCAATGAAGGAAATAGCTCTGCATAAGTTATCGGAATAGGATCAAAAGTGACCCTCTTCCTATCATAGCTGGTGCTGGTTTGATTGTTGTTTCGAGGCTGGTAGGCCTGTTGTTGCGGACAATGTTGTCGTTGCTGATACTGTTGATGTTGTTGTTGCTAGTTATGATGCTGATAATGTTGATTTTCTCTGAATGCAGGTGCTATATGAGCCACCTGGTGCTGGTTACTGGCGGGACGCACAGTCTTCCTCTTCATAGAGGGTCTTCTTGGTTTAACATGGGAGGTCACAATATGTGCCTCTCCATCTTTCTTCTTGGCAAACGCCCTTCCCTGACTCCTTCCTCTAAACGCATCCCCATGTTCACCATCTCGGTGAAATCAGAGGGAGCGCTAGCAATCATCCGCTCGTAGTAGAAAAAGCTTAAAGTCTTGAGAAAGATCTTCGTCATTTCTTTCTCTTCGAGCGGGGGCACAATCTGTGCAGCCAATTCACGCCACCTCTGGACGTACTCCTTGAATGTTTCTTTCTCCTTCTGGGACATGGCCCTCAGTTGGTCCCTATCGGGAGCCATATCAACGTTGTACTTATACTCCTTGACGAAAGCTTCGACAAGGTCGTTGAAGGAAAGGATGTTCGCATTATCTAGACCCATGTACCATCTTAAAGCGGCACCGGACAGGCTGCCCTGGAAGTAGTGGATCAGGAGTTGATCGTTGTCGGTCTGAGTCGACATCTTGCGTGCGTACATCACAAGATGGATGAGCGGGCAAGTGTTTCCTTTGTACTTTTCAAAGTCGGGCACTTTGAATTTGACTGGAATCTTGACATTAGGCACGAGGCATAGCTCAACAGCAAATTTGCCGAAGAGGTCCTTCCCTCTGAGAGTTTTAAGTTCCTTGCACAGCTCAAGGAATTTATCATTCATAGCGTCCATTTTCTCGTACACATCTGGGCCCTCAGATGGCTCAGAGTGATAAATGGTGTCATCAACTCTCGGCAAAGTATGCACGACTGGAGGTGGCACAGCAAGGACCGGGCTAGATGCCGACAAAGAAGCAAATGTAGGGGTGAGACCCTCTGGAACAAAATTGGTGGGCATCTGTAAGACCCCAATTTTGCCCCTAAGATCCCTCATGGCATCATATCATAACATTGCATTGCCTCAAGGATCATTGGACACTTTGCTTCCTTCCCTGTGGGTGGGATTCTCTTGAGAGTGATTCTTGATCACCAAGCGCTGCTTGCATTTGTATATCATTGCTTTTCTTTTAATCACTAACCAAAAATGTACAAAAATATGTCATCTAACCTTTGTCTTGCAGCTTAAGCAATTGCAGGTCAAGCACATCAAAGGCATTCACTGAGCAATAGATGGTGGTATTTTCTTGAGATATGAATCATGTGATCATCATTTTGAGTTTATATGAGTTATAGGTTCATTTTGGAGCAAAGTCCCCAAGTGGTTGAAGCTCAAATTCATCAGAACATTCCCAGGTCATTTGAAGACCCAGAAAGTCAAATGCAAAGTCAACTGTGGATTTGGAGGTGGGAAGTGATTAGAAATACTTCATTCATGTTCAAACAAGTCTCATTTGACATTTCAAACACTCACATTGAAGAAATTAAGGTCAAGTCAAAAGTTTCCCAAAATGGAAAATGACCTATAATTTCAAGTTTCCAAAAATGGAAGGGTTTTGGACCAACTTCAACTCAATATTACATCATCAAAAAAGCTTCAATTGAAATTTTGTTGAACATGGAAGTTGTAGATCTTTCTCTCCTATTATCAAAATGTCAAAGATCATGAGCATCTGATGTGTGATTGAAGAGATATGATCAAATCATTGCCAAGTGTACATGAAACTTCAAATGGCCATATCTTTTGATCCATAACTCCAAATTTGGTGGTTCTTTTTGCATTTTGCTTCTCATGACATGAGCTTTTCAAAACATTCACCACATTGCATGAATTGTTATCACATGATCATTTGCATATCCATGCCTTTTTGGAGGGAAATTGCAAAATTCAAAAATGGTGCATCATGGGAACTTTCTACCATTGCCATTGGGTTTAAAAAATGATTTTAAGTGTAATTGATGAAGCAAATGGTACTGTTCACGTGGGATTAGTCCATGCACCATGCATTTTTGAAATTTTGCAAAACACCTTATTTTAATTAACCAAGTTAAGTATGGATTAGCAATGTGACTAGGACTTCATATAAATACCTAAATCTAACAGAATTTGGAGGAGGTTAATCATTTTTTCACATTTCAAGATCCAAATTCTCTCTCCCTCCAAAATTTTCTCTCATTCATAATTCAAATTTTTTCCAAATAACATTGCAATTTTAGTTCATATTCTTGTTCTTTGGTGTGGATTGAGTGCAGATCAAGTGTTAGATTGTTGAATTCGAGCAAGAGTGGTGCATAGCAAGCTCAAGAACATTGCCATGGAAATTCTGTTTTGAGCTAGATCTACACGTTTTCAAGCTTCCTTTTCTTCATCAAACATCATCACAAGCATTCTGGAGTAGATTTGAAGCTTGCCAAGCCTTGGATCGTGCATTTCAAGAAACTGCTCTTCAAGAGGTTCAGTTTTCAACTCTCATAATTATTTAATTCATGTACATGTTAGTGTAGATCTCATGTTGCTGATGATTCTGATGGAAATTTCGTGTGATTTGATGCATTATTGAGAGAGATATGCTTAATTGAAGTTTTGAATGCTAAATTGTTTTTGCTTCGATTTGCATGATTGATGATGAATTAACATGAAATAATGATTGATCTATAATCTCCATTGCATGAGGATTCAACTCATGTATGATTTTAAGATTTCTGGAAAAATTCTGGAAAATGTTTGAAGTTCTTCACTGTTCATCTTCATCATCGTGAGGAAGATGAAGATCTTCATCCTAGCGTCGACCTTAGCGACGGTTTAGCGTCGACCCTGGTTCTGCTAGGGTTTTTGTGAAACGGCGTCGTTCATGTGCTGGCGCGCTCATTTTTGAAATGCTACATGGATCGATTCCTGGCGAGGACAATTATTCAAATGTTTTCATCATTTTACAATTCCATCCATTTTCCATGCTATGTGCTCATCTTGATTTTTATTTTTTTCATCAACTTAGAAAATGCATAACAAAATGAAAAATGACTCAAATAATTCCAAATTTTTTGTAGCATGATCCTCTGTTTGTCTAGTTTTCTATGATGATAAATTTTGAAGTTGTGCATGGCTGGATTTTGAATGGTGCTATAATCTTTGATCATATGTGCTTGTGTGACCTTGCCTTGCTCTTTCTATTGTGAAATGCTTGATTTTAATCCAATGGACATGAAATTTTGCATGATGATTCTTGACATGTTAGTTGACATTTTGGTTCTGGTTTGATATTTTTCCCATTTACCATTTCTGTTTTATGCACATGTTTGCATGGTGTGACAATTTGTGTCACACACTTGGTTGTTTAACTTGTGCAATTTAATTTCCATGCCAAATGACCTTTGTTGATTCTGATTTTGTGTATGTTGATCATACTAGATGTGTTGAATGCTCATGAATTTTTCCAGAATTATTTGAATCATTTCTGTTTTGATTTGGAATTTTCATTCTTGATGTCCAAATATGAGCTTTGAAATTTCCTTTGACTTCTCTTGCACATGAAATGCTGTTGCTTGATGATTTTGATGTGGTCCTTTTTAGGACATGTTGATATGTGTTTGAAGTTGCATTGTGTTGAATTTCAGCTCCTGTTTTGAATTTTTTCTTCACCTTTGACCCTAGGCTTTGACCTAGTGGTTTGTACTTACATGTGAGCTTTGAATTTCAGGTTCAAGCATCCAAATTCCATGGTTAATGTTGCTTCATCATTTGAATGTTGATATTTTCTTTTGATTGCTAACATTTGATGTTTTGTAGGTTGATGATAACTCATTTGAGTTTGCCTTATGGCTTATGTGTTGTACATTGGGATTGTCTGTTTGTTATGGACTGTTGTCTGTTTGTCTGAGTACTGTACTGATTTGTTTAGTTGTTTCCACAGGTACCTAAGTTGCTTTAAGTTCATTTGAACTTTGCTTTGCTTTGCTTGTGGTTGGCATACCACTTAGGTATAATTCCTTGATCTTCATGTAGTCTGGAAGACCTGTCATGTTACTTTGGCAGGCACCTGTCTGAAGCCCTCCTTAAGAGGCCATGTTTTTGTTTGTTTATCTTTGTGCTAAGCAGGTTAAGTCCTCTTAAGAGGCAATTGGCAGATAGAAGGGATGTGTAATCCATCCCCTGCTATTCAGTTGTGTCATTCACTTTGCTCACACCATGTGTTGATGCATTGTGAATAAGAACCCAAGATCTTATAGAGTCAATCATATGTGGAGAAGAGTTCCCTCATTCTGAACTCCCACACCTTCTATTGATTAAAGCTCTCCTAGGCTTGGGATAAGAGCTATGAGGCATAACCCTCATCTCCATTTCATCTGCTTCACCCTAACTCTCAATGTTAGGGTTAAGAGCTCAAAATGCCCATGACAGTAATGGCTTGTTTGTCAAGGTCGATATGACCCCTTGACTAAAGCCTAACCTTGCTTGAGCCCATTGCTTGTGTATAGTGTGTGCTAATTGACTGTTTGTTTGCTCATTTGTCCATATGTGCATAATTGTTTTTGTGTGCCTTTGTGCATTTTGTTTCATTAATTGTATATCATTTCATGATCATTGTTCATTGCTTTGTGACATTTTGTTTTGTCCATTGAGGAGTCAATTGTAAGTCCATTTATTGGCAGTTGTTTCCTGTGATCTGGTAGGAGTTGGGACTAAGACCATTGATTGGCATCCCATTTCCTTGGAGTCGAGTGTAAGACCATTTATTGGCAACTTGTTTCCTTTTGCTTATTGCATTTGTTTTCTTTGCTTTATGAGACTAGTGTAAGTCCATTGATTGGCATCTGGTATCCATCTTTGTTTTGTGAGATTGGTGTAAGTCCATTGATTGGCATCCGGTATCCATCTTGGATTTGTGAGGCTAGTGTAAGTCCATTGATTGGCATCTGGGTTCCATTTATGTTGGCTTTGTCTGATATATTGCTTACCTATTATTTGCTTGTTGCCTTTTCCAAAGGAATCACTTGGATCATCTACATATGATCTCAAGAGGTGAACACCTAAGAAGTTTTGCATCCCTTAACCTCCCACCCTTTTGTTCTTTAAACCTCCATTTGCATGTTAACCCAAAACCAAAAACTTTGTGCAAACATTTTCACTTGTTTTCAAACTAGAAACCTAGGCCTTAAGCCTCTAATTTTTAAACTTCATTTTCACAACACTTCTTCTGAATTGAATCTAATGTCAACTTTGACCATCTTTGTGAATACTTATAATTGGTTAACTTCACTCACTCAATTGCTTTTGTGGCTGAAGTCCACTTCTTGATAAGTTTTCATACATTAGCCATAGATCTCAATTATCTTAGTGGTTGATGTAAATCTCACCTTTTGTCCTTAGTGATTGAATTGTAAGACTCCCTTGTTTATTATAGGACATGGTCCCTCACTAGCAAGTTGAAGCTGTTCTCACATGGTGGACTTGTGGTTGTTCAGGTTGAGTTCTCTCCCGTGGATAATGAAAGACCTTAGGGCTTTTGTTTAAAATCAATCCACTCACCTTTTTTGAAATCTTTTAGCCGAACTACGGCGTTTTGATCCTTATCTTTCATGGAAAGGTACGTAGGCAACAGGTTCATCCGTTCAAACACAAAAATAATAAAAATT
This sequence comes from Lathyrus oleraceus, assembly GCF_024323335.1. Lineage (NCBI taxonomy): Eukaryota > Viridiplantae > Streptophyta > Magnoliopsida > Fabales > Fabaceae > Lathyrus > Lathyrus oleraceus. Next base: position 83,709,169 of record NC_066581.1, read on the forward strand.
GTATATTCTTTTCTCATCTCTTCAATCAATGTTTGCACAAAAATATTTCATAAACAATAACTTTTTACAACAAGTTGTGAAAAGGGTTCCCTAGGAGTACCTAGGATGTTGTGGGTGCCTAACACCTTCCCACAACATAATTACCCCCTTACCCAAATCTCTGACCTTTTATTAGTTTTCTCTGTGTAAAACTTCTTAGGCTTTTGTTCACTTTTTAGCCATTCCTTTGGATAAATAAAAGTGCGGTGGCGACTCTATCTTTGTATGCTTTGCTTTTGATTTAGTCAATAATTTATAAAGTGACGAATACACCGCTACAACATCCCCTAGGGAAACCCGACTGGCATAGCAGACGGGGCAAAGTGAGTGCTGGCAGCAAGCACGATAGAGGAAGCAACCTTTGAGATGATCGTCCTCTGGGGAGGAGTTGAAGGCGTTGGAGAAGACTGGCTTTGGGCGGCCAAGAATGACTCCACCAGGGAAGTCAATCTTGCCACTTCCTCCTTGACTTCCTTGTTCTCTTGCTCGAGGTGATCCATTAGCTTCGATGAGTTGGTTCTGGTATAGTACCGGTGCGTCAGCTTGTCTTCAAAATAAATGAAGAACACAGAGTTAGACCACTGATTAAGGAGCCTGGAACAAAACCTGCTTATGCACATGATGCATGCAATGCTTGTGCATATGAATTTATTTTTAATCAGAGGAACTTTTAGAGTTCTATTTGCAAATATCTGGAAAATATTAATCATTTAGACATATATGGAATAATCATATCAATAATATCTGGAAAAAATTTACACCAAAAAAGTACAATCTTGGTAACCAAAAATACAATACAAGAGAGAAGGAAAATGAACATCCTATGGAACCCTAGAAACAATCATCCAAAGCTCTCGAGACTGGAAGATAAGCTGCACGCAGCCTCTTCACCTCCCTCTCATATGCTGCCTCCATATATGCCTTCTCCTTGGCGAGTCGATCATACTTCCTCTTCCAAAACCTGGATGACTGAGGAAGAAGAGAAGTCACCACATCATCAGGCTCGTCGATAACCTGATGCTCCAGAAACTCTATCAACGCATCCTTATCTCTGAGTTGCTGAAGTAGCTCCTCTCGCTCACAGACCCAAGCACGCGAACGGTCTTCATCTCCCATCTCCTCTACTCCTTGGTTAGGGAGGGTTGAAGGCCCAACCATAACCATAAGTGTAGGTCTCGGATAGTCATAGGGCATGCGGTACTCAGAAGCTCTCCTCCTCACCCACGAGGTGTAGGGTCCCAAAGCGATACAATTCTTCGGACCAAGCTCTTTCCTTCCCTTCCTATGAATCTTGCACCAAGCGCGGACCATTCTGCCCTTCAAGTTTTAGGGATCTTTACCCTCTTGAAAAAACACACCTTCTAACAAAATGTTATTAGGTTTATCCTTTAAGGGGAACCCAAGCTGACGACGTGCCAAAACAGGGTTGTAGTTAATCCCACCACATGTACCCAGAAGAGGCACATTAGAGAATTCACCACAAGAGTCAATAATCTGCACACCATCATATACACGGTTATACCAAAAGATATCATCATTAGTGAGAGACATAAGTCTCGTGGACCACCGTAGACATCCTTTGTTCTCTTTGAAGGCAAGCGTCTGTGGCAAGTGCGAAATAAACCACTTATACAACAGAGGCAAACAACACACAATGGTACCACCACCCTTTGCATTCCTCATATGCAAAGAGAAATAAGTGTCACCCAACAGAGTAGGGACAAGATTAAGAGTAGAGAAAATCCACAAAATTGTCGATGTTGGGGAATAACACTAGCCCATAGATGAGAAGTATAAATATGGCCTTCCCAAAAATAGTAGCTTGAGCAATGAGGAAATCAGATGGGAGATCTTGAATTCCATCTTTGGTAGTCATATGAGCACCAATAATAGATTCATCTATATGCAACAGATCAGCAATCTCTTGGGAAGAAGGAACTTTCTCCAAGCCACTGAACGACAACTGATCTAGGATAGGTATACCCACAAGATAGGCATACTCCTCAAGTGTAGGCAAAAGCTGGAAATCCAGAAAAGTGAAGCAATGGTACAAGGGATCATAGAACTGCACCAACACACTCATCAGACCTTCATCCACTTGAGTAGCAAGAATAGACAGGAGCTTCCCATGGCGTGCTTTGAACTCCAAGGGATCTAATACATAGGATATCAAACTCCTTAACTCTTTCAAGTCGAGTTGTCTGAAACTGTACTTCTTCGTATTCCTTCTTTGCTTATCCATGTCTGAAAATTTACAAATAGACCTCTTTAAGTTCCTTGAAAATTTTCTCATTGTTGATGATATGGATGTGTATGAATGCATGAATGCATGGATGCAACAATCACACTCAAGGATCAAGCAAATCACACCACACAAAGGTCACGGGATGGATCAAGTCATCCTTAATATCAATCATCCATTTTGGTGGATTATGGTTTACACCTTATCAACACCCAAGTTCCATTGATATTAAGGATATACGATAACGGATCAACCGCGAATCAAGGGTTTGTTGCAAATCACGAGCATGGAGTCTCGGTTAAGAACCACCCAAAGGGAGTGTACTATTGTTAAACCTGACAATCATGTTCTACAAGAGGTTCCCATAGTCATCATCCCATCTTTCAGATATTATCGGATAAACGACTACTCGTATTCCAAAAAGATTCTCAAGAGAGACTCTTATGAGTGTAGTATCGCGTACAATCGTATCAAATCTTACACTTGAATGACCTTTGCACTACGTCCTAGAATAGGTCAAGATGGGCTAGGTAATCTAAGGTCCTTGGCTTCTAAGGTTTATATTGGAAAGACTAATGCCTAACCACGACTACTAGTGTGACATTATTGATCCCAACATAACCTCCACCAAGTGAATGGGCTTGCAAGTCAACTTGCTAAGGAATAACTCCACACAAGTCAACAAGACTATACCATTCTCCTATCATAAGTACACTCGAGTTCGGGTATAGAACTCATCTCACAAGAGACCACCAAGCACACAAGCATTTGATATATCAAGCAATTCATACACTACAAATAATACAGTCATCCAAAATTTTCACAAAAATATGTCACAAATAATATAAACATACAAAACAACAAAGATAAAAAGTAGGCAAAATCCAATAGGCAAATGAGTCCCCAGCGGAGTCGCCACTTTTTTGTAGCGGGGTATTCGTTGCCTTTAGATTTATTGACTAAATCAAAAGTAAATCATACAATTCGAGTCGCCACCGCACTTCTATTTATCCAAAGGAAAGTTTAGAAAGCGAACAAATACCGAGAAGTTTTATCAAGTAAAAAACTAATAAAAATGTCAGAGATCTGGGTAAGGGGGTTGGTTATGCAATGGGAAGGTTTTAAGCACCCAAAACATCCTTAGTACTCTAAGGGAGCCCTTTTTACAAATGTTGTAAGGTAGGTTGGTATTTGTGAAAAATATTTGTGCAAACATGATTGAGGAGATGAGAAGAGAATATACAAATTATTTACAATTTTGTGTTTGAATAGATAAACTCATTGCCTACGTACCATCTTAAAAAGGTAGGATCAAAACCTCGTAGTTTGGGGTAAAAATCTCAAAAACAGTTGGTGAATTGATTGGTCAAAAGCCTTACGGTCTTTTGTTATCAAAGGGAGAATACTCAACCTAAAACAACAAATCCACCATGTGAGGAGAGCTTCAATATGCTAGTGAGAGGTTAACCCTATAATAAGCATGGAAAACTTATAGTCCATCACTAAGGATACCACTGAGTATTATATCAACCTCTAGGATAACTCAAACCTAATAGCTAATGTTTATGAAAATCTTTAACACAAATGGTCATTGGAACCGCAAAAACAATTGAGTGAGTTATATTTACAAATGAAAAGTATTCACAAAGTAAGATCAAAGTTAACTTAAGATTCAATTCAAAATAAGTATTATGAAAAGTGTTTGAAAAATCAAAGACATAGTGCCTAGGTTTCTAATTTTGAAAACAATGTTAATGTTTGCACAAAAGTTTGGCTTGGGTTAGAGTGGAGAGAAGAAGAGAAGGGCTAGGTCCTAAACATGCAAAGATGAGGGAAGAGAAATAAAACCACTTGGAGTTCCCTTCTTGAGATCATAAAGATGATCCAAGTTGCTCCTTTCCTTTGGACTTAATAAGTAATAAGCAAATGACTCAAGCAATCAAGCAAATATTCAATCAAGCTCCTAGGAATCTTCCAATTGGCTTTTGTATCTCTTATCTTGGATGTCCATGACAATGGTCCTTCTAATTGGCTCAAGTTTAGGATCCCTATCACACAAGAACACACAATTCAAAAAGTTCCACAATGCAATAAAAGAATGGACAAGAGTGAGTTTAGAATTAGGGTCCTTTCAATGTTATCTTCAAGATTAAGCATTCTAAAGGCATGAGGCCTAGTTGCTCTTGAAACTCCATTTAGCATAGGTAAGGTCCTAAATCTAAGTCCTTTCTCCATTTGCATTGGGTTCTCACAAACAAAAACAAAACAAGCACAAGGCAATAGTATATACACAATAATGTGCTCAAGTGAGCAAAAGGCAAATGGCATAAGCATAAATATGAGCTCAAGTGAGCAAAAGGGCAAAGACAAATGAATTAATGAGTAAGGAATTAAATTGAATTAAAGTAAATTGCAAAAATTAAATGCTTGAATTAAAAGTTAGTGATTAGTAGTTAGTGTTAGTGTTCCATAAGGCAATTTAGCGCTATGTTAAGCAACCGGAAGTGGACTAATGTAGTAGTCACACCTATCTGAGGCCGGTCAATAAAACTATAGGCAAACAAACACAAGTTAGAGACCATGACTAGTAAGCCAAGCTCCTACAACTTACCATGCCAAAAGAAAAGGAAGAATGATCTTGTATGGATTGAGGTTTTTTGCTTGACCAAGAAGCAACCTATCTCTAATGCAAAGCAATTCACTTGATCTTTGATCAAGATGAATTTGATTTGGATCAAAGAAGGTTAAGCCCCTCATATGTCAAGGCTAACCACCAATCATTAACTCATTAATCAAAAAGAAAAAAGAAGAAGAAGAAGAAGAAGAGATGGAATGTACATAATTGAAATTCAAATAAAATAAGCAAAACACATTGACCAAATATGAATGGAATCAACCTCAATCAATGGTAAATTGAAGTGAGATGAAGCTTAGAAGTCATGAAACAATAAAAATATTTTTGGTAATTTTTGGAATTAAAATAATACTTGAATTAAAATAAACAAATAAAGGTCAAACTTCAAATCCAATTCAAATCAACTTAGAAAAGTCCAATTATATCATCATAAGTCTAACATGGTCAAACAAGGTTTGACAAAAAATTTCATCATTTTTTGAAAAATGAAAACTAATTTTAAACAATTAAAAATGAAGAAAAATTAACATAATTGAACTAAAATCTCAAATAAATTTCAAATCAATTAAGAAATTGTTGAGAATATTTTTCATGGATTCATCATCACTCAAAGATGTTAAGAAAATATTTTTGGCATTTTTGAATATTGGAAAGTATTTTAAATGAATTAAAAATAACCAGAAAAGAAATAATTCACAAAAAATATTAAATGGAATCACAAAAATAATTAAAAATCATTTTTAGAAACTAGAATTCAAGAGAAATTTTTTGCAATTGGTCCCATATTTTTGTGATTCCAAATAAAGAAGTTATGAATTTTTGAAAATAATTGGAATAAAAGAAAATTAAAACAGAAATTAAAAAATCACAAAAATCCAGAGGCGTCAGATCTTGGTTCATTAATTAATGCGGCGCATCTAGTGGCTGATAAGCGCGCGCTCATGGTGTGGATTAGTCAACAGCGAAACACACATGATTAAATGAAGTCAATCAAACCAAGAGCCAGGATTAGATTTGGGAACAAGGATCCAATGGCCAAGAACTCATCCACGTGGGGATGGTGGTGGAAACCACCGTCTTCTCCGGTGAGCTTCACTGTTCCGGCCAGAATTGCAGGTTTCAAAACCTTAACCAAAATGCACGATCTATACATCATTAGAAACCCGGGGTGATGTACATCATCCCTGTCACCTTAGTTTCTACTCTAGACTCTCATAGAAGGAGAAATCTATTGCCTCAAAATTTTGCTCAATTCACAAAATTAAATGCACAAATCAATTGCCTCTCACATGAGGACTTCAGAGGTACCAACCAACACAAAAAATGATCAATATCCAAGGAGTTTCGAAGGAAAATAGTTGGAGGGAAAACCTTTAATGAGCAGCTTTCAGTGGCACGATCTGATCCAAATCTTTAGTGCGGCTTGTTCTTGAGGTAGCAAGGAAGCAAGGCTAAGGAATTGAAGTTCAAAGATCAACCAATGAAGTTGAAATTTGAACTTGAAAAATTGAGAGAAAAACCAAAGTTCCTTTAATGGAGGTTTGGGATTTCACTTCTGCAGAACTTCAGGCGCCTTTAGGTTGATGTTTGAACTGAATGGAGCCTTCTATTTATAGGCAAGGATGATGCAATGCATGAAGAAACTCGTGCGCATGTGAAGTTGGGTCCTCAATGCATGGGCATGTACAGGCGCATGGGAGGCCCAAAAGCAATGGCAAATGCAAGCTGAGATGAGTTTGAGATGGTTTGGACGTGCAGATTTCATTGTATTAGCTTGTGCACAAAGATTCAACATGGTTTCCATAAATGATCACAAAACTTCCCTCTTCGAAAATGCCATTTGCAAAATTGAAATATAGGCATGTGGGTAATGGTTGGAAAGGTCTTGACATAAGGAACAAATGTTATGTTGAACAAAAATCCATTTGGAGTTGGGAAAATATTGAAAACTGGTCATGAAGTTCAAGGTACAAAACATGTATATGGAAATTTTGCCAAAATGGGTCAACTTCAAGCCCTTTTGTTTCAATGATGAAAGCCTCAAATGACAAAACCTTCAACATAAACGTTGTAGATTTGTTCAAGAAAATAAATTTGGACTTAAATTTTGCATCATTTGGATTTTTGATGAGAAAGTTATGGGCACTTGAAGTTTGACTTTTTCACATTTCAATGACTTTGGTCCAAAGTGACCTATAATGTTTTGTATTATCACATGTTCTTATTTTAGGATTATGAAATTTTGTCCAACATAACAATTGAATTATACATATTAAACTTTCAAATTCACTTGGTCCCGTATCAATATCATAAAAATGAAGCAGTTAGGTCTTTGGGAAGTTGACCCAAAATTAGGGTTTCAGTCAAAATGACGTATAATGTTTTCAAATGGATGATGACCTTCCAAGTTTCAAATGGATTTTAGATTAACACGAAAGTTGTTCATATGGTTCTTAAGAACATGTTTTCTCTTGGGGTCATCTTCATTTAACAAACACATCAAAAGGTAGGTCTCAGTGGATTTCAAAATAGTCAGATGATTTGACTGATCAACTTCTCAAGTCCAAACTTCAAATCTTGATGAATAAATGATTGAGGTCACTCACATAAGATCATATATGCATAAAATTATGAATTTAAGAACTTCCCTTGATTGTATTTGATCATAGGTTGAGGTTGTTTCATGAGCAAGGCACATTTAATGCATAATTGAATTAGGGGTTCCTTGGGAAACAATCCTCAAGCCCTTTGGTTTATCTTGATCAAATTGACAAATTGAGATACTTGGGAGGCATATATGATGATTTATATCTTTGGGAACCATTGTCATGCTTGTTTTCACTTTCATCTGGCCAATCTTTGAGCATATGGGCCTCCTAGGAGCCTTGGATCACATGATTGCTTGAGCTTCAAAACAAACAAAGTTAGTGACATATTTTTTTGCTTTTGGTTAGTAAACAAAATAAGAAAAAAAATAATATACAATTCAAGCATGCTTGGTGGTCTCAAACCAACTCACACAAGTCCTAACCCTAGGGTTAAGGAGCCAAGATGCTATGATCCTTGAGGCAAATGCAATGTGCAATGATATGATGCCATGAGGGATCTTAGGGTCAAAATTAGGGCCTTACACATGGATCCAAGACATTCTTCTTCTTTGATATCGAATTGTTTGTACCCCGACAAGTGATACATTCTCCCTTCCATCCAACAATACTTTCTTGTGGGTCTCAAACTCATCCTTTTAGGACGCTTAATGAATAGTCCACCTTGTGAACCAAGAGTTATTCGTGCTATGCAATCGAACACTTAATTCAATCTTTTTTCGATTGTTCCACCAGTGTCGTAGGCTCTCACTTGTTGGTTCATACCAGTTTTACTCTTGAGTTCGAAGCCAGTTATCTTCGTGAGCTCCCTTGATACTATCCTGTTGGTGCAAGTTATAATCTTCGTCACGTAGGCACAAGGATGTGAATCCTTGGCGAGCAAACTTCTAATTATTCCTCCTTCGCCTTAGGGCGTCATCTCATACCTTTCACTATCCATTGTCTACCTTCGATCATAAATCGTTCATCCAGTGACATATTGTCTCTTTGATGTCGAAATATACTTTCTTTGGAATTCCATATACATCCTTTTAGGAAGCCTAATGAATAGTCCACTTTTGTACCTAGAGTTGTTTGGCTTATTGCCAGACATTTAATTCCTTCTTTTTCGGCCAACCATATAGTGATACCATGTCTTAGACCCCTCACTTGTGGTTCATGCCACCTTTCTCTCTATGGTACAAATTCCATTTCTCCCATGGATTCCAATATACCTTGACTTTCGATTTCAAACTATACCTTTTCAGTCACTTATCACCAGATATTATATTTTGTGACTTCGGTCACTTCACTCCATTCATTTCCATGATACCTTCATATTCTACATTCACTCACTTCATGTGATATACCAGTTAGCTCTGATCCAAATACAATATACCTTTGTGCTCCATCTATGAAACCAAACACTTAATTCAATCTTTTTTTGGTTGTTCCAATACATTGTTGTAGGCCCTCACTTGTTGGATCATACCTGTTTACTCTCGGGTTCACGTTTTCACCCTCTTTTGGAGCTCAAATCATATAATCTTTGGTTCAGACCATACTTCCTATCACAACTTCTTTTCATCTCTCGCCATTAGTTCTTTGAACTATGGAGCTCTGAATTCCTCATTGCACTATGAGGATACGTTGGCATGAGGGTCCTAATCCTCACCGAGCACTTTATCTATTTCTTTTCCTTTTCCCATTATTTTGCGAGTAATCTTTAGATCACACCTATTCGAGCGAGAACAATCAAAACGGTTCCCATGGAGTACCATGGATGTTTGGTGTGCTAATACCTTCCCCCTGCATAACCGACTTCCTTACCCAGTATATCTCTTTTCCCCGGGTTTTATCGATGTTTTCCCATTCCTTCGGGAATAAATAAAGTTCGATGGAGACTATATTGTATGTTTGAGCATGCAATACGTTCGGGTATATTTCCGCTAGCTTCAGTCTTGTTCTGTTTAACTTGCTCTTCGTTCAAAAAAAACAAATTAGGGTTCATAGATGGAACCCTAATTTGTTCTAAAACACCCTTTTTGTCTCTCCTAGTATGGGATCACAGAAATAATATGGTTATGGCATGGTTAAAAACTCCATTTATGCTTAAATCACCGAGATTATCATTTATATGGACACATCGCATGAAATATGTATTTATCTCAAGGACATATATCATCACGGTAACGTCTTCTGCATATCAAACATCCAAGAGTAAATTTAACCCCTTCGTTAAGGAGGTCTCAGTATCACTCAATAATTTACCAATATTAAGAAGCTATTGAAAAAGATGGAAAGTTTTCGACCTCTTCCTTATTGTACGTGTGATGTCAAATTCTACATGCTCCCCTCTGACAGCCATCAGAGAATATTGTGAAGGAGACTATGTCATATGTTTCTTAAAAATGATTAATAAATGATACTCTCAGGTTGGGTCCCAAATAATGTTGACGATGTTGCTACGTCACATAAACAAGGCCTTCTATATGTTGATCCAACAAGAGAGAAATCTCTTTTTACCTCCCGAAGAAGAAAAAAATCATTGTCGACTTAAATCAATACTCTGGAAAGAAATCCTAAGAGTTGAACCTCAAATATCCGTCTCAGGGGCGTGGAAGAGGAATCAAAATTTTCTCTCATTTCCATAAGCCCAGGCGCAAGATGGAAAATTGCTTCAAGAAACTTGGTATTCCTCCTCATTTCAGACGTAATAACTTGGCACAAAGCTCACCTAATGAGGACATGACACATAATTCGACTCCTTCACCTGTGGAACATCCTAAACAATCCAATGAAGATGTTGCATTCACGGTTAAGAAGCACCAAGCACTTTTTTCTTTACTTCCATATCTATAACTCCAGCCATCAACACATTCATGAATACTCCTTCAGGTGCTCCTCACTCTCTTTATTCCTTTGATAGTCACTTATACAATTAGATTATTGATACATGCACAGTCAATCATGTGTGTCGTTCAAGAAATTTTTTCACTCACATTTTTGAAATTAATACCAACTGCATTAGGCTCCCTAATAAAGCCTTCATTCATGTTAAATTTAAAGGCAACATTCATATCAACCATGATTTTTTTTCCTGCATGATATTTTCTTCATACATGGTTTTTGCACCAACGTTATCTCCATACCTAAACTTGTTGCCTCTCTAGATTTTTACTGTGTTTGTCTACATATTGCACTATGCAGGTCAACCATACCCTGAAGAAGATTGGTGCAGCTAGACTCATCCATGGATTATACTTACTCATTTATCCTTCTTTCCCTATCCCCACACATGAAACTTTCTATAATCAAATTAGCAAAGACAATTGTAATTTTTTTGCATAGATGACGAGGTCACCAATCTAGAGAAACTATGATCCATATAAATAAAAAAATTCACATTCATGATTTGAATAAAATTATGTTACCTTGTTACCTGCTTGCTTGCCAAACATAAAAGGTTGCCTTTTTATACTAGTGATACTACTTTTGCTAATTGATTTGATATGTCCATATGGACATATGAGGTCCTTTTAAGACCCCTTATATGTTTGGTTATAAGTATTTTTTAACTGTTGTAGATGATTGTAGTTGATTTTGTTGGATCTTTGTATGAAATTCAAATCCAAAGCCTCTGATCTTGTTAAGACTATTTTTCTTATGTCAAAACCCAATTTAACACATGTGTCAATACAATTCGCTTTGATAATGGTCCTGAATTTACTTTAAAAACTTTTTTTATTAACTCAAGGGATCACTCATCAGTTGTCTTGTCTTAACACACCCCAACAAAGAAGGATTGTTGAACATAGACATCAACATATTTTAGGTGTCACTTGTGCCCTTTTATTTCAATCTCATCTTCCCAACATATTCTAGGCCCATTCTTTATCTCGTGATGTTTTCCTTATTAATAGAATCCCGTCTAGACTTCTTTCTTTTAACTCACCTTACCACATCCTTTACAATAGTCCCCCTCACTACTCTTGTCTCAAAGTTTTTGGATAATTGGTGTATGCTTCCACACCCACTAGGAATATAAGTAGAATTGACCCTAGGTCTAGAAAATTCCTTTATTTTGGAATTAAAATAGGTGTCAATGGACATATCCTATATTATTTGTAGCATAGAAATATCTTTGTCTCTAGAGACACTTCCTTTTTTAAACACATATATCCTTATCCTCATCAACCTCCTTCCACCAAAATTACACCCCAACCCATATATCACCCACCTACGAATGATTCCCCTGACAACATTGATATCAAAACCCACATAACACCTACTCATCCCACCAGCCCCAACAATTCACCCCATGTTACCCTTCCTCGTCAACCCTTACGAAAATCCACCAGAATATCCAAGCCACCTTCCTACTTAGAAGATTATTGTTGCGCACTTCTTCTCGGTAAGACGTAGTCTTCTTCTTCCAACAAAGGTAATGGTCCTTATCCTATTTCCAACTATGTTAATTATCATAATGTATCATCATCACATAACAATTTCATTTAAAAAATTCCATCTACGTCTGAACCTACTAGCTACACCTCTCCCATCAAAGACCCTAATCTGAAACAAGCAATTTCAAATGAATTATAATCTCTTACATCCAATAACACTAGGCACCTTACTAATCTACTTTCGAATAAAAGAGACATTGAGTGCAAATGGATCTTCAAATTGAAATTTCTACCCAATGGTACTATAGACCGTTGTAGCGGTAAAAATTTTGAGATTAAGTTATTGATTAACTTAACTCGTAAAGCAAGAGTCGTCACCGCACTTTTATCATTTCCAAAGGAAAGAGAAAAAGAACAAACAAAATTCGAAGAAGTTTTAAAGAAAAACTAATAAAAAGAGATAAGGGTTTGGGGGTTGGTTATGTAAAGGGAATGTACTAGAACTCTAAACATCTATAGTACTCTATAGGAACCTCTTTGAAAATTTGTGCATTTTGGCTTCAAAATGGTGTTGTTTGCAAAAACATTAGGGAGATGAGAAGAGAAATATTTTTTTTATTTTGTGTTTGCCAAGACTTCTTGAGTCTCATGCCTACATACCAACAAAGTGCAATGGAGGATCAAAAACCTCGTAGTTCATGGTAAAATAACAAAGATGTTTGTTTTGATTCATTTTTAATGAAAAGACTGTCATACCCTAAATTTTATCTTAATTTTTTATCTACGTTATCATAGCATAATCTTTTCATTTGATCATTCATTTCATTACATTATTCAGACTCATGAATAGTCCAAGAGTTGATTGTTTACAGTTAACAATTAATTCGCTGTTCACAATTCACATGAATCATTATCATTCTGGAATAAAAGTAAAAAAGGTCAAAGTTTTATTCAGCTGACTGTCGTTACTATTTCATTTGTAATTGGTATGAAGTTCACTCGCATCTTTTTTATTTTTTGTATTTTTATTTTTTCTTACCATCTTATATCAAAGATTAATTAAACTTACATTTTCGATATTTGAATTTGTATTTCAAAATTTGTTTTGTTTTAATTAATTTTAAAGATAAAGTAAACAATTTGCATTTTCATTAACTAATTCAAATCCATGCATTACGTTAATAAGTGGTACATATTACATAAAAAAAAGGAACAATGAAGACACATGACATGTGGAATGCGGACTCCACTAACAATGATCAGATCCTCTTTTTTTGGATTCTCCCCACTCTGTCATGGTTCATGTTCGCGCGATTATACAAAACCTTAAAGCAGTTATGGGATGTAATCCACGACATGTTCAAGCGCACCAATATTACTACCTTGTTTGAAGGGTGAATACTGCTAAGCTGCTCAAAGCGTGTGAGAATATTGATCCTATGAAAGAATACTGCTACCAATATTGTCATAATGCTATATTAGAAGCAACTACATAAATTGCATCAAAAGGTTCTAATGTTCTGAACTCAAGTCCATAAACATTATCCATCGTTCCCTTCTCGCTTGTGCTAGTCTTGAAACTTTGATTGATTCATTATGATCAATTTTGAAAGAGTTATATATTTATGTTGCATGGAGTCTACCGACCTTGAAACATGTGTGGTGCCTACATCAGTGGTAAATAGTATGACATGACAGAGTACTGCGCTAACTACAACGTTCATCGGCTGGACAAACTAATAGAAACTTAACATTTTTCCATAACCACTTAACATTACATAAAACAGTTTAACAAAGAACCCGCATTTAAAATTTCCACTGAATATTCTGTTTAAGAGAAAAATATCAACATTGAGTTACACACTTAACATCAATTTCAAACTTAGATTAATACTAACTCACTAATTTTTTCACTCTAACTAACCTCATCCTTCACAACTAATAGATTATAAAATCAGCAACTAAGTAACTGCGTATCTAAAACTAACAAAACCCTGCATCTTCGCAACAATATAAATAAAAAAATTCTGAACTTTGGAACCCTACAAGTCAGGATTAACATAAAACATAGTCCAAAACACTTTCACCCTGCATAATTTTTTTAACAGAGTAAAAACAGAACACCTGTCACTAACACTACATAACCTGTAACCGAATTTGGAAGTTGCATTTGCATTTCAGTTTCCATTTCATAACAGGCTCTTTGAACGAGAGTGGGATGGATTATGTATTTACCCTCTCTTGTTAACCTAGTTTTGGGCCTGAGATGCTGAGGCCCGTTGGATCTTTTTCGTTTCATACTCCTTTCGCATCGTGACACCCCCTCTGTCCAGTGGATTAAAATCTGGGCCTTAGGCTCTCAGGCCCAGGCAAGATTTTTCTTTGTTTCACACATAAAAAAAACTCTTGTTGGTTAAGTTTGGGATTCTCTCACGAAGCCCATTCTGATTCCTTCACACACATGCAATAGGGCCTACACCCCCTCCACTAATACTTGATTTAATTATTTGTTTAGATTGATTATTCTTAATTAATTTTTTTCATTATTTGTATTCACTTTTGTTTTGAGGTTAAGTATGATTAATAATGAGTATTAGGTTAATTGTGACTAATGATGATTTAATTGGGTTAGTTGTGATTTAAGTAGTTTAATTATGATCGTAATATGTTAATTGCGATTAATCGATTAATGAAAATCATTAGAAACTTTAGCTTTAAGTAAATTAGACTTAGCCTATTATTTTTTTCTTCATATATTCATGTATTGATCTTAATTAATAATCTTGATTATTAAATCCCATTAAATCATTTTGGCATATTGACCATTTTACCCCTAGGTAGAATTTGAATTCTAGTTAACAGACTTTCGATGTCACACGGGATGTTATGACATCCAATTCTGCGCAGACAAGAATTATGCAGAACTTAAAAAGTAAGTGCAGTAAATAATCACAAGGAATTGTTTACCCAGTTCGGTCCAACATGACCTACGTCTGGGGGCTACCAAGCCAGGGAGGAAATCCACTATTAGTAGTATTAATTCAGACCTTAAACCAACTGTTTAACCCTATCACTTAATACCTACCCAATGCAATTTCAATCTTACACTAAGATCAGAGTTCCTACTCACTCCCCCTCAATCACCTCAGTGATTACAACCTTTAATTAAGATTAAAGATAATTATGAAGTCACACTTCAAACAAATCTTTATTATGCTTAACAGCTTTAATCAAGATACACAGCACTCACGCTTAAAAGCTTAGAGTGACACAACACTTACAACTCAATGAACACCCTAGTCCAATGCAATCATCTAGGTGATAATTTCTTGGCTCACAAGATACACCTAATACAAGACACACACAAACATACAGCAGTGAAGTATATGAAACAATAAAATCTTCACGCCTAAAATCCCCAAGTTCTGAATGAAGGATAGCCATCCTTTTATATTGCAGCACTTGGGCCTTGTACATGTATTTCCTGAAATTAAGGTCAAGCAAGTTAACCTAATTTCCACATCTTAGGGTACTAACAAATAGGCTATTTGTTAGGTTCATTAATTGTAGCTTAGTTGTTAGTTTCCTAGATTTTAGCTCAGCTGTTGAATTCCTGAAGAATAGCCTGAGAAAAATGCTGAAACAGAAAAACTAAACAACCTACAATTTAGCATATGCTGTCAGGAATGAATGTCACAACCTTCAGTTTGACGTCCACATCATAGACATTATGCTAAGTCTGGTTTTCCTGAAAATAGACTGTATAAATTTGCTGTACTGTATAGGATCAATCCGTCCATACTTCAGTATTAGCTTACATTAATAAATGTCACAATATCCAATTTGACATTTAGGCATAAGGCCTTACGCCATGGTCTGTTGTTCTCCTGAAGAACAGACTGAGATACATACTGAAGTGTAGCAGAAAACCAACCTGCCTATTATTCAGTATATGCTATCAATGATGAATATCATAACATCCAGTTTGACATTCAGACAGTAGGCCTTGTGCCAGGTCTGTTATTCCCTTGATAAACAGACTAAAAATAAATACTGAGTTATAGAAGAACACCAACTGTTCTATTCCTCAGTATCTGCTGACAGGGATGAATGTCATAACATCTAGTTTGACATTCAGTAAGTCCTGTATTAGCTAAACCTGCAGCATATTACTCAAGTATGTCATGACATCAGTCAAGACATCAGAGTACAGTTAGATGATCTAACACACAATGCAGTCAAACAAACATCTCCACAGCATGTCATGACATCAGTCAAGACATTAGAATCCAGCTAGTGTTTTACCATAAAATGCAGCCAATCAAACATCTACAAACTCCCCCTTTGGCAAATTTTTGGCTAAAACACTTTGGCCTCACAACAGAGTACACGGCAGCGGAAAACACACATCTAGCAGGGAAATTGACCTAGCTAATACACTCAGAGTAGCAGCACACTCACACAGATAGAAGTTAAATAAAAACTTCACATATCAGCACACATACAGAAGTTAAATACAAACTTCTAATAGCAGCACACAAAAACACACTCACACTCAAGGAAGTGGAACATCAGCTGCAGCACAACCTCTGGATTAGAGGATCTTGAATATCTGTTTAGCAAAACAATCTGTTGTCCTGGGGCATCACAGGTTACTCCCCCTTTTTGTCAAAAATGTTGCCAAAGCAACACTTTAAATTATAGACCAAAATAAACAGAATTACAGACATGACAGAAACACAATCTTGATTTTACTTCATAGTTTCAATCAAGAATACCCCCTCTTGATTATGCATTACAGCTTTGATCAAGACATCACCCACTTGATCTTGCTTCATAGCTCTGATCAAGTAGTTACACACTCTTGCTTTACAGCAGGTACACCCATATCAGATGCCATGACTTTGAGTCTGACATCTTGAACCACTCCTGCATGAACACTTTCTTGAAGTCCAGCAGGCACATAGGCTGTCCTATGTTAGGATATCCCCTTAACATCGTGTTACCACACTTGCAGCAAGTAACATAGCTGTGAACTGTTGTCCAGTCATAGCACACTTTCAATTGTTTAATAGGTTGTGATATTAAACAATACATCCCAACCATCATTGGTTGCTATAAGTCCTCAGAAAGGCATATTCCCAGTTTGCCCCTTAAATTTTCAAACTGAGTAGCATCCAGAGCCTTTGTAAATATGTCAGCAAGTTATAGTTCAGTGGCTACATGTTCCAAGGTAATCACTTTTTCATCCACCAGATCTCTGATGAAGTGATGTCTAATGTCAATATGTTTGGTCCTGCTGTGTTGGATGGGATTCTTGGAAATATTGATGGCACTGAGATTGTCACAGAACAATGTCATGACATTTTGAGAGACATTGTACTCAGTAAGCATCTGTTTCATCCACACCAGTTGGGAACAACTGCTTCCAGCCGCTATGTATTCAGCCTCTGCAATAGACAGAGATACACAATTCTGCTTCTTGCTGAACCATGATATGAGATTGTTTCCCAAGAAGAACCATCCTCCTGATGTGCTTTTTCTGTCATCAGCACTCCCAGCCCAGTCAGCATCACAATACCCAGATAGGACAGGCTCAGAGCCATGAGAGTATAGCATACCATAGTCACAAGTCCCATTGACATACTTGAGAATCCTCTTGACTTGATTTAAGTGGCTCACTTTGGGTTCTGCTTGGTATCTAGCACACACTCCAACTGCATAGGAAATATCAGGTCTACTGGCAGTTAGATATAGTAGACTACCTATCATGCTTCTATACAGGCATTGATCAACACTGGGACCTCCATCATCTTTGGTTAACTTCAAATGAGTAGGTGCAGGAGTTCTTTTGTGCCTAGCATTATCCATACCAAACTTCTTAATTATGTTCTTGGCATACTTGCTTTGGGAGAGAAACATAGAATCTTCCATTTGGTTGACTTGCATTCCAAGAAAATAAGTCAGTTCCCCAACCAGACTCATTTCAAACTCAGATTGCATCTGGTGAACAAAATGTTTCACCATTTTCTCTGACATTCCACCAAAGACAATGTCATCCACATAAATTTGGGCAATCATGATTTTGCAATCTTCATCCTTCACAAACAAGGTCTTATCTATCCCACCTTTTTTGTACCCATGAGAGGTCAGAAATTCAGTTAACCTTTCATACCAAGCTCTAGGTGCTTGCTTCAACCCATACAAGGCTTTCCTCAACTTGTACACATGTTTAGGTTGGTTAGGATCACAAAACCCTTTGGGTTGTTCCACATAGACTTCTTCATTTAAGTAGCCATTTAAAAATGCACTCTTCACATCCATTTGGAACAATTTGAACTTCAGAATGCAGGCCACACCTAACAACAGTCTGATTGACTCAAGTCTAGCAACAGGTGCAAATGTCTCATCAAAATCAACCCCTTCAACTTGAGTGTATCCTTGAGCCACTAGTCTTGCTTTATTCCTAGTGATTACTCCTTTCTCATCATACTTGTTCTTGTAAACCCACTTGGTACCAATGATGTTAGTCCCTTCATGTCATGAAACTAGCTCCCATACGTCATTCCTTTTAAACTGCTCCAGTTCATCTTGCATTGCATTGATCCAATATTCATCAGTCAGGGCTTCTTTCACATTTTTTGGTTCAACCTTGAATACAAAACAGGAATTTGAGCTAATTTCCCTTAACCTGGTAGTCACACCACTATTGGGATCCCCTATGATAAGATCCTTAGGATGGTCTTTCTGAATTCTGATAGATGGCACTTTGGTGGATGCATCTACCTCACCTTCAGGAGGAGTCTCCTGTACTTCTTCAGACTTGACTGATATGTCTATTGAAGTATCAAGGAATGTTCCAACATCCTCTATGACATCGATTCCTTCCTCTTTATCATCCACAATAACATTTATGGACTCCATCAGGACATTGGTCCTGTAGTTGAACACTCTGTAGGCTCTGTTGTTAGTTGAGTATCATAGGAATATACCCTCATCACTTTTGGGATCCATTTTCCTTCTCTGTTCACGATCTGTAAGAATGTAACATTTACTTCCAAAGATATGAAAGTACTTCACAGTGGGCTTTCTACCTTTCCATATTTCATACAGAGTGGAAGAGGTTCCTTTTCTCAAGGTAACTCTATTGTGAACATAGCAAGTTGTATTCATCGCTTCGGCCCAAAAGTGCATATGAAGCTTCTTTGCATGAATCATTGCCCTGGTAGATTCTTGAATAGTTCTGTTTTTCCTTTCAACTATCCCATTTTGCTGAGGAGTGATAGGAGAGGAAAACTCATGACTTATCCCTTCAGACGAGCAAAACTCATCAAACTTGGAATTCTTAAACTCCGTCCCATGGTCACTCCTAATTCGGACAACATAATTGTCCTTTTCCCTTTGAAGTCTGATGCACAGGTCTTTGAAGACATCAAATGCATCTGACTTTTCTCTGATGAAGCTTATCCATGTGTATCTGGAATGGTCATCAACAACCACATAGGCATACCTCTTTCCACCCAGACTCTCAACCTGCATAGGTCCCATTAAGTCCATGTGCAAAAGTTCCAGAGTTTTGGATGTGGTAGGATGTCCCAGCTTAGGGTGTGACATCTTGGTTTGCTTGCCGACCTGGAATTCTCCACAGACTCTTCCTTCATCAATAAGCAGATTTGGGATTCCTCTAACTGCTTCCTTGGATATGATCTTTTTCATTCCCCTTAAGTGGAGATGACCAAGACGTTTATGCCACAGCTTCACCTCTTGTTCTTCCTTGGTGGTGGAGCAAATTGTGGAAAAGTTTGAGAACTTAGGTTCCCACAGATAACAATTATCTTTGGATCTGGATCCTCTCATAACTTCCTGATTATCTCCATTTGTCACAACACATAGCTTCTTAGTAAACTGAACATAGAACCCTTGATCACACAGCTGGCTTATGCTGATGAGGTTGGCAGTTAGTCCTTTTACCAACAACACATTGTTCAGTTCTGGAAATCCAGAGCTGTCCAGCTTACCCACACCTTTGATTTTTCCTTTAGCACCATCACCAAAGGTCACATAACTGGTATTGTGAGGTTGTATATCTACCAATAAATTCTCCATACCAGTCATATGTCTTGAGCAGCCACTGTCAAAGTACCAGTCTTCTCTGGTAGATGCCCTTAGAGTTGTGTGAGCTAGCCTAGCATACCATTGTCGTTTCTTGCTGGGGGCATTATGCGTATATGCCTTATGCTTAGGTCTGGCATGAGGGGTTTGGTTAGGATAACCATGCAACCTGTAGCAGAAGGCTTTTATATGACCAGACCTACCACAGTAGTGACACCTCCATCTCTGAAATTTCTTCCTCTGATGGTCGCTCATCCTGGTTCCCTGATGTTGAGACATTGAGTGTGACCTCCGCTTGAATTTCTGAACTTCAGCCTTTGAGCGTTTGAGTTCAGTAGAGGATTTTTTCACAAAGCCTAAACCAGACATGGTTCCAGACTTCTGTCCCACCTTTAGGATCTCTTCCAAGGTGTCTGTTCCTTTATTTAGCATTCTGATGGATTTTGTCATTTGATCTAGCTTGGATCTCAGCAAGGTTATCTCACCATTTAGACCATCTATGACTGTCAGATGCCTCTGCTTCTCATCCTCCATCTCCTTGATGAGTTTCTTCTGCTTTTCTCCTTGTACATGCACTTCTGCACTTGTGACACATAGCTCCTTATATGATGCAGCAAGTTCATCAAAGGTCAGTTCATCTGCACTTGAGTCATCATCAGTGGCACAAACACTAGTTAGTGCAGTGACATGTTTAACAGATTCTCCTTCAGATTCACTCTCAGAATCTCCTTCATACCATGTGACAGATAGCCCATTCTTTTGCATCTTGAGGTAAGTAGGACATTCAGCTCTAACGTGTCCAAAACCTTCACATCCATGGCACTGGATTCCCTTGCCTTGGTTGAACTTTTCTTCAGAAGTTGATCTTTTCCTGATGTCAGACGAGATGTTCTTGACATGTGGTCTCCCTTTTTGATCAATCTTCTTCACGAACTTGTTGAACTGTCTCCCAAGCATGGCTATGGCTTCTGATATGCTTTCATCACCTCCAGTACATCCTGCTTCTAAATCCTCTTCAGTATTTGATACAAAAGCTACGCTTTTGTTCTTCTTTTCAACATTCTCACACAAGCCCATTTCAAAGGTTTGGAGAGAACCAATGAGCTCATCAACCTTCATATTCCAGATCTCCTGAGCCTCTTCTATAGCAGTGACCTTCATGGAAAATCTCTTAGGTAATGACCTTAGAATCTTTCTTACAAGTTTCTCTTCAGCCATTTTCTCACCTAAGCCACCAGAGGTGTTTGCAATTTCAAGAATATTCATGTGGAAGTCATGAATAGTCTCATCCTCTTTCATCCTTAGATTTTCAAACTTGGTGGTCAGCATCTGAAGTTTAGACATCTTCACCTTAGAGGTACCTTCATGAGTTATCTTGAGGGTATCCCAAACTTCCTTAGCCAGCTCACAGTGGTGCACCAGTCTGAAGATGTTCTTACTGATTCCATTGAACAATGCATTCAAGGCCTTAGAATTTCCAAGGGCTAATGCCTCTTGCTCCCTGTCCCACCCTTCTTCAGGAATTTGCACACTGACTCCATCTTCACTTGTCTTCGTTGGATGTTCCCATCCTTTGTTGACTGCTCTTCAGACTTTTCTATCTAGAGACCTCAAGAAGGCTATCATACGAGGCTTCCAGTTATCATAGTTAGACCCATCCAGCATGGGTGGTCTATTTGAGTATCCTACATCCTTGTCCATGGTACAAGAAAGTAACTTCCCTAGATCTCACCCAGAAATTAACAGGCAGGGTGCCTGCTCTGATGCCAATTGAAATTCTAGTTAATAGACTTTCAATGTCACACGGGATGTTATGATATCCAATTCTGCGCAGACAAGAATTATGCAGAACATAAAAAGTAAGTGCAGTAAATAATCACAAGGAATTGTTTACCCAGTTCGGTCCAACATGACCTACGTCTGGGGGCTACCAAGCCAGGGAGGAAATCCACTATTAGTAGTATTAATTCAGACCTTAAACCAACTGTTTAACCCTATCACTTAATACCTACCCAATGCAATTTCAATCTTACACTAAGATCAGAGTTCCTACTCACTCCCCCTCAATCACCTCAGTGATTACAACCTTTAATTAAGATTAAAGATAATTATGAAGTCACACTTCAAACAACTCTTGATTGTGCTTAACAGCTTTAATCAAGATACACAGCACTCACGCTTAAAAGCTTAGAGTGACACAACACTTACAACTCAATGAACACCCTAGTCCAATGCAATCATCTAGGTGATAATTGCTTGGCTCACAAGATACACCTAATACAAGACACACACAAACATACATCAGTGAAGTATATGAAACAATAAAATCTTCACGCCTAAAATCCCCAAGTTCTGAATGAAGGATAGCCATCCTTTTATATTGCAGCACTTGGGCCTTGTACTTGTATTTCCTGAAATTAAGGTCAAGCAAGTTAACCTAATTTCCACATCTTAGGGTACTAACAAATAGGCTATTTGTTAGGTTCATTAATTGTAGCTTAGTTGTTAGTTTCCTAGATTTTAGCTCAGCTGTTGAATTCCTGAAGAATGGCCTGAGAAAAATGCTGAAACAGAAAAACTAAACAACCTACAATTTAGCATATGCTGTCAGGAATGAATGTCACAACATTCAATTTGACGTCAACATCATAGACCATATGCTAAGTCTGTTTTTCCTGAAAACAGACTGTACAAATTTGCTGTATTGTATAGGACCAATCCGTCCATACTTCAGTATTAGCTTACATTAATAAATGTCACAATATCCAATTTGACATTTACACATAAGGCCGTATGCCATGGTCTGTTGTTCTCCTGAAGAACAGACTGAGATACATACTGAAGTGTAGCAGAAAACCAACCTGCCTATTATTCAGTATATGCTGTCAATGATGAATGTCATAACATCCAGTTTGACATTCAGACAGTAGGCCTTGTGCCAGGTCTGTTATTCCCTTGATAAATAGACTGAAAATAAATACTGAGTTATAGAAGAACCCCAACTGTTATATTCCTCAGTATCTGCTGACAGGGATGAATGTCATAACATCTAGTTTGACATTCAGTAAATCATGTATTAGCTAAACCTGCAGCATACTACTCAAGTATGTCATGACATCAGTCAAGACATCAGAGTACAGTTAGATGATCTAACACACAATGCAGTCAAACAAACATCTCCACAGCATGTCATGACATCAGTCAAGACATTAGAATCCAGCTAGTGTTTTACCATAAAATGCAGCCAATCAAACATCTACAGAATTTATGATTTTTAATGCATGACCCCTTAGCTTAGGGTTTACTTAGAAATATCATATTTCAATTACCTGGTTCCTCATTAGGTTGTGTACATAGTTCAACTGTTTCAATCTCGTTGATTAGTGTAGATCAAAGTTCACTTTATTCAACTAAATCTTGTGTATTATGCTTTAATCCCCATGCCCATTCAAGTGATCAAAAGACCATTGATCACTTGATAGGGCAAATCCATTATGCTCAAGCCGTATTGGATATGCTGAATCTCAGGAGCTCAAGACCTCAAGGTTCAAATGCAAGATCAAGACTTCAAAGTCAATGCCAATCAAGCATAGCTGATAAAGTGGACTACTTCTCAAGCACAACAAAGGTATCAACACTTGTCAATTATGATAAGGGTTACATGTTATGAGCCTTAAGAAACGAAGAATGATGAGATGGAGTTTCTCCTACCGTCTAGAGTGACTTTGTGTACGGGGCTCAAGCCCTATCTATTCAAAGCATTCGCCTTCGTTCATAGACTTTAGTGCAATTTGAATCATATAATTGACAAGTATTCTTCAAGCATCAATCATTCAACACTTCAACAAGTGAAACATCATTGCACATCAATCATTCTCTCCTCAATAGATAAATAAGCATTATTTCTTCTTTGGATCACTAATCATACTATCCTTGATATTCAGATACCCTTTGTGATCAAGTCTTTGAATCATAATCAATCAACCCAATCATTTGTTTGCCTTATCAGTCCTTTTGTTTATTGGAAAACCCTTATTCATTGTCGGCCTTATCATTCCTCTCGTGCTTGAGCGCACTCTATTCATTCATTGTTTTCCTTATCAGTCCTCTTGTGCTTTGGCAAACCCCTCAATCATTGTTTGTCTTATAAGACCTCTTGTGCTTAGACAAATATCTTGAGCTCTTTTGCCTTATAAACCCTCTCGTGTGTTGGTAACTTATCTCCTACTCATTGTTCTCCTTCTAATACCTCTCGTGCTTAGGCGAACCCTTTGAGCTCTTTTTCCCTGTAAACCCTTTGTGTGTTGGCAAATCACGTCTTATTCGTTGCTCGTCTTATAAGACCTCTCGTGCTTAGACGAAGCTCTCTTTCCTTGTAGGCCATCTCGTGTGTAGGCCAATCATATCTCATTTGTCACTGTGGTTGATAACCATCATTGGTTAATGCCATACTATTGATTTTTAAGCAATTTTCTTTGCCTCTTGGAAATCCAATCAAATATATTTCCTTGGTTTTCGTGGTTCCACGAACTACGGAGCTTTGACTTTCTCATTACACGATGAGAATACGTAGGAACGAGGGTTCGGATCCTCCTCGAGCATATTTATCCATATTTATCCCTATTCATTTATTCTTTCTCTATCACGCCATTCATCTTCATGAACTACTAATCACTACCTTCATTCAATACATACTACCTTCATTCACTCCATGTGATATACTATCATCTTTGAGCTAAATATACTATCTCTTTGAGCTCCATCTTGTGTCTGCTTGTGAACCAAGAGATGTTTGCTATGCAACCAAACACATAAGTCTCTTTGCTTTCGGTTGTACCCTATATAGTGGAGAATGTTCATACTACCCACATATGGTTCACACCAGTTTTCCTCTTAGGTTCAGATATACTACCCTTTTGGAGTCAAATCATACAATCCTTTGGTTCAGACCATATTTGATATCATAACTTCTTTCACCTTCCACCATTAGTTCTATGAACTACGAAGCTCTGAATTCCTGATTGCAGTAGGCATGAGGGCCCTAATCCTCTTTGAGCACTCTATATATTCTTTTCCTTTCCCTTAATTCTTTCATAAGTAACATTAGATATAACACTCATTCGAGCAAGAACAATCAAAATGGTTCCCGTTGAGTACAACGCATATTAGGATGCTAATTCCTCCCCCTTGCATAATCGACTTCCTACCCAGTTATCTCTTTCCCCTGGGTTTTATCGATGTTTTCCCTTTCCTTTGGGAATAAATAAAGTTCAATGGTGACTCTATTGTATGTTCGAGTGTACGATGTGTTCGGGTATATTTCCGCTAGCTTCAAAGATACTTTGTCATTTTAAGGAGAATACTCAACTAGCACCCAAAAGTATGAGAAATTTGCATCACCATGGAGAAGAGCTCCAACTTGGATAAAGATCAACAAGTATTCCACTATCTCTTTTAGGTGGAAAAGAATTATCATCAAGACTATGGGGATAGGAGAATTACATCTCAACTATGGAAATGACTCATGTCTAAACTTTGAGAAAAAAGTTTTAAAAGAAAAAGTGCACAAAGGGCACAAAATAGTTTGAATGAATTATGTATTCTTTTAAGTCTTTCTTGAAATTGATTTGAATATGATTAAGATGTATTATCATTTATTAAGATTTTTTTTTTAAAAATCACTTGAGAAAAGTCAAGGTTTATTGAGAAAGTGGTTCAAGTTAAAAACAAGAAGGTTTCTAAAATAAGATAGGAGATTTTGAAAATTAAAGAAGAGGAGGAGACGAATAGACTATCCTAGAACGTAAAGTAAAGATAGGGAGGAAAGATCTAACCAAGAGATAGCAAGCTTTGTGACATAAGTCAAGCAAGAATTCCCTCCTTTGGATTAAGCCTCAAGCAAGCCAAATAAGCAAAAAAATAATCCACGTATCAGATGAAAACAAAGTAACCAAGCCAAGTATTCAAAAGAATCCGAAAGTCAAAGGTACCAGATGAATCCCAAGGTCTCAAATCAGAAACTCCCAAAGCAAGGGTCAAGATCCTAGTTCTAGGTCCAAAACTCTACAAAAATGCCAATGATAGTAACCTCAAGGCCATGAATCAAGAGAACTAAATTTTTAGGTTTTTTTCCTTTATTAATGTCTTTAAAAGAAAAAGAATCCCAAACGGACAAAGGAAAAAAAGCATAAATATAAATAAAGGTCCAAATGGACAAAGGGAAAATACCATAAGCACAACCAATATGAGATGAGATGCTAAAATAAAAATCATAAAGTAACTAACCAGAAATAAATGAGCATAAGATGAATGATATTAAAGTAAACTTAATACAATAATATGTTAGTAATAAAAAATAGAAAGACAGTTGGTCATTTTTGGGAGAACACTCAGCTATTCACCCATAAGTGTGAAAATATGGACCTCTACATTACCATGAGAAGGGCTCCAACTTGGATAAAATTAAAAACTATGCCACTAGCTCTCTTAGGTGAAAGGAAACAATATTTTTTCACACAATACTATGGGGAGTAGGAGACTGACAATCTCACTTATGAAAATGACTTACTTTCGAGACAAGTTTAACGCTATGTTAAGCAATCGTAATTGAACTTATGTAGAAGTCACAACTATCTGAGACCGGTCAATAATAATATTTGTGTTAATACATGCTAGATAAATGGTATTTAAATTATTCTCCTAAAGTTATGCCACACAAAAAAGAAAAGAGAATGGATTAAGCACAAATGCCAGGAGAGTGGTCCATTACATCAATTCATACTTCATGATACTTAAGACAAACTTATGCATCAATCTAAAGTACCTTAAATGATCCATGATCAATTAGGACATAGATTTGAAGTTATTAAAGTTCATCAAGTAACAATCCACACATCATGAACAAAATGGACACAAACCATTCAATTGATCAAGAGAAAAAAGGAAGAGAAAGAGGTGAATAAGAAGAAGGCAAGAGAAATCAAACCCAAATTGGATTAAAGGATTGATCAAGTCATCATCAAAATCAATCATCCATCTTGGCGGATTAGGGTTTTCACCCCATCAACATCCAAGATCCATTAAGTTCGATGAGACCTATAATCAAAATAACCAAGATCCAAGGCCAACAAAGGTCAAACAAACGAAAATGCAAGAAAATAAAATAAAATGCATCAAAAATATTTGTAACATAAATTTTAAAAGGGAAATAAAAGAGAAATTCCATAAAGCCCTTCAAAACACCAAATAAATGGCCAAGAATAAAATAAGAAACATACAATAATCTTTTTCAGAAATTTTAAATGCCTAAAAGTATTTTTAAATCAATTAAAGCAAAGCAAAAAAGAGAAAATCTAAGAAAATAGAAAATCAAGAAAATAAAATATGGAAAAATAAAAATCAGATGAAGAAAAATAAAAGAAAATTTTAGAAATTATTGAGATTTTTGGGATAAAAGAGACATTATCTATGAATTTTAAAAGGAAATTCAATTTAAAAAAAAAAGAGAAAAATAAATAAAATTAGAAAAAACAAGAGGTGTTGGATCTGGCCTCATTAATTGACGTGGCAGATCCAACATCAATCAGGCTAGGGCGCATGGTGGAAAATAGTCAGAATAAAACACGAGATCACATTCAAAATGGACCAATCAAAACATTTTAAAATACCAACGTGTATGGCCAACTCAGATGACCTGAAACTACTCTGGTCATCTTCTCCAGTTATCCCTCATTCGAGCTTCATCGTTTGGCAAATTAAGAACATGAGACTACCACCAATGTAATCGCCTCCTCATCACGAATTCAACCTCATGCTCAAAATTTATTTATCTAAATTGAGCATTGAGAATTTCAAAGAAGTTTCAGAAACAAGCAAGCCGCGAAAAATTAAATTAAATGATGAACATGACCAATCAACACCATATAAGTTAGGGGAAAACATCAGAGAGTGAATGACTATATTGTGGTAACTTGTTTGATTTTAAATGATGCTAATAACTACCTTGTCCAAATGATGATCAAAAGTTGATCAATCTTGATATGTTCAGGGCACTTCAGAAGGTCCTAGAGCTTAGGAATTATTGCAAAAGCTTCTAAGAAGACCGAACAAGCTAATAGAATCAAGAAATTGGATTGAAACAAGCTGGAAATCAAAACACAATAGCTCAATTTTCTGGAAAAAGTTTAGAGTGAAACAGAGGTTCTTTGGATCTCTAAAGCTTCGGAATAAAGAAAATATGTTGCTCTATTTATAGGGAGGTGATTGGTGATCTCATACGTGCCAAATGATGCTCAATTCGTGCAAAATGAATTTGCTCATGATATGTGAAAAGTGTGACCTGCAAAACCATCAAAACTCAGCCAAATCATGTGTTTTATGAGTCATTTAACTTCTGGAGACTTGATTAAACATGTTTAGGTCCAGAACGCGTGGCAAATTGGCTTGTACTTAAGGATTAGTGAAGTTCAAATTCTGATCATGATGATTTCTTCAATTCCAAGTCACCATGTTTAACTCAATGGGGCCTCTTGCTCACGAGGCTTTTTGATCCCATTCTTCTTGCAATTTATTGACATCATATCGAAAATCATAATGTGCCAAGAAAGTTTGCATTTTAATGCTTGAGCACAAAGTTATGACATGTTGAAGTTGGCACAAAAATCTAGTAATGCAACTTGGAAAATTCTAAGTAGCAAATGGCTAAAATGACTTATAATGTCTCAAAGAATTCCATGGCCTTCCAAGCATAATTTGACATTGATCCTTAAAGTATACTTGTATAGGGCATAAAAAATGATATTGTGCAAAAATAATCAACCTCAAATATTGATATTTTAAAAATTTATAATCCTTGAAAGTTGAGGAAAAGTCACTTGAAAATAGGTCAACTTTCACTAAGTCCACAAATGACCTATAATGTCTTCAAAATTTGATTATCTTCCAAGCATAATTGACTCTTGTCATGTAAATATAAGTTGTAGAGGATATTTAGAAGAGTCATATGAAAAAAGAAGCATTCAAAAATGTTGAGGATTGAAGGAGTTATGATCCTTTGAACTTTGACTTCAAATGTTGACTTTTTTTGTCAAACCCCTTGGAATAAACTTGTGTACTTGGACTTTTATTTCATTTCAAGGTACATGGATGATCATATGAACTAAAAATAAGGTGTCATTGAATGTGTTTTTATTAAATTGCTCAAAGTTTAAGGTAACTTGTTGAAGAAGGCATGAAAATAAACACATAAACCTTTGACTCCTTTTGAGAAATAAGCAACAAAACTTTGAGATAATCTTGATCAAAATGAGATTGAAAGATGCTTGAGAACTTTAGAGACCATGTTTTGAGAGGTAAGCCCCTTTATAACCAATATTTGATACTCTTGATGAAAAGCCATACCTTGCACAATAAACTTAAAGAAAACAAGACATAATTTTTCTATTTTGATTAGTGGTTAAATAAGCAATGAATATATAAACACAAAGTTAAAATACCAA
This sequence comes from Lathyrus oleraceus, assembly GCF_024323335.1. Lineage (NCBI taxonomy): Eukaryota > Viridiplantae > Streptophyta > Magnoliopsida > Fabales > Fabaceae > Lathyrus > Lathyrus oleraceus. The sequence continues at coordinate 83,738,685 of NC_066581.1, forward strand.
CAAGTAGGTGCTTGATGATCCCTGTCAAAGGAAAACCCAAAGATGATAGGCAGAGGACAAAGATGTGACCTTGTTTGTATGCAAGGATGAAAATGATATGTGGGATGTTAGGGTTAAAAATTAGGGTATGATAGATGCCCTTATTTAAGATTCTTCGATCCATAGATATGAAGATTGAAATATTCGTCTCGACGAGATTGAAGAGACTTAAATACAGAAGACCCAATTTTTGGCTCTAAGATACCGTAAAATTGCTTATAACATGATATGAATGCAGACAAGGATCTCTGTGGGGAATATAGTGCCACGAGCGACAAAGAAGTGTTGGGGAAAAGAGGAGACTGCAATTCTGCAGGGGAATAAAAGATTCCAAAAGGGGGACCCAGCTGGGGACAAACAAAGTTCCACAGGGGAAAAGGAAAGACGCGCAGATAAAATTGCGACACAAAACTACTGGAGACAAAGGGATGTTCTCCAGGAAAATAAAGCACCAGGAAACGACTCAACTCGGGAATAACTATTGTATTGGAAAGAAACAAATGCACATTTAGAAAACAAATGAACCAAAAACCCAACAAGGGAAGACTAATCAAAGTAGGACTCCTCCGGGGAAAAGATCAATCAAAAGGGGATGCCCAACTCCACTAGGGGAGTAATATTACCTAACTCTCAGCCAAGTGATAACTTAATGTAAGACCCTAGTTTTGACCCTAAGATCCCTCATGGCATCATATCATTGCATATTGCATCTGCCTCAAGGATCATAACATCTTGGTTCCCTTTACCCTAGGGTTGGGACTTGTGTGAGTTGATTTGAGACCACCAAGCATTCTTGAATTTATATTATTGCTTTTCTTATTTTGTTTACTAACCAAAAGCACAAAAATATGTCACTAACATCTTTTGTTTTGAAGCTTAAGTAGTCAGATGATCCAAGGCTCCTAGGAGGCTCCTATGCCCATTGAAATGACCAGATGAAGATGAAAGCAAGCACGAAAATGGTTCACGAAGCTCTCAATAATCATATATGTCTCCCAATTATCTCAATTTTTCAATTTGATCAAGATAAACCAAAGGGATTGAGGACTGTTTCCCAAGGAAACCCTAATTCAACTATGCATTGATTGTGCCTTGCTCTTGAAGCAACCTCAACCTATGATCAAATTAAATCAAGGGAAGTTCTTTCATTCATAATTTTATTCATATATGAGCCTATGTGAGTATCCTCAATCATTCATTCATCAAGATTTGAAGTTTGGACTTGAGAAGTTGATCAGTCAATTCATCTGACTATTGTGAAATCCACTGAGACCTAACTTTTGATGTGTTTGTCAAATGAAGATGACCCCAAGAGAAAAAATGTTCTTAAGAACCATATGAACAACTTTCATGTTCATCCAAAAATTCATTTGAAACTTGTAAGGTCATCATTCATTTCAAAACATTATAGGTCATTTTGACTGAAACCCTAATTTTGGGTCAACTTGCCAAGGACCTAACTCCTTCATTTTTTATTATTTTGAGGTGATACCAAGTCCAATGGAAAGTTTGAGATGTCTACTTCAAATGTTATGTTGTGCAAATTTTCATAATCCTAAAAGAAACACATGTGATAGTACAAAACATTATAGGTCACTTTGGACCAAAGCCATTAAATCTTGAAAAAGTCCAACTTCAAGTGGTCATAACTTTCTCATTCAAAATTCAAATGATGCAAACTGTAAGTCCAAATTGTTTATCTTGAAAATATCTACAACTTTTATGTTGGATCATTTGTCATTTGAAGCTTGCATCATTGAAATAGAAGGGCTTGAAGTTGGTCCTTTTTGGCAAATTTTCCAAATACATGTTTTGTACCTTGAACTTCATGGCTAGTTTTCAATATTTTCCAAACTCCAAATGGATTTTTGTTCAACATAGCTTTTGTTCCTTATGTCAAGACCTTTCCAACCATTACTCACATGCCTATGTTTGAATTTTCGAAACGGGACTTTCAAAGAGATGAATATTTGTGATCATTTATGGAAACCAAGTGAAATCTTCATGCACAATCCAATGCCATGCAATCTGCATGTCCAATTCAACTTGGTTGATGTTCAACATTCATTTTCAATTGGTTTTAGGCCTCACATGCGCCTGTACAGGCTCATGCATGGAGGACCCAATTTCATGCACACGAGTTCTCCACCTCTTTGCATCAGCTCCATCTATAAATAAAATGCATTGCCTCACTCAAATCTCAACCTGAAGGCACCTGAATCCCTGCTGAAATCATTTCCCAACCTCTCAGCAAAGGAATTTTAATTTTTACTTTTCATTTTCAAGTGTGATTTTCAACAACATCAGTTGATTATCAACACTAATTCCTAAGCCTAGCTCTCATACCAAGCATCAAGATCAAGCTGCAAGCAAAGGATTGGTTGGATCAAGCTCATAAAAGTTGCACTATAAAGGTTTATACCTCAACTATTTTGCTTCGAATCTCACTGAATATTGTGCGTTGCTTGTGTTGGTTTGGTTTTCTGAAGTCCTCATGTGAGAGGCAAGCCAACGGTGGCTTTAATTTGGTGAATTGTTGAACTTCAGATTGAACACCTAGTTTTTCAACCTCAGATTTCTTCTTCCATAAGGATCTTGAGTGAAAACTAAGGTTACAAGGGTGATGTACATCACCCCAGCTTTAATTTGGTATAAGGATCGCGTGTTTTAGTTGAGGTTGCAAAACCTGCAACTGGTGCCAGACTGTGCCTTCTCATCGGAGAAGACGGTGGTTTCCACCACCGTCCCCACGCGTTCAAACCATGGTCGTTGGATGATGATTACCAGATCTAATCATGGCCTTGCATTGTTATGACTTTTTTAAATGTTGCATACCACGCGTTTGACCAAGGTGCATGATGAGCGCGCGCTTTAGGGCCTTTTGATCAGCCACGTCAATTAATGAGCGTTGCTCCAAGCGTTGTGGTTTTTTCTATTTTCTGAGTTTTTGTTTTATTTTCTTTATTTCCATTTATTTTCAAAAATTCATAACTTCTTTATTTGGAATCACAAAAATATGGGACCAATTGCAAAAAATTTCTCTTGAATTCTAGTTTGTTAAAATGATTTTTAATTATTTTTGTGATTCCATTTAATATTTTTTGTGAATTATTTCATTTCTGATTGTTTTGAATTCATTTAAAATACCATTTGATATTCAAAAATGCCAAAAATATTGTCTTAACATCTTTGGATAATGATAACTCTATGAAACATATTCTCATCAATTTCTTAATTGATTTGAGATTTATTTGAGATTTTAGTCCAATTATGTTATTTTTCTTCATTTTTTAATTGTTTAAAAATAGTTTCTGTTTTCAAAAAATGTTGAGAAAATTTGTCAAACCTAGTTTGACCATGTTAGACTTATGATGATCCAATTGGACTTATCCAAGTTGATTTGAATTGGATTTGAAGTTTAACCTTTATTTGTTCATTTTATTTTATGCATTATTTTAATTCCAAAAAATACCAAAAATATGTTTGACCTTTCTTGACTTCTAATCTTCATTTCACTTATGTTTACCATTGATTGATGTTGATTCCATTAATATTTGATTAATGTGCTTTGGTTATGTCATTTGAATTTTCATTTTTTGTACATTCCATTTCAATCTTCATCTTTTTCTTTTTCTTTTGACCAATGAGTTAATGATTCGTGGTTAGCCTTGACATATGAGAGGCTTAACCTTCTTTGATCCAAATCAAATTCATCTTGATCAAAGATGAAGTGGATTGCTTTGTGTCCAAGATAGGTTGCTTCTTGGTCAAGCAAAAAACCTAAAATCCATACAAGGTCATTCTTCTTTTCATTTGGCATGGCAAGTTGTAGGAGCTTGACTTACTAGTCATGATCTCTAACTTGTGTTTATTTGCCTATAGTTTTATTGACCGGCCTCAGATAGGTGTGACTACTACATTAGTCCACTTACGATTGCTTAACATAGCGCTAAATTGCCTTATGGCACACTAACACTAACTACTATATACTAACTTTTAATTCAAGCATTTAATTCTTGCAATTTACTTTAATGAAATTTAATTTCTTGCTCATTTATTCATATTGTCTTTTCCCTTTGCTCATTTGAGCTCATGTTTATGTTTATGCCATTTGCCTTTTGCTCACTTGAGCACATTAATGTGTAAATATACTATTGGCTTATGCTTGTTTTGTCTTTGTGTGAAACCAATGCAAAAAGGAGAAAGGACTTAGACTTTGGACCTTACCTATGCTTAATGGAGTTCAAGAGCAATTAGGCCTCATGCCTTTAGAATGCTAAAATTGTTGAAGAGCAACTAGGCCTCATGCCTTTAGAATGCTTAATCTTGAAGATGACTTGAAAGGACCCCTAATATAAACTCTCTCTTTGTCCATTTCACTTACTGCATTGTGAACTTTTTGATTGTTTGTTCTTGTGTGATAGGGATCCCAAACTTGAGCTAGTTAGAAGGACCATTGTCATGAACATCCAAGTTAAGAGAGACAAGCCCAATTGGAAGATCCTAGGAGCTTGATTGAATACTTGATTGATTGCTTGAGTTAATTGCTTATTGCTTGCTAAGTCCAAAGGAAAGGAGCTCTTGAATCATCTTTATGATCTCAAGAAAGGAACTCCAAGGGTTTTACTTCTCTTCTCTCATCTTTGCATGTTTAGGACTAGCCCTTCTCTTCTTCTCTCCACTCTAACCCAAGCCAAACTCATTTTGTGCAAACATTGACATTGTTTTCAAAACTAGAAACCTAGGCATGATGCCTTTGATTTTTTTCAAACTCTTTTCATTAACACTTATTTTGAATAGAATCTTAAGTCAACTTTGACTTTTTTTTGTGAATACTCCTAATTTGTAAATACAACTCACTCAAATTGTTTTTGTGGTTCCAATGGCCACCTTTGCCAAAGCTTTTCATGAACATTAGCTATTAGGTCTGAGTTATCATAGTGGTTGATGTAAACCTCACCCCATCCTTAGTGATTGGACTATAAGTCTTCCATACTTATTATAGGGTGGATCCCTCACTAGTATGTTGAAGCTCTCCTCACATGGTGGATTGTTGGTTTAGGTTGAGTTTTCTCCCTTTGATAACAAAAGACCTTAAGGCTTTTGACAAATCAATTCACCAACTTCTTTTGATATTTTTACCCCGAACTACGAGGTTTTGATCCTACCTTTATGATGGCACGTAGGCAATGGGTTTATCCATTCAAACCCAAAAATTGTAAATAATTTGTATATTCTTTTCTCATCTCCCCAATCATGTTTGCACAAACATTTTTCCATAAATACCAACCTACCATACAACTTTGCAAAAAGGGCTCCCTTAGAGTACTAAGGATGTTTTGGGTGCTTAAAACCTTCCCATTGCATAACCAACCCCCTTATGCAGATCTCTGACATTTTTATTAGTTTTTGATTTGATAAAACTTCTCGGTTTTTGTTCATTTTCTAACCTTTCCTGTGGATAAATAGAAGTGCGGTGGCGACTCGAATTGGATGATTTACTTTTGATTTAGTCAATAAATCTAAAGGTAACGAATACCCCGCTACAGAAAAGTGGCGACTCTGTTGGGGATCACCTTGCTTCCTAGTGGGTTTAGCCTACTTTTTGCTTGTTGTATTGTATGTTTATATTATTTTTATGCAAATTTGGGATTATTGTATTGTTTGTAATGTATGAATTACTTGATATATATCAATTGCTTGTGTGCTTGGTGGTCTATTGTGAGATGAGTTCTATACCCGAACTCGAGTGCACTTATGATAGGAGAATGGCATAGTCTTGTTGACTTGTGTGGATTTATTCCTTAGCAAGTTGACTTGCAAGCCCATTCACTTGGTGGAGGTTATGTTGGGATCAATAATGTCACACGAGTAGTCGTGGTTAGGCTTTACTCTTTCCAATATAGACCTTAGAAGCCAAGGACCTTAGATTACCTAGCCCATCTTGGCCTATTTTAGGACGTAGTGTGAAGGTCGTTCAAGTGTAAGATTTGATACGATTGTTACGCGATGCTACACTCATAAGAGTCTCTCTTGAGAATATTTTTGGAATACGAGTAGTCGTTTATCCGATAATATCCGAAAGATGGGATGATGACTATGGGAACCTCTTGTAGAAGATGATTGTCAGGTTTAACCATAGTATACTCCCATTGGGTGGTTCTTAACCGAGACTCCATGCTTGTGACTTGCAACAAACCCTTGATTCGCGGTTGATCCATTCTCGTATATCCTTAATATCAATGGAACTTGGGTGTTGATAAGGTACAAACCATAATCCACCAAAATGGATGATTGATATTAAGGATGACTTGATCCATCCCGTGACCTTTGTGTGGTGTGATTTGCTTGATCCTTGAGTGTGATTGTTGCATCCATGCATTCATGCATTCACACACATCCATATCATCAACAATGAGAAAATTTTCAGGGAACTTAAGAGGTCTATTTGCAAATTTTCAGACATGGATAAGCTAAGAAGGAATACGAAGAAGTACAGTTTTGTAGTGGGGTATTTGTTACCATTAGAGATATTGACTAAATCTAAGGTAAACCATACAAGTCGAGTCGCCACCGCACTTCTATTTATCCTAAGGAATGGTTAGAAAGCGAATAAAAACCTAAAAGTTTTATCGAATCAAAAACTAGTAAAAATGTCAGAGATCGGGGTAAGGGGGTTGGTTATGCAATGGGAAGGTTTTAAGCACCCAAAACATCCTAGGGAGCCCTTTTCACATTTGTTGTAAGGTTGGTATTTTGTGAAAATTTGTTTGTGCAAACATGATTGAAGAGATGAGAAGAGAATATACAAGTTATTTACATTTTGTGTTTGGATGGATAAACCCATTGCCTACTTACCATCTTAAAAAAGATTAGGATCAAAACCTCATAGTTCGGGGTAAAAATCTCAAAATGAGTTGGTGAATTGATTGGTCCAAAAGCCTTAAGGTCTTTTGTTATCCAAGGGAGAAAACTCAACCTAAAACCACAAATCCACCATGTGAGGATAGCTTCAACATGCTAGTGAGGGGTTAACCCTATAATAAGCATGGAAGACTCATTGTCCATCACTAAGGATATAGGTGAGTATTACATCTACCTCAAGGATAACTCAAACCTAATAGCTAAAGGTTATAAAAAAATTTGATTAAGAGAGTGGCCATTGAAACCACAAAGAAATATTTGAATGGGTTATATTTACCAATGAAAAGTATGTACAAAATATGGTCAAAGTTGACTTAGAAGTTCAATTCAAAATAAGTGTTATGAAAAGAAACTTTGAAAATAAAAAACATAAGGCTTAGGTTTCTAGCATTTGAAAAGAGGTGTTAGATGTTTGCACAAAAGTTTTGGCTTGGGTTAGAGTGGAGGGAAGAAGAAGAACGGCTAAATCCTAAGTATGCAAGAGATAAGGGATAAGAAACAAGACTACAAATGGAGTTCCCCTCTTGAGATCATATTGATGATCCAAGTAGCTCTCGTCCTTTGGAATATGCAAGCAAAATAATAGTAAGCTCAAGCAATCAACATAATCAAACAAGCTCTTAGGAGATCCCCAATGTATCTTGTATCTTTCACTTGGGATGAACATGGCAATGATTCTTCAATTTGAGCTCTCATAGGATTCCCTAGCACAAACGCACACACATCAAAGAGTTTTATGAAGCAAATCAAGAATGGACAAGGGTGAGCAATTTCGCATAGGGAATGTCCTAGAAACTAAGTCCATTTGTCCATTTTTTTGCATTTGGTCCACAACAATCAAAATAAAACACAAGCACAATGATATATACACAATTATGTGCTCAAGTGAGCAAAAGGCAAATTGCATTAACATAAACATGTGCTCAAGTGAGCAAAGGGGGAAAAGCAAATGAATAATATGTACAAGAATAGTAAATTTCATAAATGTAAAGAGCAAGAATTAAATGTTAATAGTTAGTGGTTAGTGTTAGTAGTTAGTGTGCCATAAGGCAAATTTAGCGCTATGTTAAGCAATCGTAATTGGACTTATGTAGAAGTCACAACTATCTGAGGCCGGTCAATAATAATGTAGGCAACAACATAAGTTAGAGGTCTTGATTAGTGAATCAAACTCCAACAACTTGCCATGCCAAAAAGAAGATGAGAAATGATCTTGTATTGATTTAGGTTCTTTGCATGATTTAGGAAGCAATCTATCCTTAATGCAAAGCCATTCACTTGATCCATGATCAAGATGAATTAGATTTGAATCAAGGAAGATTAAACCTCCATGTATCAATGCTAACCACCAATCCTTAACTCATTGATCAAAAAAGAAAAAAAAAGAGAAGAAGAAGAAGAAGAAGATGAAGAATTAAAGTGCATTAGTTGAAATGGAATGAGATAATCAACAAGTATTGACCAAAGATAGAGAAGATCAAGGTCAAACAATAGAAAACAGAAGCAAAATGAAGATTAGAAGTCAAAAAACAAATAAAATATTTTTGGAATTTTTAATATTAAAATAAAACTTGAATTAAAATAATAAAGAAAGGTCAAACTTCAAACTCACTTCAAATCAACTTTGAATAGTCCAAGTGAATTATCACAAGTTCAACAAGGTCAAACAAAGTTTGAAAAAAATTTCAGCATTTTTAAAAGTCAGGAACTATTTTAAATCAATTAAAAATGGATAAAAATAACCTAATTGAACTAAAATCTCAAATAAATCTCAAATCAATTAATAAATTGATGAGAATATTTTTCATGGAACTATCATCATTCAAAGAGGTTGGAAAAATATTTTTGTATTTTTTGGATATCAAAAACTATTTTAAATGAATTAAAAATAACCAGAAAAGAGAAAATTACTAAAAAATATCAAATGATAAAATAAAAAATATTAAAAATCATTTTTAGAAAGTAGAAATTAAAAGGAGAAGAATGAAATTGGTCCCATAATTTTTGGACCAATAATGAGAGAGATATGAATTTTAGAAATAAAATGGAATTAAAAGAAATTAAAGAAATTAAAATCAGAAAATAGAAAATTAGAAAAAGCGTGAGCCATTGGATCTGAGCTCATTAATTAAGCTGGCAAATCAAAGAGTCCATACGCGCGCGCCTACCATGTCCTTGGTCAATGCATCACATGTGGCATTACGGAAAGTCATAACGTTGGAGGCTTAGGATTAGATCTGGAAAAACAAATGGAAGGCCTAGATCTAATCTGGTGGTCAGACGGTGGCCAGCGCCACCGTCTTCTCCGGCTAGCTCCGGCGAGGTTCAAAAATTGCAGAGGAAAAAATGGCAACCAAAATGCACGATCCAGGCATCATTCAAAAGCTGGGGTGATGTACATCACCCTTGTACCACTCAATTCCATTCTAGTTCTCTAGATTGAGAGAAATCAGAAGTGGAAATTTTGTGGTGTTCATATGAACTTCATGATTTTCAAAAATTGAAAGCATAGCAATGTTGCCTCTATGCAGAGGACTTCAGATTACACAAGAACAAAGCAAATAGAGCAATATACAAGCTGGTTCGAAGCAAATAACAGTTGAAGTAAACCTTTGAATTGCAAGGTTTTGAGTCAAGATCTGTGGATGCTTTTGCTAACAGTAGGCACTATGGATCAAGGGGAGAAGGTTTAGGAACTTTGAGATCTGAAGATTGATCAATGAAATCAAAATTCAGATCTGAAAAATTTGAAGAGATATGAAATAGTTCCTTTAGTGATGGCTAGGATTTCAATTCAGTAGCAATTGGGGCGCCTTCAGGTTGCTAAAATGAGAGGCCAAGGCATTGTATTTATAGCTGAAGCAATGCTGAATGCATGAATCAAAACTAGCATGAATGGAAAGGGTCTCCATGCATGGGCCTGTACAGGCGCATGTAGGGCCCAATTCCAACTGGAAATGAAAGCTTATGCATGATGCAAGTAGAATGAACGTGCAGATTGGATTGTATGAGCTCATGCATGGCAATTGAAATGATTTTCACAAAATGCACTATTACATTCAAGTCTTCGAAAATGCCATGTCCAAAATTGAAATGCAACCTTATGAGTAATGGTTAGAAAGCTTGTTGCATAAGAAACAAATGTTATGTTGATCAAAACTCCATTTGGGCCTTGGAAATTAATGAAAATTGAACTTAAAGTGTAGGGTGCAAAACATGCATATGTGAAATTTTCAAAATTGGCCAAAGTTCAAGCACTTCTGTCTCAATGATGCAAGCTCCAAATGATAAAATATTCAACATGAAAGTTTTAGATATTTTCAAGCCACTCAATTTGGACCTAATGTTTGCATCATTTGGATTTTTTATGAAGAGGTTATGGGCACTTGAAGTTGGACTTTTTCACATTTCAATGCATTTGGTCCAAAGTGACCTATAATGTTTTGCATTATCACATGTATTGTTTTTGAGATTTTGGAATCTTGCTCAGCATAAAATTTTAAGTAGACATCTTAATCTTTCCAATGAATTTTGTCTCACTTTAAAATCATGAAAAATGAATAAGTTATGTCCTTGGGAAGTTGACCCAAAATTAGGGTTTCAGTCAAAATGACCTATAATGTCTTGGAATGGGTGATGACCTTCCAAACTTCAAATCAATTTTAGATGAACATGAAAGTTGTTCATATGGTACTTAAGAACATTGTTTCTCTTTGGGTCATCTCCATTTGACCCACACATAAAAATTTAGGTTTCAGTGTAATTCAAAATAGTCAAATGAATTGACTGATCAACTTCTCAAGTCCAAAACTCATATCTTGATGAATTGATGATTGAGGGCACTAAAATAAGTTCAAATATGCATGAAATGATGAATTAAAGAACTTCCCTTGATTGTATTTGACCATGGGTTGAGGTTGCTTCATGAGCAAGGCACAATTGATGAACAAATGAATTAGGGTTTCCTTGGGAAACAAGCCTCAAACCCTTTGATTTGCTTTGATCAAAATAATGAATTAAGACACTTGGAAGGCATATTTGATGGATGAGATCTTTGAGAACCATAGCCATGCTTGCCTTCATCTTCTCTTGACCATATTAATGCATATAGGATCTCCTAGAAGCTTTTGTCCTTGTGACTGCTCAAGCTACAAACAAGAGATGTTAGTGACATATTTTTGTGCTTTTGTTTAGTGAATAAAATGAGAAAAGAAATAACATACAATTCAAGCATGCTTGGTGATCTCAAACCGACTTTCAAGAGGGCCCATCCAAAGGTAAGGAGCCAAGATGCTTATGATCCTTGAGACAATGTAAATGCAATGTTATGATGCCATGAGGGATCTTAGGGTCAAAATTATGGTCTTACAGATGCCCCTATTTAAGGTCATTCTAGCCGGAGAAGTGAAGGTTAGAATCTTCGCCTCGACGAGGTAGAATGGGCTTAAATAATAACAAAGAGACGAATTTTGGTCCCTAAGAGATCTCATGATGCAAATGTATGTATGCAAAAGATAATTTTCTGTGGAGATATGTGTCCACAAAGTGGAAAGACAATAGGAGAAACTGACAATCCATATGAGTAATATACTCAATGGGGTAGAGACTCTAGGGACTCTAATGGGGATAAGGAAAGGAATAAAATGCGTGAGCAGGTCACGACTTAGGACTTGGTGAGAGACACGAGAAGAATTCCATGAAAATGAATAAATGGAAAAACTCGAGCTGACTCAAAGGTGTATGTATTGGGGGATATGCCAACACAACAAGACTATCCACAAAGGATACTTCGGATGAAAATCCGGACTCAGATGGAGAAAATCCACTAAGGGATTCACTGGGGAACGTCCAATTAGGACCCATAAGAGGAAACAACAGGATGAGGTATTACCGGTTATTGGGTAATAAGCTCAAGGAGACATGTGATCGAAACACCGGTATAAGGGTGAGAGAACAACACGCTCGGGGAGAATGAGTATCTAAGACCGGTATAAGGGTGAGAGATATCAAACAACCAAAATCATCTGAGGAAGACCTAAAAAGGTATATCTCAACTCAGGCAAATCTGACTCCACAGGGGACGAAGGTCATAATAGGGAGCAGAGTTGAAGGAACACCAGGGATACCGGTTACTGGGCATATAATAGGTGACCCACCAAGGCGTGAATTGGGGAATATTTCCAAGACACTCATCATCCAAAAGAGGGCTAAATAGCAAACTCCATTACAGGATGGGCATTCGACTCCGCATAAGGGATATGAATCTTACTCGACTGGGAAAGAGCAAAAGACTTCGACCAAAGAGCGCATGAGATATATTATCTATTACCGTCAGAACATAGATAACATACTCGCATGGAAGATTATCCACAACCGGTTACTGGGTTAATGAAGGATAAATCGACCAAAAGAAAAGAGCATCGGGATACCGAATACTAGGTATAAAATGATGATCGAATCAAAGGGACAAACAATCATTGCCGACAATCGGCAAATGAAAGATGACTCGTTGGGGATACATTGACAAAGGCAATGATCCGGGAGATATATTATCTATTACAGTCAGAACATAGATAACACACCCGCATGGAAGATTATCCACAACCCGTTACTGGGTTAATGAAGGATAAATCGACCGAAAGAAAAAAGGCATCGGGACACCAAATACTAGGTATACAATGATGACCGATCACAAAGGGAGAAACGATCATTGCCGACAAAAGGAAAATGAAAGATGACCCACTGGGGGATACATTGACAAAGGCAATGATCCGGGAGATATATCACCTGTTACCGGGAGATATACTCAAAAGGTGAAGGAATATCAATACCGAATATTGGATAAAGATAACCGTCAAAGAGGGGATTACATCTACCAATATTAAGTAGAAAACCACGGAAGAGTAATCGTCATCGGTTAGGATGAACATCATAAGGCTAACTCTACAAGGGGACAAAATAGGGTTTACAACTACCGATATAAGGGTAGAAAAACCACAAACTCCCCGGGGAAAAGATGGATAATTACTAGTTATTGAGCAATCAATCATCCAAACTACGGTGAAGTGCAAGGAAAATCACAAGAAGCCAATCTAGGAACAAACTAGAGAGGCACGATGAAACAAGACTCATCCCTATGAGGATATAACTCAAGGGGAACTCCATCCCAATATATGTGTTAGGAGGAAACAGAAACAACCATTATCCACGAGGACATAACTCTGTGGGGAATATGGAAGGAGGGATAAACGCTTTCTGCTTATGGAGTTGACTCTACATAGGGAGATCAGACACAAACATCTGCTTGGTAAAATATGTATCACCGAATAGCAGGAGACAACAAACAAAGGTATTTATGGTAAATAATGCAACATGAATATTTGAATGTCAAAATTATATATATATATATATATATATATATATATATATATATACAATGTTTATGTATGATGCATGCTAACAAAACAGACATGTCTAACACAAACAGGTCCAACGATCGATGAACAAACATCCGGTACTACATCTCGAGAGAGAAAGCCAGGCCCACTGGAGAACATCCAATCTGATGGGGGCAAGAGATACCAGGAATCAAAGATCTCTGCAGGGGAAATAAGCAACGGTCATTCCAGCTGGGGACAGGGGCCACACATGAATAAAATCCGCCGCGGAAGCAACTCTACTGGGGAAATTATCAGAGGAGATAATGGAATTCTGTGGGGAACAACCACCAATCAGAAGTCTCCAGGGTCACCACCATATATTGTACTACTGAAGAAATCACATCTGCTGAGGAGGAAGGATCATTACTTCGCTGAAGGAAAGATAAATCTCTTCGTCAACCACTCTGCTCAGGAGGGAAATGCACACGGGCTCTGAAGGAAAGGATACAATTATGCTAGGACTATGAACAAATGTCTTACCCTGTTGGGAATCATACCATCTTTGGGAGAGCACTGAAAACGTCCCAAATATCCTTTTGTCATCATGAACGTTCACTTTGTTTAAAAACAATTTATGAAAAATTTATTTATTTTAAACAATGATATTTCTCAATTAAAACATGCAAAACATTTGTTGAACAGAAACAAATAAGAGTGGAAAGAATTGGATAAAGGCTCAAATTTATTTGATGGGATGGTAGTCTGCAAATGGAAAGACTCCATAGATCTTTACAAATTTGAAATTGGTGATATATATTGGAAAAGGGCTACATTGAACATAATGACCATTTCTCCACCAACTCTGAATCCAATGTATTTGAAGCTTCAGTTGACGATGACTGAGCGAGAATCCCTGACAGATGACAGTTTGTAGAACAAAGTCTTGTCAAGATGCAGTTACTTGCCAAATCCCTAATTTTTGCCTAGATTGCCCTAGGGTGAGGCGCTCAATCTAGCGGGATACATATTCATTTTTTATGTCTCTAACTTTTGCCTGGATCGCCCTTTCGGGTTTTCAATCCACCGAGATGCTCATTCTTTGCCTAAGCCGCCCTTTCGGGTTTTCAACTTAGTGAGCTATTCTATTTTTATTTTTAGGTGAAGTATTTCTTGATTGCATCTGAATTCACAGGACGAGTGAAATCCTCCCCATCCATAGTTGTAAGTATCAAAGCACCGCCTGAAAAGGCTCTCTTGACAACATATGAACCTTCATAATTTGGAGTCCACTTGCCCCTGGAATCGGGCGCGAAAGACAAGACTTTCTTGAGCACGAGGTCACCTTCTCAGAACACATGAGGCTTGACCTTCTTATCAAAGGCTTTCTTCATCCTTTGCTGATATAACTGACTGTGGCACATGGCAGTCAATCTCTTCTCTTCAATTAAATTCAGTTGGTCATAACGAATCTGAACCCATTCATCATCAGTCAACTTTGCTTCCATCTAGACTCTCATTGATGGGATCTCCACCTCTACTGGGAGCACAACCTCCATGCCGTAAACAAGGGAGAAAGGGGTTGCCCCTGTTGAAGTGCGGACAAATGTACGATATCCATGCAAGGCAAATGGCAGCATCTCATGCCAATCCTTGTACGTAAAAACCATCTTCTAGATAATCTTCTGGATAATCTTCTTGATATTCTTATTAGCAGCTTCAACAACCCCGTTCATCTTGGGTCTATAAGGAGAAGAATTATGATGTGCGATCTTGAACTCGCTACGCAGCTCTTTCATCATCTTTTTGTTCAAGTTAGATCCATTATCAGTAATGATCTTATTCGGCACACCATAACGGCATATGAGTTGATTCTTGATAAACTTCACAACCACTTGCTTGGTTACATTTGCATACGACGCCGCTTCGACCCACTTGGTGAAGTAATCAATTGCTACGAGAATAAATCTGTGACCGTTGGACGCGTTCGGCTCTATCATGCCAATCATGTCAATTCCCCACATTGAGAAGGGCCATGGTGATGAAATCACATTTAGAAGTGTCGGGGGAATATGAATCTTATCCGTATAAATCTGACACTTGTGGCATTTCTTCACATATTTGCAGCAGTCAGACTCCATTGTCAGCCAATAGTAGCCTTCTCTCAACATCTTTCTAGCCATGGCATGTCCATTGGAATGAGTACCAAATGAACCCTCATGGACCTCAGTCATTAACAGGTATGCTTCATGTCTATCCACGCATCTGAGCAGAACCATGTCAAAATTCCTCTGGTAAAGCACATCGCCATTGAGGTAGAAACTGCATGATAACCTCCTCAATGTCTTTCTATCTTTCACAGATGCCCCAGGCGGGTAAATATGATCTTGAAGAAAACACTTGATATCATAATACCATGGCTTATCATCTTGTACCTCCTCTACTGCAAATACATGAGCTGGCATGTCCAAGCGCATCACAGTGATATTGGGAACTTCGTTCCAGAGTCTAACCACAATCATTGAAGCAAGTGTAGCAAGAGCATTTGCCATTCGATTCTCATCTTGAGGAATATGATGGAAGTCAACCTCAGTAAAGAATGTTGAAATCCTCCTCGCATAATCTCTATAAGGGATGAGGCCAGGCTGATTCGTCTCCCATTCACCCTTTATCTGATTAACAACAAGAGTCGAATCACTATAAACATCAAGATGTTTGATCCGAAGATCAATACATTCTTCCAATCCTATAATACAAGCCTCATACTCAGCCATATTATTCGTGCACTTGAAAGTTAGCCTTGCTGTAAAAGGAAAATGTATGCCCTGAGGAGTAATAATCACTGCCCCAATCCCATTTCCATATTGATTCACAGCGCCATCAAACACCATGCTCCATCGGGAACCAGGTTCTGGCACTTCATCGAGCGTAGGCTCATCACAATCTTTCATTTTCAAATACAGAATCTCCTCATCTGAGAAGTCATACTGAACTGACTGATAATCCTCAATCGGTTGATGTGCCAAGTGGTCAGCCAAGATACTACCTTTTATAGCCTTCTGAGCTCGATACTCAATATCATACTCAGATAACAACATCTGCCAATGGGTAATCCTCCTAGTTAAAGCAGGCTTCTAAAAGATATACTTGATTGGATCCATTTTGGATATCAACCAAGTCGTATGTTTGAACATATACTGGCTTAAGCGCTTAGCTGCCCAAGCCAAAATACAAAATGTCTTCTCGAGCATCGAGTACGAGACTCACACTCGGTGAGCTTCTTACTCAGGTAGTATATAGCTTACTCTTTCTTCCCTGATTCGTCTTGTTGACCAAGGACACAACCCATTGAGTCTTCAAGAACTATCAGATACATAATCAACGGTCTCCCTTCCACAGGTGGAGACAGAATCGGAGGCTCAGACAGATACTCTTTAATACTGTCAAAGGCTTTTTGGCAATCCTCGGTCCAATCATGAGACTGATCTTTCTGCAGGAGCTTGAATATCGGTGCACATGTGACAGTCATGTGTGATATGAATCTGGAAATATAATTCAAGCGGCCAAGAAAACCTCGGACTTGCTTCTCAGTTTTGGGCGCAGGCATCTCTTGTATTGCTTTGACCTTCGCAGGATCAACCTCAATACCTCTTTCGCTGACAATAAAGCCCAATAACTTGCCAGAACGGACTCCAAATGTACACTTGTTCGGATTCAGACGAAGCTTATAAATCCTCAAACGCTGAAAAAGCTTCAACAAGTGCTCTACATGTTCAACTTCTGTTCTTGACTTCGCAATCATATCAACAACATACACCTCAATCTCCTTGTGCATCATATCATGAAACAAGGTAGTCATAGCTCGTTGATATGTGGCTCCGGCGTTCTTCAAACCGAAGGGCATCACTCGATAACAGAATGTTCCTCAAGGTGTGATGAATGTTGTCTTCTCCATATCCTCGGGTGCCATTTTAATCTGATTATATCCGGAAAATCCGTCCATAAATGAGAAGACATTGAATTTAGCTGTATTATCTACCAACATATCAATATGTGGTAGAGGGAAATCATCTTTCGGACTAGCTTTATTCAAGTCTCTATAGTCCACACACATTCAGACTTTTCCATCTTTCTTAGGCACAAACACAATATTGGCCACCCATTGAGGATATGTAGAAGTCACCAGAAACCCCACATCAATTTGCTTCTGAACTTCTTCTTTGATCTTCACTGCCATATCAGGATGAGTTCTTCTGAGCTTCTGCTTCACAGGCACGCACTCAGGCTTCAAAGGTAGGAAATGTTGCACGATATTTGTATCTAGACCAGGCATGTCTTCATACGACGAGGCAAAGACGTCGACATATTCTCGTAGCAACTTAATCAACCCCTTCTTAATAGATTCTTCCAGGAGTGCCCCTATCTTCACTTCTCGCACACAATCTTCAGACCCCAAGTTGACTGTTTCCAGATTCTCAAGATGCGGCTGAATGATCTTCTCTTCATGCTCAACTAGACGGGTAATCTCGTCAGGAATCTTTTCAATGTCATCTTCTTCCGCCTCAAATACAGGGAATTCAAAGTTGGGAGATGGTGTTGGATCATTATGTTAAATGGGTTTGATCAACCTGCATAATGATTTTGGATATAAAAGAGATTTTAGAATTCAAACAAGGCAAATCATTATGCAGATGAAAAGACTGATTTTATTCTTATTATTTTTTTAGGGTTTTATGTGATCATCAATTTCATGCAAAAAGCAAAAAGTGAAAATAATTAGAAAAACAAACATTTAACATGAATTTATTGAATGAAAATATCATTGTATTTATGAGCCAACAATGTCATCACTCCTCCTTTTGGCATGGGAGGAGGGTTTTTAAACACAATGAACATTACTTTGACTTATGGATAACTGTTGGAACATCAACAGCGACCCAATTATTGCAGACCCCTCCAGGGATGACGAAGTTGCCAGAATCCTCCTCTGCATCCTCTTCCACAATGGCAGCAGCTTCCTCATCTTGACCAATGTGGATGAACCCACCACTCTTGAACAACCCTTGCTTGTCGAAGACACCAGAAGAATACCCTATGCCAGTCCGGGATTTGTTGTCTTCCAGCTTAATCATTTTCCCTAATCCAACAGTCGTACCACGCTCAGTGGTGTAACACCTCAAAATTTGCCCTCCTCTCTTGGGACTAGCATTATCATTGTACATATCATTTTAGGTCATTAGGCATTGCATATTGCATATCATGTGGTTACATTGTGCAAGCTATACTCTCAAGTCTTGATCAGAGGATGAGAAAGTCTAAGTGCAAGCCTAGGGTTTACTGACTGATCATTGGCCATCTGCGGATTGGGCAGTGAATTAGGGTTTTCATGATTCTCAATGGACCTTGATCTTCATCTTGATTGCAATGATACATCATCATCATCATGGTTGGATGTCATCAGGAGATTGAAGCTCATTCCTTGAGATTAGGGTTTTGACCACTGGTCAACCCTAATCAATTGCATTGGGCCAATCAGGGCTTAATCAGGAGATGGGGTCTGTGATGGTTATGGGGTTCATAATATGATTATTTTGTGCTTATTGAGGCTAGGGTTTCACCCTTGAGCCATTTCAGTTGAAGATTGGGGCTCAGATTGATCTATGCATTGCCAAATTCATCTATCAGATGAAAAAGTCAACTGTGGTCAACTGTACATGATTTGATGGATTTGGAGGTGGAAATGAGTTGGATACACTTCATTCATGTTGGAACAAGTGTTATTTGACATCTCAAAGCTTAAGAATGAAGAAAATCAAGTCAGGACAAAAACTGCCAAAAATAGAAAGTGACTTGTAATGAAAGTTTCCAAAAATGGAAAGTTTTGACCTCAAAGCCACGTGTCCAAAGAAGCTTCAAATGAAAATTTGTTCAACATGAAAGTTGTAGATCTTGTTCTCACCTTTCCAAAAAGTCCAAGAAATTGAAAATCCCATGTATGGTTGGAAAGTTATGGCTCAGTGAATTTCAAAAATGACCCATAATCAGGAGGCCATAATTTCCACATGGTTTGTCCAAATTGCAAGTTCTTTATATGCACAAACTCCATTTGACATGTACTTTCATGGTGCATAATTGGATTTTTCCAAAAGTGGTCAATGCAAAAAGTCAATTTTCAACTGGACAGTTAAAATGGACCAAGGGCAAAATTGTCCAACTTGTGAAATAATTGGAATTTTTGAGTGGGGATTTTTGCTACACCTCACAAATGGTATTTGAAATTTGTTGGAATCATCATTTCATGGCAAAGGCTTGTGGTTTGGAATTTGGCTTGAAAAATGAAAGTGCAAAATTGGACATTAAGCTATCACATGGTGAAAATCAAAAATATGCATCCAATGAGAGTGAAACAAGTTGCAATAGTTCATGACAGGTATTTAGAAGTTGTACAGCTGTTCATGAGGTGGCAATGAGCTGGCTTTGGAAAATACCATTTTGTCCCTCACTTGAAATTAACCACTTTCACTAACAAATGCATTTGGTTAATTAAACATGTTTAAGTGATGATTAAGCACACATATATATTCCTAATCTCATTCTAATCCTAACAGAAAAAATCATTTCATCAAATTCAGATCTGAAACTTTCCAAATTCTCTCAAAATCTCAAGAACACCATAAACACAAAACTTCATCAAACTTCATCAAATCTCAACCAATTCTCGAAATTCTTTTTGCATCCAACTCCTTTCATCATCATCATTGGCTGTTTGTGGAAATTGGAGTGCAAGGAATACTGATTCTCGACTGTTCTAAGAAGCATCATCAATGGTGAATTCGGATTTGGAGCATTAGAAGCAAAGGCAAGCGGATTTGAATGCATCAAACATCTTCCTCATCATCCTAGTTCATCTGTTTTGTGGAATTGAGGCTCAAGAACAGCTAGAATCACACTGCCATAACAGGTATGTCGAAATTCGAATCTCAAGATTTGCTCGATGCTTATGTGTGTTTTGAAGAGCATGAAACGTAGGTCATTGTGATATAGTTAGTTTTGAGAATGACGAACTGTAGTGCATGAAATCTGGATTTGAATTTTTGTGTCCAAACCCTAACATGATCGATTCGCATGATATAGCAATTGTTAGGTTAAAATAAGTTCATATTTGGATTGTACATGTTCATACGGTTCTAACGGATGCTCATTTGCTCGTTTTGGTTAAGATTTCATGTTCATCGATTTTTTGAGTGTTCTGGAAATGTTTTGAGTGAAGACGATGATAAGAGCTTGCTTGATCCGTTTTTCCATTCAAATTTTTGAATTAGCTGTTTCCCGCTCCCGCCATCATTATTTACAGAAATGCCATTGTCAAATTTCAATTAATTAATATTAATTCAAATAATTGTAAAAAATTCATAAACATGTTAGAAAATTCATAAAAAATCATAGAAAATTCAGAAAAATATGAGAGTTGTTTCTTTGACTTCCTTGTTGACTGTAGATGTTTTTTGACCTATTGGTCAAAGTTGTGCATGGTAATATTTGTGCTTGCCCTAGGGATCTTTAACATGTACTCATTTTTGATACCTTGTGCCAAATTCAATGTGAAATTCTCATGCTTACAAATAAATGTCTGGAAATTTTTGTGGTAATTCTAGACACATCAATGGAGATTTACATGTAAATTTCATGAATTTTTGATACCTGATCATTGAGTTATGAATTTTGGAACTTAGGTGTGACAATTTGTGTCACACCTCATTATGTCAATTTGCTGGATTTGTTTGAATGGCCTATACTTGTTAGAATGATGTGAAATTTTGCATGATGGTTGATTAACATGTTAGGATGCTATGTGAATTTTTGTGGAAATTTATGTGGCATTTTCAAATTGATTGCTATTTTTCATCTCTGGTGGTTGAATTTACAAGTTCATGTGACATAGGTTGGTAGAATCAATGTGAAATGCTCATATGGTATTGTGTGATCATGAAATTTGATATGCTTGTAATAGACACATGATGTGACATCCCTGCTTTGGTCCCATCCATTTCTTTACTGTTTTCATTGAGTTATGAATTTTTGAAGTGGAAGCATGTGTTGATGTTGTGATTTGGAGCATATAATTGTGTCTGTTTTTGTTGATTTTCATTGACATGGTTCCCTTTGCCCAATTAAGCTGAAATTTGGTGTGCCATACCTGGATTAGGTCCTGTTTAGGTATAATTTATTTGAGATTTTTTGGATTTGTTTTGATATGGATTTGAATGCAATAGTTCTGTTTGGATGTTTGGTGCTTCATTTGACATAAGTTGAATTGTTTTGTGCTTAAAATGAACATGATGAATGATATGGACATGGGATTAATTGTGTTGGCTCTTGTTTGACATTAATTTGACTTTGGTTAGAGATACCTTGCTGTTTAGGAATTTTTCTTGCCTTTGGACCCTAGGCTTGGCCTAGTGGTCTAGTTGCTAACATTTGATTGATTTTTCAGGATGAAAGGTGCAATGTGTATGGAGAATGAATCAAGTCAAATGCAATTGATGTTGTTTGATGTTTGTACACTAACATAACATTGTTTTGTAGGTTGTGAAGTTTGGGATTGAGCTTTGAGCTTGCTTTGTTGTTCATTGATCTGTATAGATTAACTGATTGAACTTTTACTGTTTAGTTTTGTCTGTCTGAGTACTAACTGTGTTTGACTGTTTCCAGGTACTTTTAGTTGCTCAGTTCCTTGTGAACTTTTGCTTTGCTTTGATTAAGCAACTTGCATTGAGGTAGGTCTTCCTAACTTCATGTAGTCTGGAGACCCGGCTGTTACCGGGCCGGGCAAATAAATGTCTGAAGTCCTCCTTAAGAGGCGATGATTGTGATTGTTTAATTTTGTGCCTAAGCAGGTAAAGTCCTTAATCAAGGCAATTGGTGGAAGGTAGGGATAAGCAATCTATCCCCCACTATTCAGTTGAGTCTTCTCCTTGCTCCCATTACATGGTTGTAGCATTGAGATCCTAGCCCAAGATCTCGTGCAGTGCACATTGTGTCAGAGTCTCTGAGTATAGAAGGGTTCCCCCATTCTGGACCCATGCTCATTTGTCAGAAGCTCTCCCTGGTTAGGGATAAGAGCTGTGAGGTCTCATCCTCACTTCATCCTTTCATCTGCTTCACCTTAGCCTCGTAATGGCAAGGTTAAGAGCAAACCCAGCCCGTACAGACGACTAGCTTCGGCAGTCAAACCTATTGTGTGAGCCACTTGTTTGGTTATAGTGCGTGCTGTGTGGATATCTGTTTGAGATGCTTGTTCTCATTTGATGTATGCTTGAATTATTTTGTATGCTTGTGTGCTGGCTTCTTTCCTGGATAGGAGTAGTTTGCTTATGCAAGTAGGATAGAAAACTGAACTTAGGGTAACGATGCATGACAACACTAGGCTCGAGTCCAGCTCCCTAGTAGTGTGTCTTTCCCCGGTTTCTGGTTAGCAATTCAGTCCCTTTCAGGGGAACTACATCGCCCTGATCCTCGTTCCAGACGAGGTATGTAGGCAGGTGGTCGTGCGAGACCACTCCGGGCAACCTTTTTCTTTCTTGTGTGTGTTTGCTTGTTATCTGATTATGTATGTTTGGGTTCGGATGCCGACGTAAGCCCAGTGATTGGCTGTCGGGCTCCACGTTTGCCCTTTTGAGTGTGTTTTGGTTCGGATGCCGACGTAATTCCATCCAGTGGTTGTCGGGCTCCATGTTTGCCACCTTTGTGCGTTTCGTGTTGTTTGGCGTGCGTAAGCCGAACTACAGTGGCTCTGATTCTTGTTCCAGACAAGATATGTAGGCATAAGGTGCGATACCTTATCGAGCTCCCTTCTTCTAACCCCACCTGCGTTCCCTGTGTGTGTGTGATGTTTTAGCAACCTATTCTTTATTCTAGGACGTGGATCCCGTCGAGTACGACGGACGTGAGGGGTGCTAATACCTTCCCCTTGCGTAACCGACTCCCTTACCCTTTCTCTCTGGTCGCGAGACCATGTTCTTTCCAGGTTTCTCTGAGCGTTTCCTTTCCCTATCTTGGGATAAATAACGCGCAGTGGCGGCTCTGTGTGTGTTTTATTTTGAGCTTCGCCGGTTGATTTTTCGCAGGATGCGACAGCTCGCGACTCTGCTGGGGACTTAGGATGTAGACCTGTGCTGGTCCATCTTCCCTAAGCGAGTCCTTCCTAGCGTTCTAGGATAGTTTAGGTTGCTTGTGTTGTTGTATTTATTGCATTTATTATTCTAACCAATGTATATATTTGCATTAAATACTTGCATGCATCATACTATTATTGTTGCCATCCTCTGTGCAGGTGGTTCCCTCTGTTTGGGGTGGGTGTTCTGAGTGGGGCTAAAACCCAGGCCCGAGTATACACCTAGGATTAGTGTGGTCTCACGTTCCTCATTTGCTAAATCAGCATAATGTTGCAACGTGACATACCACAAGCCGGACGAGGTTCATCTGATAGTGCTTTCCATTGTGGAATATTCCATTTTGGTTGAGTTACGTCATCTGAACTGTTGACTCTGGTGACCGATCATTTCCCGGATCTTTGGTATAGACGATCTTAAGGGAGCTACAATGGCACACCCAAAAGGGCAAACCCATTGAGTATCTCTGCCCGATTGTCGAGACTATTGTCCGCCTTAGGATGACCTGTTTAGAATTTACCTGTGAGGGGAGGGTGGTTCTTTCAGATGCATGTTCAGATGGTGACTCAGATGGTGACTATTTGTTCCGTGGGTCTTATTTATAAGTCGGATTTATGGTCATTTATTGCCGTGACGCCAGAGTGCTGTCCGTGATTTATCAGTGGGGATCCGTTTATTTCAGGATTCCCCGGGCCGAGATATTTATCAGTGGGGATCCGTTTATTTCAGGATTCCCCGGGCCGATTCAGATGGTGATGGTGTGTCCGCTCAGAGACCAGTGATGATGATGATGTATCTATCTTCCGTTTATTTTGGAACCCGTGGGTCTGATTGATGATTGCACACTCCTCAGATGATTATGATCAGTTCAGAGTCCAGTTTCAGTGCAGATGATCAGATGGCTTGGAGGATGGCAACGCATTGCATTCATTCATCAGCATCATTGCATTTTGCATTAATTGCATCTAACACATGTTTACCCATATGCAGGGACACTTTTGATCGAGATCCTGGTTGAGAGACTTTCTGTTCAGATATGAGGACCGGTCTGAAAGACAACGTTGCCTACAGTTTCTTCAATCCAGAGATTGGTGTGCTGAAGGAGATGATAGCATTGATTACACCCGACCATGTGGGGATGTTCAGAGAGGCATACGGTAGTATCCTGAAGATGGTTTTCAGACTCACTGACAGCGACAGAAGTGCCATTCATACTCTTCTCCAGTTCTATGACCCGGGTCTGAGATGTTTTGTATTCCCGGATTATCTGTTGGGACCTCTGATGGAAGACTATGCTAGCATTCTGGGTATGCAGATCCGAGATCAGATTCCTTTCTGTGCTATTGAGAGAGAGCCAGATGTCCTTGGGATTTCCTGTGCTCTTTATTTGAGTCCGGAAATGGTCAAGGAAGGTTTGAAGGAGAAGGGAAAGTTACCCGGTTTTCATTTGAGTTTCTTGGAGGCTAATGCCAAGGAACATGCTGCTATGGGTAACTGGAAGACGGTGTGCGCATTGATTGCTGTGAGCATTTATGGGATTATCTTATTTCCTAATCAGAAGAATTTTGTGGACCATAATGCTATCAGACTGTTCATGCAGAGAAACCCTGTTCCTACACTGATTGGAGATGTTTACTACTCAGTGCATAACAGGAATGAGAAGAGGCGTGGTGGTTTGATCAGATGCTGTTCTCAGTTGCTCTTCCGATGGTTTATGGGGTATTTTCCTTCTCGAGGTGCCTTTGTTCAGATTGATCCCAGTGTCAAGTGGTCCTTCAGGTTGATGGGTCTGCGGGCTGATGACATTGCTTGGACTCATAATGGCTTGGCTAGACAGGATTTCATATATAGCTGCGGGAGATTCCCTAATGTGCCTCTCATAGGAGTTCAGGGTTGCATCAACTACAACCCAATGCTTCTTAGGAGACAGATGGGGTTTGCTGTGGAGGTTCCTCCTCTTGAGCGGGATATTCAGGAGTCCTTTTACTTCTCAGCTGAGGGCGATCAGGCCAAGCTGGTACAGGTGTCTGGGGCATGGCGCAACATCCAGAGAAAGGGCAAGGTTCCGTTTGGCAAAGTCAACAGCCGGTATTTTCCTTTATTCGATGATTGGCTTCGGAAGAGGATTGAGTCTACATTTCTACCATTTCCGGGGGTGATCCTGTGTGTCCTATGATTGAGGGTCCAAGTTCTTCTGTCAGCATGGAAGAATTCCTCGAGATGAAGAGGGCCAGAGATCAGTTGCTTGCAGAGAAAGTGGAATTGGAGATGACTGTTGCTCGGTTTCAGACAGCCAACCAGGAGATCAAGATAAAGATGGAAGATCAAGACAAGCGACACGCCTTGGAAGCCAAGCGCTTTGAGATGGACACGGCCTACTATGGGAAAATAAGCCAAGCCTTGACGTCATCCAACAGGGAGCATGACATCACAAAGGAGAAGCTGTTCAGAGCATCAAAGGTGATTGAAGATGAGAAGAGGAGGCAACTCCTTGTCAGAGATCAGAGGGATACTAGAGCCAAAGTTCTGGCTGCAGAGTGGGAAGCGGAGAAAGCAAAGATCAGGGCTGAGAGGGATCACTACATGGCTGAGAGAGATCACTACTTCAGGCAGATGAAGATTCATCAGAAGGAAGTGGGGAGATTGCAGCAGGAAAACACCAAACTCAGGTTCGCCGCAGAGTTCGCGAAGATGGTTGATGATACAGGGCCTTCTGTGGGACCCTCATCAGGCTAGCTTTGTCATTTGTGTGGATTACCGTCAGGCTTGTTGACGGAATCTACTTGCTTGTATTTCTTTCCTGATTCCGGAGGATTGTATTTGATTTTTATCTTGATTGATGTATGACTATGGCACTTATTGTGCACTTTTGGCTATGTGATGGTATTTTTCATTCAGTGGTTGATCTTCAAGCTTTATTTGCCTTACCGTATGCACTCACACAAGCACACACATGGTTGGGGTATTCATGCTAAATCATATATCTCTGATCTGTATGAGGGAAGTAAATGCTGAATATCAGAATATTGCGGCCGGATTACTATTTGTCTCAATGAAGCCAGGATCAAGAGACAAAGTGTTCCTCATGTGAATGGACATTGCATTCATGCATAATAACTTGTTTTCTATTTTGCAGGTGTCAGTTTCTAACCTGTTTGATTGACACAGGAATGATGAATCCGTCCAACGCCGACGTTCTCGAGCTGAAAGAGAAGATGGGAGAGCTGATTCATGTCATGCAAGAGTTCGCCTTGGGGCAGAAAGTAATTGCCGAAAAGGTGGGGAGGATTGAAGACTGGCTGAAGATGGGGAACATGCAAGGAAACGCTTCGTCATCTGGACCGAAGAAATCCTTTGGTAATGACCAGCACAAGGATGAGGGTGAATCGAGTGCTGTGTACGCCCAGAGAGGACACGGTAGGGGTCGGTACTACCAGCACACTGCTGCAGTAACCATCCCTGCTGGTAATCAGTTAATCCGACAGCAACCTCAGCCAACCCCACAGAAGATACAGGGAACTGGGAGCCAAGTGAAAGGAAAAGGGGTTGATCGTCATTTTGACAAGCCACCCATGCCATATGCTGCTCTGTTTAAAAAGTTGATGGATCTTGGGATGGTTCAGCCAAGGATGTTAGCTCCATTGAGGTCAGATCAGAGGCCACCTAACTATAATGAGAACGCCAGGTGTGAATTTCATTCTGGTGTGCCTGGGCATAACATTGAGGGTTGTAGAGCCTTCAAGCATACTGTCCAAGATCTGGTGGATTCCAAGGCCCTCAATTTTACATTGTCATTGAATGCCAATGCCAATCCCATGCCGGCGCATGGACAGGCGATGGTGGGTGCAATTGCTGAAAATTCAGATCGCATCTGTGCGATGGGGGAAGAGACTGACAGTGACTGGGAGATTGATCAATGGATAAAATCGTGCGTACCAGGAAGCTGGAAGGCTTAAAAGGATCAGCACTGACACTCGTCCGGAAGAGTAATATTTCTTGTTTTCAGTTTATATACATGAAAGCCATATGTGTTGCCCGACACGTAATGGTCCAATGTTTATTTTTATTTTTCTCCTTTTTTGATTTGTCTCGTTCCGAATTCAAAAATAAATCTCCGGATCTCGTTGATAACAATTTGGTTACACCTCATATGACTTCGACAAACCGATCTATCTTGCTGAAGAAGAAGGCGAAGAAGACTGTGATCTGCTGGAATTAGCCAGGTTGTCAAAACAAGAGGAGAAGGTGATTCAGCCGCACGCAGAGCGGGTTGAGGTTGTTATTCCAAGCACCGCCGAGGTCAGGAATGAAAATTGGGAGTCGCTTCGGAGGCAAATCGGGAGTAGAATGGTAGCCTTGTTGAAAGAGCATGTGGATGCCTTCACCTGGTCATGTCAGGATATGCCAGGGTCAGATACCGATGTCGTTGTGCACAAGCTACCATGGAAAGGAGACTGTCCTCTGGAAAAGTAGAACGCCAGTGCCTGTATCAGAGAGCCATGGTGACTTTGTTTCATGATGTGATTCATCATGAAGTTGAATGCTATGCTATGACATGATAGCAAAGTCCCAA
The DNA here is from genome assembly GCF_024323335.1 of Lathyrus oleraceus. Taxonomy (NCBI): domain Eukaryota; kingdom Viridiplantae; phylum Streptophyta; class Magnoliopsida; order Fabales; family Fabaceae; genus Lathyrus; species Lathyrus oleraceus. The sequence continues at coordinate 83,766,770 of NC_066581.1, forward strand.
ACAGAAGAGGGGCATCTGGCAGACCGGGGCAAGTCGGTTGATTGGTTGAGACAATTCAAACTGAGGTTGAATTCAGATAAGTGCACTATCAGAGTGCGGGCCGGTAAGCTGCTGGGGGTTTATTGTAAATAAGAGAGGAATCGAGGTTGATCCTGCTAAAAAAAAAATAAATAAAGAAAAAAGAACAATAAAAGAAATGCCTGAACCGAGAAAAATAAAGAAAGAGGTTCGTGGTTTCATAGATAGATTGAACTACCTGTCATGGTTCACATCTCATCTAACAGCCACGTGCGAACCCATAGTCAAGATGTAAAAAAAAAAAAGAAGACCAAACGGTCAGGCGAAATAATGATTGCCAAGGGGCATTGAAAAATAAAAGAAAAGTTGCAGGAACCTCTGATTCTGATACCTCCTGTGGAAGGAGCAATTGTTAATCTGGTACTTGACGGCCTTCGAGGGGTCTGCGAGGTGTATTGGGTCAGCATGACGCGTCTTGTCGAAAAGAGCATGCAATTTACCTTAGCAAAAAGTTTACCGACTGTGAAACAATACATTCTCTGTTCGAGAAAACTTGCTGTACTTTGGCATAGGCTGCTCGCCGACTGAGACAGTATATGCTGATTCATACCACTTTGTGGATTTCGAGATGGATCTGATCAGGTAGATTTCCGAAAGAGCCAGCATCAACCGGACGGGTTGCGGGAGAGCAAAAGAATGTTGACTGATTTGTGATCCGCTCAGAAAGCAATCAAGGGGTGTATTGTCTGATTACATCGCCCAGTAACCCGTGGAGGATAATCAACCGATGAAGTTTGAGTTCCCTGATGAGGATATCTCGAGGTGCTCTGATCGAAAGATTGAGAGTAGCCGATCCCGGAGGAGGGGCCTGACCCTGAATCCGAACGGATTCTGATGTCTGATGGGGAGGTTAAAGTGAATAAGCTTTGTTGCCTGACCAGCATTTGGATGCACCAACGGTGTGGCTGAGTAGGAAGCTGGTATCCTGGGTACCGTACTGCGGTACGTACGTCTGCTGGGGCACACGCCTTTCTCACTCAGGAAGTCTGGTAGAGGAAAAGAGGCTGGCAGCCATCTGTCATAGGCAGTTGTATCAGCAAAGGATGAAGCGTGCTTTTGACAGAAAGGTACAACCTCGGGTGTATCACGTGGGTGATATGGTGCTGAAAAGGATCCTTCCTCCTCAAAACGATCGAAGGGGCAAATGGACACCGAATTATGAAGGTCCATTCGTGGTCAAGAAGGTTTTCTCTGGCGGAGCCTTGTTGTTAACGATCATGGATGGCGAGGATTTTCCATCCCCTGTGAATGCGGACGCAGTTAAAAAATACTTCGTATAAAGAGACCCGCTGGACGAAAAGAAAAAAATAGTCCAGGCAAAAATGGGCATCCCGGCGAACCAAAAACAAAAAGGGGTTCGGGCAAAAATTAGGGATAAAATGAAAACTGTACACCCGGCAAGTCGAAAACCTGGAAAGGCGACTTGGGCAAAAAGGGGTATCCCGGTGGACTGAAAACCCGAAAGGGCGGTCCAGGCAAAAGAGGGATTGAAACGAACAACTGCGTCTAGCATAATCGTTCGCGCTTTGGTTAAAGCATCCTGGATAATACCCGGTAGGGATCAGTCAGAATCGTCTTGTTCAGAAGGCAGAAAGCATGGAGAGTCTGAGGACATATGGGGTGTAACCGAGTTGGAACTCGATGAGATCTCGGGTTTCACATTGCCATTAGGATAGATTTTCCTTTTGTGCGCAATTACCTCTTTTCAGGAATTGCTTCCTTTTGTATTGCTCATTTGAGCCACACTTTTCCAATCAATAAAATGCATATTCAGTCAAATAATTTTGTTTTTGTTTTTCATTACCGCTTTGATTGCAAAAACATCCTGATTATTTTTGATAAAGAATTTTGCATTTTAAAACATACAGGTTTCCTTCCAATGCATGTTTATAAGATTGAAAGCTTGAAATCTTATTTGGAAGGTTGAGTGACCCAAGTGTTGAAATCTTGACACGCCTGGGGCACGGTTTTATCTGACGATCTGTTTTGCAGGAACTGTTAGATAGTTTCACTCACTTGCAGGTTGTGGTGTGGAAGCTTTGTCACAGATCCCCAGAGAGTCCGACCAGGGACGAATGAATATGAAAGAATGACGAAGACGTTGAGACGTACGACGTTCCTTGATGATAATCAAGAAGACTCTTCAAAGTCGGAAAATTGAAAAGTATGTATAAATCCCAGGAGTACGTTCTCGTCGAGCGCGGAACGAGTTGGAATACAAGATGATGGAGCAGAAAAGGTCCAGACGAGTCTGGGAATTCTCAAAAGTGGAAAGCCGATGCGAGTATTGGAGGTGGATACCATGGTTCGATGAGTCGACGGGTGTTCTGTACTTACTTTTCTCATGTCCCAGCTAAGTCCCCAAGCAGAATCATAGGACTAGCTCCCCAGCAGACTCAAGGTTTGTAACTTCTCCAGCCGAGTCAGGATGGTTATTCCCGGCAGGTTTACAACGGTGTTTCCTCAGCAGCCAGGCCAGAAGGTTGCTACTCCCCGAGTGGAGCGGGTTTCAAAGAAATATATCTCCAGCAGTTCCCCGAGTGGAGCGGGTTTTCAATGAAATATATCTCCAGCAGTGTTCATCCTACCAGTGGACTGGACAAGTTTCCGTAGCAGGCCGATATCTGCATCCCCAACTGAGTGTATCCTACATGTGGATTGCATGGGTAATCCCCAGCGGAGTAGCATTCGTTTCCCCTAGCAGGGTCTGGGTGGTTATCCCCAGCAGGTGGAAGATTTCTATTTCCCCAGCGGAGTATCTGTGAGCATTTCCCCAGGGAAGTCGTCAGGTATTTGTGAGGGTTTCCCGAAGCAGAGTTGGGATTGATATCCCCAGCTAGTCGAAGACTGTTGTATCCCCACAGAGTGTTGGTGGTGCTTATCCCCAGCAGTTTCCCGAGCGGATTGGGTGCAAAGGAGGTTCTTCCCCAGCAAGGGTTACCTTTTCCCAGCAGCAGTGCTATTCCCCAGCAGGGTGGAATCGGAGTATTGACGAGTTCCTCAGCAGAGTGTCTTGTATTCCTCAAAAGAGTCCCTTGAGGGGGATGCTTTTTATGCATTCATCATGTAGAGTAAGCATAGCATGTTGCATAGAAAAAATAAATCGCGTAGCATTTCCATAATTGTGGAGCATTACGCAGAAAAAGATCATGCATCATTGCAAGCATAGAGCTAGTCTCAAGCCGTGGTTACCGTTTGAGAGGTGGTTGTGCCAGAAGCGAAGATGTTACTCTGTGGAGTTTAGCATCATGACGTCAGATCAGCAATGTTCCCCAGTAGTGCGATATTGGAGGAAATGTTTCCGTCGAACAGAGATGGAAATAAAATCAGAGGACGTTACGCGATCAGCGCGATTCAAGCCGTGATTACCGCTTGAGGATTGGTTTTATCAGACAGTGAAGGTGTTACTCCGAGGAGTCTAGCATCATGGTTTTAATCAAGGATATTCCCCAATAGTACGGTACTGGAGGGTAAGTTTCTGTCGAGCAGAAATGGGAATGTGAATAAAGAAAGTTTCGGGGTCCAAAAAGAAAAACAAGAAGGAAGATAATCCCCAGCTAAACGCGAAGTGTTTGTCTGCCAGGTTTGAATAGAGAGCAGTCGGCTCAGGGCTCGTCATCCTCAGCATGGGTCGTTGCGGCAATCCGGCCAGTTTCCGATTCCCAGATCGAAGAGGTTCTCAACAGTCAGGACGAAGAACTTGTGGCACTCCGGCCAGTTTCCGATTTCCAGATCGAAGAGGTTCTCAACAGTCAGGACGAAGAACTTGTGGCACTCCGGCCAGTTTCCGATTTCCAGATCGAAGAGGTGGTCAACCATCAGGACGAAGAACTTGTGGCAATCCGGCCAGTTTCCGATTCCCAGATCGAAGAGGTTCTCAACAGTCAGGACGAAGAACTTGTGGCATTCCGGCCAGTTTCCGATTTCCAGATCGAAGAGGTTCTCAACCATCAGGACGAAGAACTTGTGGCACTCCGGCCAGTTTCCGATTTCCAGATCGAAGAAGCTCATGATGATTAGATCGATGCAGCTTGCGGCAATCCGGCCAGTTTCCCGGTATCCAGACCGAAGTGGTATCCAGACCGAAGAGGTGTTCAGACCAAAGTGGTGTTCAGGCCAAGAAAATGAAAAAAGAAGAGAAAATTCCGGGGTTCTAGAAAATGAAAAAGGAGAGCGGGGTTCAAATGCAGAGATCCGAGGATCGTTAGCGCAGAAAATTCTGGGGTTCAAGAAAATAAAAAATAGAGAAAACCTTGGGGTTCAAGAAAATGAAAAAAGAAAGGAATAATAATCCCGAGCGGATGGGTGGTGTTCAGGCCATGGTTATCCCTGCGTTACCATTTATTTTGGTATCCGGGTCGACGTTGTTCAGAGATTGTTTCTTCGCCGATGCTGACAGGCGTTGTTAATTATATCCCGATCAGAGTGCAAATTGTTCGTCTGTTCTTGGTATTCAATCACTCTTCATCCTGATCATCTGAAAGCCGAGGCTATTCGTATCGACAGGTTCACAGTGGATTGAATAGGGGCAGCTGTAACACCTCAAAATTTGCCCTCCTCTCTTGGGACTAGCATTATCATTGTACATATCATTTTAGGTCATTAGGCATTGCATATTGCATATCATGTGGTTACATTGTGCAAGCTATACTCTCAAGTCTTGATCAGAGGATGAGAAAGTCTAAGTGCAAGCCTAGGGTTTACTGACTGATCATTGGCCATCTGCGGATTGGGCAGTGAATTAGGGTTTTCATGATTCTCAATGGACCTTGATCTTCATCTTGATTGCAATGATACATCATCATCATCATGGTTGGATGTCATCAGGAGATTGAAGCTCATTCCTTGAGATTAGGGTTTTGACCACTGGTCAACCCTAATCAATTGCATTGGGTCAATCAAGGCTTAATCAGGAGATGGGGTCTGTGATGGTTATGGGGTTCATAATATGATTATTTTGTGCTTATTGAGGCTAGGGTTTCACCCTTGAGCCATTTCAGTTGAAGATTGGGGCTCAGATTGATCTATGCATTGCCAAATTCATCTATCAGATGAAAAAGTCAACTGTGGTCAACTGTACATGATTTGATGGATTTGGAGGTGGAAATGAGTTGGATACACTTCATTCATGTTGGAACAAGTTTTATTTTACATCTCAAAGCTTAAGAATGAAGAAAATCAAGTCAGGACAAAAACTGCCAAAAATAGAAAGTGACTTGTAATGAAAGTTTCCAAAAATGGAAAGTTTTGACCTCAAAGCCATGTGTCCAAATAAGCTTCAAATGAAAATTTGTTCAACATGAAAGTTGTAGATCTTGTTCTCACCTTTCCAAAAAGTCCAAGAAATTGAAAATCCCATGTATGGTTGGAAAGTTATGGCTCAGTGAATTTCAAAAATGACCCATAATCAGGAGGCCATAATTTCCACATGGTTTGTCCAAATTGCAAGTTCTTTATATGCACAAACTCCATTTGACATGTACTTTCATGGTGCATAATTGGATTTTTCCAAAAGTGGTCAATGCAAAAAGTCAATTTTCAACTGGACAGTTAAAATGGACCAAGGGCAAAATTGTCCAACTTGTGAAATAATTGGAATTTTTGAGTGGGGATTTTTGCTACACCTCACAAATGGTATTTGAAATTTGTTGGAATCATCATTTCATGGCAAAGGCTTGTGGTTTGGAATTTGGCTTGAAAAATGAAAGTGCAAAATTGGACATTAAGCTATCACATGGTGAAAATCAAAAATATGCATCCAATGAGAGTGAAACAAGTTGCAATAGTTCATGACAGGTATTTAGAAGTTGTACAGCTGTTCATGAGGTGGCAATGAGCTGGCTTTGGAAAATACCATTTTGTCCCTCACTTGAAATTAACCACTTTCACTAACAAATGCATTTGGTTAATTAAACATGTTTAAGTGATGATTAAGCACACATATATATTCCTAATCTCATTCTAATCCTAACAGAAAAAATCATTTCATCAAATTCAGATCTGAAACTTTCCAAATTCTCTCAAAATCTCAAGAACACCATAAACACAAAACTTCATCAAACTTCATCAAATCTCAACCAATTCTCGAAATTCTTTTTGCATCCAACTTCTTTCATCATCATCATTGGCTGTTTGTGGAAATTGGAGTGCAAGGAATACTGATTCTCGACTGTTCTAAGAAGCATCATCAATGGTGAATTCGGATTTGGAGCATTAGAAGCAAAGGCAAGCGGATTTGAATGCATCAAACATCTTCCTCATCATCCTAGTTCATCTGTTTTGTGGAATTGAGGCTCAAGAACAGCTAGAATCACACTGCCATAACAGGTATGTCGAAATTCGAATCTCAAGATTTGCTCGATGCTTATGTGTGTTTTGAAGAGCATGAAACGTAGGTCATTGTGATATAGTTAGTTTTGAGAATGACGAACTGTAGTGCATGAAATCTGGATTTGAATTTTTGTGTCCACACCCTAACATGATCGATTCGCATGATATAGCAATTGTTAGGTTAAAATAAGTTCATATTTGGATTGTACATGTTCATACGGTTCTAACGGATGCTCATTTGCTCGTTTTGGTTAAGATTTCATGTTCATCGATTTTTTGAGTGTTCTGGAAATGTTTTGAGTGAAGACGATGATAAGAGCTTGCTTGATCCGTTTTTCCATTCAAATTTTTGAATTAGCTGTTTCCCGCTCCCGCCATCATTATTTACAGAAATGCCATTGTCAAATTTCAATTAATTAATATTAATTCAAATAATTGTAAAAAATTCATAAACATGTTAGAAAATTCATAAAAAATCATAGAAAATTCAGAAAAATATGAGAGTTGTTTCTTTGACTTCCTTGTTGACTGTAGATGTTTTTTGACCTATTGGTCAAAGTTGTGCATGGTAATATTTGTGTTTGCCCTAGGGATCTTTAACATGTACTCATTTTTGATACCTTGTGCCAAATTCAATGTGAAATTCTCATGCTTACAAATAAATGTCTGGAAATTTTTGTGGTAATTCTAGACACATCAATGGAGATTTACATGTAAATTTCATGAATTTTTGATACCTGATCATTGAGTTATGAATTTTGGAACTTAGGTGTGACAATTTGTGTCACACCTCATTATGTCAATTTGCTGGATTTGTTTGAATGGCCTATACTTGTTAGAATGATGTGAAATTTTGCATGATGGTTGATTAACATGTTAGGATGCTATGTGAATTTTGTGGAAATTTATGTGGCATTTTCAAATTGATTGCTATTTTTCATCTCTGGTGGTTGAATTTACAAGTTCATGTGACATAGGTTGGTAGAATCAATGTGAAATGCTCATATGGTATTGTGTGATCATGAAATTTGATATGCTTGTAATAGACACATGATGTGACATCCCTGCTTTGGTCCCATCCATTTCTTTACTGTTTTCATTGAGTTATGAATTTTTGAAGTGGAAGCATGTGTTGATGTTGTGATTTGGAGCATATAATTGTGTCTGTTTTTGTTGATTTTCATTGACATGGTTCCCTTTGCCCAATTAAGCTGAAATTTGGTGTGCCATACCTGGATTAGGTCCTGTTTAGGTATAATTTATTTGAGATTTTTTGGATTTGTTTTGATATGGATTTGAATGCAATAGTTCTGTTTGGATGTTTGGTGCTTCATTTGACATAAGTTGAATTGTTTTGTGCTTAAAATGAACATGATGAATGATATGGACATGGGATTAATTGTGTTGGCTCTTGTTTGACATTAATTTGACTTTGGTTAGAGATACCTTGCTGTTTAGGAATTTTTCTTGCCTTTGGACCCTAGGCTTGGCCTAGTGGTCTAGTTGCTAACATTTGATTGATTTTTCAGGATGAAAGGTACAATGTGTATGGAGAATGAATTAAGTTAAATGCAATTGATGTTGTTTGATGTTTGTACACTAACATAACATTGTTTTGTAGGTTGTGAAGTTTGGGATTGAGCTTTGAGCTTGCTTTGTTGTTCATTGATCTGTATAGATTAACTGATTGAACTTTTGCTGTTTAGTTTTGTCTGTCTGAGTACTAACTGTGTTTGACTGTTTCCAGGTACTTTTAGTTGCTCAGTTCCTTGTGAACTTTTGCTTTGCTTTGCTTAAGCAACTTGCATTGAGGTAGGTCTTCCTAACTTCATGTAGTCTGGAGACCCGGCTGTTACCGGGCCGGGCAAATAAATGTCTGAAGTCCTCCTTAAGAGGCGATGAATGTGATTGTTTAATTTTGTGCCTAAGCAGGTAAAGTCCTTAATCAAGGCAATTGGTGGAAGGTAGGGATAAGCAATCTATCCCCCACTATTCAGTTGAGTCTTCTCCTTGCTCCCATTACATGGTTGTAGCATTGAGATCCTAGCCCAAGATCTCGTGCAGTGCACATTGTGTCAGAGTCTCTGAGTATAGAAGGGTTCCCCCATTCTGGACCCATGCTCATTTGTCAGAAGCTCTCCCTGGTTAGGGATAAGAGCTGTGAGGTCTCATCCTCACTTCATCCTTTCATCTGCTTCACCTTAGCCTCGTAATGGCAAGGTTAAGAGCAAACCCAGCCCGTACAGACGACTAGCTTCGGCAGTCAAACCTATTGTGTGAGCCACTTGTTTGGTTATAGTGCGTGCTGTGTGGATATCTGTTTGAGATGCTTGTTCTCATTTGATGTATGCTTGAATTATTTTGTATGCTTGTGTGCTGGCTTCTTTCCTGGATAGGAGTAGTTTGCTTATGCAAGTAGGATAGAAAACTGAACTTAGGGTAACGATGCATGACAACACTAGGCTCGAGTCCAGCTCCCTAGTAGTGTGTCTTTCCCCGGTTTCTGGTTAGCAATTCAGTCCCTTTCAGGGGAACTACATCGCCCTGATCCTCGTTCCAGACGAGGTATGTAGGCAGGTGGTCGTGCGAGACCACTCCGGGCAACCTTTTTCTTTCTTGTGTGTGTTTGCTTGTTATCTGATTATGTATGTTTGGGTTCGGATGCCGACGTAAGCCCAGTGATTGGCTGTCGGGCTCGACGTTTGCCCTTTTGAGTGTGTTTTGGTTCGGATGCCGACGTAATTCCATCCAGTGGTTGTCGGGCTCCATGTTTGCCACCTTTGTGCGTTTCGTGTTGTTTGGCGTGCGTAAGCCGAACTACAGTGGCTCTGATTCTTGTTCCAGACAAGATATGTAGGCATAAGGTGCGATACCTTATCGAGCTCCCTTCTTCTAACCCCACCTGCGTTCCCTGTGTGTGTGTGTGATGTTTTAGCAACCTATTCTTTATTCTAGGACGTGGATCCCGTCGAGTACGACGGACGTGAGGGGTGCTAATACCTTCCCCTTGCGTAACCGACTCCCTTACCCTTTCTCTCTGGTCGCGAGACCATGTTCTTTCCAGGTTTCTCTGAGCGTTTCCTTTCCCTATCTTGGGATAAATAACGCGCAGTGGCGGCTCTATGTGTGTTTTATTTTGAGCTTCGCCGGTTGATTTTTCGCAGGATGCGACAAGTGGCCAACTTAGCATCTTTATAGGACGCAAATGAAGAAGTTCCTTTCTTAATAGGCTCAGCAATAGATAAAGCTTGGAATGGAGTTCCAACTTCATCCTCAGCGTCTATATAAGAGAAGGAAGACAAATGACTGACCAAAGGAGCCTTTTCTCCCCCTACCACCACCAGCTTCTTGTTTTTGACAAACTTTAATTTTTGGTGTAGGGTGGATGTCACGGCGCCTGCCTCGTGAATCCATGGTCTGCCCAACAGACAGCTATACGATGTGTGAATGTCCATGACCTGGAAGGTGATCTGGAAATCACTTGGTCCAATCTTGACTTGGAGCTCAACCTCTCCAATCATAGTTTTACGGGACCCATCAAAATCTTTCACCACCACTCCACTCTGCCTCATGGGAGGCCCCTGATATGACAATTTAGCAAGAGTGGACTTTGGCAACACATTTAATGATGACCCAGTGTCCACCAGCACATTGGACATGGCATCACCTTTGCAGCTCATAGAGATGTATAAAGCCAAGTTGTGGTCTCTTCCCTCCTCGAGGAGATCAGCATCCCAAAAACTCAAGTTGTTACAAGCGGTGATGTTTGCAACAATACTGTCAAATTGTTCTATTGTGACATCATAATCTACATACGCCACATCCAACACCTTCTGCAGAGCTTCTCGGTGTGGTTCTGAATTCATCAGCAAGGATAGTACAAAGATCTTCGTTGGCGTTTGTAGAAGTTGATCTACCACGTTGTACTCACTTCTTTTGATGAGCCTCAGCATCTCATCACAGTCTTCCTTCGTATTGCCACTCTGGCCAGCAGAGGCAGGAGCTCTTACAATGGAGGTAGGTTTGGCATCAAGTGCCAAATTCAGAGCATTAACAGCAATCCCAACCGGGCGTTCGGCATAATCAGCAGCATCAGCCCTTCGAACATCAACTTGAGGTTTCGGCGGAGCCGAGAAGACACGACTGCTATGGGTCAGGCCGCTGATGTCGGCAATATTAACAATAGAGGTAGAGGGCAGGGGCACCTCTTTCCCATCCTCTAATGCTACATCATTGTAGCGATAGGGGACCGCCTTCTCAGAAGAGTATGGACCAGGGCCAGCTGGTTTAATGGTCAAAGAAGGAGAAGCCTTTTGCTTGCTATCATCGTACTTGATGACAACAGGCTCAGGGATCCGAAATACTGGAGAAATTACATTGACTTCTTCAGCATCTTCATTAACATTTCTGTTCTGAAGTATCTCAATGACTCCTCCATCCAGCATTTCTTGAACATCTTTGCGGACTTGGCGACATCCTCTTTGATTGACATTGCAAACTCGGCATCTATCGTGGTCGTGCTCGTAATGACTGTACTCACACAGAAGTTTATACATCTCGACCAGAGATTTTCGAATATGGCTGACATATTTGACTTTGTATTTACTAGGACAACCCTGGACCATGTTGACAGATTTCCCATGCTCGGGCAATGGGTTCTTCTTTACATTAGGACCTACATCCTCGAAACACAAAATACCACATCTCACAAGGTCTTGAACCTTGGTCTTCATTGGGTAGCAGTTTTCCGCATCATGTCCGGGAGCACCGGAATGATAAACACAGTGTAATTCGGGCTTATACCACCACTGAGGGTTGGTAGGTATAGCCGGTGGGTCTCGTGGAGTAATCAATTTCCTCTCTATCAAAGAGGGATATAATTCTTCATATGTTATAGGAATAGGATCGAAGGTGACCCTCTTCCTCTCGTAACTTGTACTGGCTTGATTACTGTTTCGAGGCTGGTAGGCCTGCTGTTGAGGACGGTGCTGTTGTTGTTGATATTGCGGATGTTGCTGTTGCTGATTATTGTTGTGATGCTGATACTGCTGATTGTCTCTGAAAACAGGTGCTATGTGAGCCACCTGATGCTGGTTACCGGCGGGATGCACGGTCTTCCTCCTCACCGAGGGTCTACCTTGTTTAACATGGGAGGTCACAACATGTGCCTCGCCATCTTTCTTTTTTCCAAACGTGCCATACCGTTTGGAAGAAGAGCCTTCCTCTCTGGTCAGGCGCCCTTCCTTGACTCCCTCTTCCAGGCGCATCCCCATGTTCACCATCTCGGTGAAGTCAGAAGGAGCGCTGGAAATCATCCGCTCATAATAAAAAGAACTAAAGGTCTTCAAAAAGATCTTGGTCATTTCATTCTCCTCCAGCGGGGGCACAATCTGTGATGCTACCTCTCGCCACCTCTGGGCGTGCTCTTTGAAAGTTTCCTTGTCCTTATGGGACATGGCTCTCAACTGATCCCTATCGGGAGCCATATCCACGCTATACTTGTATTTCTTGACGAAGGCCTCGCCAAGGTCGTTGAAGGATCGAATGTTCGCGCTATCCAAGCCCATATACCATCTTAGGGCAGCACCGGACAAACTGTCATGGAAGTAGTGAATGAGAAGTTGGTCATTGTCGGTCTGAGTCGACATTTTCCTGGCATACATGACCAGGAGGCTGAGAGGGCAAGTATTTCCCTTGTACTTTTCAAAGTTAGGTACCTTGAACTTCACATGGATTTTGACATTAGGGACCAAATAGAGTTCAGCAGCAGACTTGCCAAAAAGGTCTTTTTCTCGAAGAGTTTTCAATTCCTTGCGGAGCTCAAGAAACTGATCATTCATAGCATCCATCTTTTCATAGACATCTGGGCCCTCAGACGGCTCAAAATGATAGATGGTGTCGTCTACTTTGGGCATAGTATGCACGACAAGAGGAGGAACGGCTAGGATCGGGCTAGATGCCGGTAGAGAAGCAAAGGTGGGTGCAGGACCCTCAGGCATGAAGTTAGGAGGCATCCCCCACGGAAACCCGGTTGGCATGGTTGTTGGTGCAAAGTGGGTGTTGGCCGCAGGCATGGTTGAAGAGACAATCTCGGAGATGACTGTCCTCTGGGGAGGAGTTGAAGGTGTCGGAGACGACTGGCTCTGTGCAGCCATGAGTGACTCCATCCGGGCAGTCAATCTAGCTACTTCCTCCTTAAGCTCACGGTTCTCTTGTTCCAAATGATCCATTAGTCTTGATGTGTTGGCTCGGGTGTAGTACCGGTGAGTCAGCTTGTCTTCAAAATAAATGAAGAACACAGAGTTAGACCATAGAACAAGAAGCCTGGAGCAAAACCTGCTTATGCACATCCTGCCCTTCAAGCCTTGGGGATCTTTACCCTCCTAAAAGAACACACCCTCTAATAGAATGTTATTGGGTTTATCCTTTAAGGGGAACCCAAGCTGACGACGTGCCAAAACGGGGTTGTAGTTAATCCTACCACATGTACCAAGAAGAGGCACATTGGAGAATATACTGCAAGAGTCAATAATCTGCACACCATCATATACACGGTTGTACCAAAAGATATCATCATTAGTGAGAGACATAAGTCTCATGGACCACCGTAGACATCCTTTGTTCTCGTTGAAGGTGACCGTCTGTGGCAAGTGCGAAATAAACCACTTGTACAACAGAGGCAAACAGCATACAATGGTACCACCACCCTTTGCATTCCTCATATGTAAAGAGAAATAAGTGTCACCCAATAGAGTTAGAACGGAATTAAGAGTAGAGAAGATCCTAATAGCGTTCACATCCACAAACTTGCCCATAGATGAGAAGTACAAATATGGCCTCAAAGGCGTCCTCACTCATGGACTTCCCATACATAGTAGCTTGAGCAATGAGGAACTCAGAAGGGAGACCTTGAATTCCACCTTTGGTAGTCATATGAGCACCAACCAGAGATTCATCTATATGCAACATATCAGCTACCTCTTGAGAAGTAAGAACACTCTCTAAGCCACTGAACGGCAACTGGTCTAGAATAGGTATACCCACAAGGTAGGCATACTCCTCAAGCGTGGGCAAAAGCTGGAAATCCGGAAATGTGAAGCAACGGTACAAGGGATCATAGAACTGCACCAATACACTCATCAATCCTTCGTCCACTTGAGTAGTTAGAATAGATAGAAGCTTCCCAAAACGAGCCTTGAAACCCAAGGAATCTAATACATAGGATGTCAAATTCCTTAGCTCTTTCAAGTCTGGTTGTCTGAAACTGTACTTCTTTATATTCCTTCTTTGTCTTTCCATGTTTGAAAATTTGCAAATAGACCTCTTAAGTTCCTTGAAAATTTTCTCATTATTGATGATATGGATGCAAATGGGTGCATGAATGCATGAATGCAACAATCACACTCAAGGATCAAGCAAAGCACACCAAACAAAGGTCATGGGATGGATCATGTCATCCTTAATATCAATCATCCATTTTGATGGATTATGGTTTACACCTTATCAACACCCAAGTTCCATTGATATTAAGGATACAAGAACGGATTAACCATGAATCAAGGGTTTGTTGCAAGTCACGAGCATGGAGTCTTGGTTAAGAACCACCCAAAGGGAGTGTACTAGGGTTTAACCCTGCCAAACATGTTCTACAAGAGGTTCCCATAGTCATTATCCCATCTTTCGGATATTATCAGATAAACGACTACTCGTATTCCAAAAATATTCTCAAGAGAGACTCTTATGAGTGTAGTATCGCATAACAATCGTATCAAATCTTACACTTGAACGACTTTCGCACTACTTCCTAAGAATAGGCCAAGATGGGCTTGGTAAACTAAGATCATTAGCTTCTAAGATATATATTGGAAAGAGTAATGTCTAACCACAACTACTTGTGTGACATTATTGATCCCAACATGACCTCTACCAAGTGAATGGGCTTGCAAGTCAACTTGCTAAGGAATAACTCCACACAAGTCAACAAGACTATGCCATTCTCCTATCCTAAATGCACTCGAGTTCGGGTATAGAACTCATCTCACAAAGATCACCAAGCATACAAGGAAATAATATTCAAGCAATTCAATCATTACATACAATACAGTAATCCCATATTGCACGAAAATATGTCACAAAAATAATATACACAAGAATACAACAAATATGAAAAGTAGGCAAAACCCACTAGGCAAATTTCCCTAGCAGTGTCGCCACTTTTCTGTAGAGGGGTATTCGTTACCATTAGAGATATAGACTAAATCTAAGGTAAATCATACATGTCGAGTCGCCACCGCACTTCTATTTATCCAAAGGAATGGTTAGAAAGCGAACAAAAACCTAAAAGTTTTATCGAATCAAAAACTAGTAAAAATGTCAGAGATTGGGGTAAGGGGGTTGGTTATGCAATGGGAAGGTTTTAAGCACCCAAAACATCCTAGGTACTCTTAGGGAGCCCTTTTCACATTTGTTGTAAGGTTGATATTTTTGTGAAAATTTGTTTGTGCAAACATGATTGAAGAGATGAGAAGAGAATATACAAGTTATTTACATTTTGTGTTTGGATGGATAAACCCATTGCCTATGTACCATCTTAAAAAAAGATTAGGATCAAAATCTCGTAGTTCGAGGTAAAAATCTAAAAAAAAACAAATTGGTGAATTGATTGGTCCAAAAGCCTTAAGGTCTTTTGTTATCCAAGGGAGAAAACTCAATTCAAAAACCACAAATCCACCATGTGAGGATAGCTTCAACATGCTAGTGAGGGGTTAACTCTATAATAAGTATGGAAGACTCATTGTCCATCACTAAGGATATAGGTGAGTATTACATCTACCTCAAGGATAACTCAAACCTAATAGCTAAAGGTTACGAAAAGTTTTGATTAAGAAAGTGGCCATTGAAACCACAAAAGAAACATTTGAATGGGTTATATTTACCAATGAAAAGTATTTACAAAATATGGTCAAAGTTGACTTAAAAGTTCAATTCAAAATAAGTGTTATGGAAAAGAAGTTTGAAAATCAAAAGCATAAGGCTTAGGTTTCTAAAGTTGAAAACAAGTGTTAAATGTTTGCACAAATTTTTTGGCTTGGGTTAGAGTGGAGGGAAGAAAAAGAATGGCTAAAGTCCTAATCATACAAGAGATGAGGGATAAGAAACAAGACCACAAATGGAGTTCCTCTCTTGAGATCATATTGATGATCCAATTAGCTCCCTTCCTTTGGAATATGCAAGCAAAATAATTGGTAAGCTCAAGCAATCAACATAATCAAACAAGCTCTTAGAAGTTCCCTAATGGCTCTTGTATCTTTCACTTTGGATGGACATGGCAATGGGTCTTCAATTTGAGCTCTCATAGGATCCCCTAGCACAAAAGCACACACATCAAAGAATTCTATGAAGTAAATCCAGAATGGACAAGAGCAAGTTTAGAGGTTTGGTCCTTCTTATCCATCTTCAACATTAAGGTCCTTTTACTCTAATTTGCATAGGGAAAATCCTAGAAACTAAGTCAATTTGTCCATTTCTTTGAATTTAGTCCACAACAATCAAAGCAAAACACAAGCACAATAAGATATACACAATTATGTGCTCAAGTGAGAAAAAGGCAAATTGCATTAACATAAAGATGTGCTCAAATGAGCAAAGGAAAAAGCAAATGAATAATATGTACAAGAATAGTAAATTGCATAAATGTAAAGTGCAAGAAGTAAATGTTAATGGTTAATGGTTAGTGTGCCATAAGGCAAATTTAGCGCTATGTTAAGCAAACGTAATTGGACTTATGTAGAAGTCACAACTATCTGAGGTCGTTCAATAATAATGTAGGCAACAACATAAGTTATAGGTCTTGATTAGTGAATCAAACTCCAACAACTTGCCATGCCAAAAAGAAGATGAGAAACGATCTTGTATTGATTTAGGTTCTTTGCATGATTTAGGAAGCAATCTATCCTTAATGCAAAGCCATTCACTTGATCCATGATCAAGATGAATTAGATTTGAATCAAGGAATATTAAACCTCCATGTATCAATGCTAACCACCAATCCTTAACTCATTGATCAAAAAAGAGAAAAAAAGAGAAGAAGAAGAAGAAGAAGATGAAGAATTAAAGTGCATTAATTGAAATGGAATGAGATAATCAACAAGTATTGACCAAAGATAGAGAAGATCAAGGTCAAACAAAAGACAATAGAAGCAAAATGAAGATTAGAAATAAGGAAACAAATAAAATATTTTTTGGCATTTTTAATATTAAAATAAAACTTGAATTAAAATAATAAAGGTCAAACTTCAAACTCACTTCAAATCAACTTTGAAAAGTCCAAGTGAATTATCACAAGTTCAACAAGGTCAAACAAAGTTTGACAAAAAATTTCAGCATTTTTAAAAGTCAGGAACTATTTTAAATCAATTAAAAATGCATAAAAATAACCTAATTGAACTAAAATCTCAAATCAATTAATAAATTGATGAGAATGTTTTTCATGGATCTATCATCATTCAAAGAGGTTAGAAAAATATTTTTGTATTTTTTGGATATCAAAAACTATTTTAAATGAATTAAAAATAACCAGAAAAGAGAAAATTACTAAAAAATATCAAATGATAAAATAAAAAATATTAAAAATCATTTTTAGAAAGTAGAAATTAAAAGGAGAAGAATGAAATTGGTCCCATAATTTTTGGACCAATAATGAGAGAGATATGAATTTTAGAAAAAAAATGGAATTAAAAGAAATTAAAATCACAAAATAGAAAATTGGAAAAAGCGTGAGCCATTGGATCTGAGCTCATTAGTTGAGCTGGAAAATCAAAGAGTCCATACGCGCGCGCCTACCATGTTCCTTGGTCAATGCATCACATGTGGCATTATGGAAAGTCATAACATTGGACGCTTAGGATTAGATCTGGAAAAACAAATGGAAGGCCTAGATCTAATCTGGAGGCCAGACGGTGGCTAGCGCCACCGTCTTCTCCGGCTAGCTCCGGCGAGGTTCAAAAATTGCAGAGGAAAAAATGGAAACCAAAATGCACGATCCAGGCATCATTTGAAAGCTGGGGTGATGTACATCACCCCTGTACCACTCAATTCCATTATAGATCTCTAGATTGTGAGAAATCAGAAGTGGAAATTCTGTGGTGTTCATATGAACTTCATGATTTTCAAAAATTGAAAGCATAACAATGTTGCCTCTATGCAGAGGACTTCAGATCACACAAAAACAAAGCAAATAGAGCAATATACAAGTTGGTTCGAAGCAAATAACAGTTGAAGTAAACCTTTGAATTGCAAGGCTTTGAGTCAAGATCTGTGGATGCTTTTGCTAACAGTAGGCACTATGGATCAAGGGGAGAAGGTTTAGGAACTTTGAGATCTGAAGATTGATCAATGAAATCAAAATTTAGATCTGAAAAATTTGAAGAGAAATGAAATAGTTCCTTTAGTGATGGCTAGGATTTCAATTCAGCAGCAATTGGGGCGCCTTCAGGTTGCTAAATTGAGAGGCCAAGGCATTGTATTTATAGCTGAAGCAATGCTGAATGCATGAATCAAAACCTGCATGAATGGAAAGGGCCTCCATGCATGGGCCTGTACAGGCGCATGGAGGGCCCAATTCTAAATGGAAATGAAAGCTTATGCATGATGCAAGTAGAATGGACGTGCAGATTGGATTGTATCAGCTCATGCATGGCAATTGAAATGATTTTCAAAAAATGCACTATTACATTCAAGTCTTCGAAAATGCCATGTCCAAAACTGAAATGCAACCTTATGAGTAATGGTTGGAAAGCTTGTTGCATAAGTCACAAATGTTATGTTGATCAAAACTCCATTTGGGACTTGGAAATTAATGAAAATTGAACTTAAAGTGTAGGGTGCAAAACATGCATATGTGAAATTTTCAAAATTGGCCAAAGTTCAAGCCCTTTTGTCTCAATGATGAGAGCTCCAAATGACAAAATCTTCAGCATGATAGTTGTAGATATTTTCAAGGCACTTAATTTGGACCTAAATTTTGCATCATTTGGATTTTTGATGAAGACGTTATGGGCACTTGAAGTTGGACTTTTTCACATTTCAATGCATTTGGTCCAAAGTGACCTATAATGTTTTGCATTATCACATGTATTTCTTTTGAGATTTTGGAATCTTGCTCAAAATAACATTTTAAGTAGACATATTAAGATTTCCAATGCATTTGGTCTCACTTACAAATCATGAAAAATGAATAAGTTATGTCCTTGGGAAGTTTACCCAAAATTAGGGTTTCATTCAAAATGACCTATAATGTCTTGGAATGGGTGATGACCTTCCCTAATTAAAATCAACTTTTGATGAACATGAAAGTTGTTCATATGTTCCTTAAGAACATTTTTTCTCTTGGGGTCATCTCCATTTGACCCTCACATGAAAAGTTAGGTTTCAGTGTAATTCAAAATAGTTAGATGAATTGACTGATCAACTTCTCAAGTCCAAAACTCATATCTTGATTAATTGATCATTGAGGGCACTCAAATAAGTTCAAATATGCATTAAATGATGAATTAAAGAATTTCCCTTGATTGTATTTGACCATGGGTTGAGGTTGCTTCATGAGCAAGGCACAGTTGATGAATAGATGAATTAGGGTTTCCTTGGGAAACAAGCCTTAAACCCTTTGATTTGCTTTGATCAAAATGATGAATTAAGATACTTGGGAGGCATATTTGATTGATTAGATCTTTGAGAACCATATCCATGTTTGCCTTCATCTTCTCTTGACCATATCAATGCATATAGGATCTTCTAGAAGCTTTTGACCTTGTGACTGCAAAAGCTACAAACAAGAGGTGTTAGTGACATATTTTTGTGCTCTTGTTTAGTGAATAAAATGAGAAAAGCAATAATATACAATTCAACCATGCTTGGTGATCTCAAACCAACTCTCAAGAGGTCCCACCAAAAGGTAAGGAGCCAATATGCTTATGATCCTTGAGACAATGTAAATTCAATGTTATGATGCCATGAGGGATCTTAGGGTCAAAATTAGGGTCTTATAATCGGGATACCGGTTACTGGGTATAAAATGATGACCAAATCAAAGGGAGAAACAATCATTACCAAACAAGGGTAAATGAAAGATGACTCGCTGGGGATAAATTGCTTTAATTAGAGCAATTGTCCTAGAGATATATATCAACAGTTACTGGGTGGTATACTCAAAATATGAAGGAATATCAATACTGAATATTGGATAAAGATAACCAACAAAGAGGGGATTACATCTACCGGTTACTGGGTAGAAAACCAAAGAAGAGAGTACCCGTCATCGGTTAGGATGAACAAATATCAGGGATTAACTCTACAAGGGGACAAAATGGGGTTTACAACTACCGGTTACTGGGTAGAAGACCGCAGAAATAGGACTTACAACTACCGGTTACTGGGTAGAAGGCCATGACATCCGCTGGGGGGAGAATGAACAATTACTGTTTACTGAGCAATTGGTCATCTGAACCACAGGGAAGCGGCAGGGGAAAAATAACTAGAGGAGTCAATCTAGGGACAAACTAGAAAGACGCAATGAAACAAGACTCAACCCAATAAGGATATAACTCAGGGGAGTAATTCCATCCCAATACATATTTAGGGAAGAAACTGAAACAAAAATCATCCACGAGGACATAACTCAGTGGGGAATATGGAAGAAAGGATAGACACTTTCTGCCTATGGGGCTGACTCTATATGGAGAGATCAGACACAATCATCTACTTGGGGAAATATTTCATCACTAGCAGGAGATAACAAACAAAGATATATGACAAAGAATGCAACATGAATATTTGAATGATATAATTATGCATGTATATGCGTGATTCATGTATGATTGATGCTGACAAACAGACATATCTAACACAAACAGGTCCAAGGATCAATGGACAGACATCCGATACAACATCTCGAAAGAGAAAGCCAAACCCACGGGAGAAAATCCAATCTGATGGGGGGGGCAAAAAATACCAGGAAACACCACTCATAGTTGAGGATCGAGAAAAGTCGCTGCCAAGGACAAAGACCACTGCTAGAGGAACAAGCAGGATCACCGGGGATCAGAGACCGCTGTTGGGAATAAGCAAAGGGTCACAACCACCAAAGTTGGGGATCTTCCAACAGTGCGCAGAGCCAAGGATAAGATCAGTCATAGACGAACTCTACTGGGGATCTTATCAGAGTGATGTGGAATTCTGTGGGGAACAACCACTAAATAGAAGCACATCAAATCAAACATTCAATTCTATCCACCAAGGGAAACATCTCTGCAGCGGAGAAGGAGAACCAGTCACTCCACTGGGGAAGGAATCAACACATCTTCCTCGAAGTTCCAAAGCCAAACTAAGATCAGGTAGAGCCTTAGCTGGGGAAGCTACTCAGCCACTGCCAGGGAGCTTAACACGGATAAGATTCATCATAGAAGTAACTCTACTGGGGGACTTATCAAAAGGGAAGATATGAAACTCTGTGGGGAATATCCACCAAACAAAAGTTCCAATAACCAACACATTTCCTCATACAACTATAGAAACAATCTCTGCCGAGGAGTAGAGAAACACCGCTCCGCTGGGGATAGAAAATACACATTTTAATCACCCGTTTTGCTAGGGGTAAACTATCCGAGAAGGAGGAAGTAACAACAATCAGACTCCGATCAGGAAACTCCACTAGGGAAAAATGCTGATGACTGAACCGAGGATAACTTGTAGGCGATCAACTCGAATAACCTACTGGCGACCAAACTGGAGAAGTCTAATGTGAGCTACCCTGCTGAGGATGAACGATAGGCAAACCTGCTGGAGATCAACATATGCGAATCCGCTGGGGATAAGCTACAAACCAACTTGTTGAAAATTCCCCTACCATTTAGAAGTGTCAGGGGAATATGAATCTTATCCGCATAGATCTGACACTTGTGGAATTTCCAAACATATTTGCAGCAGTCAGACTCCATTGTCAGCCAATAGTAGCCTGCTCTCAACATCTTCTTTGCCATGGCATGTCCATTGGAATGAGTACCAAATGAACCCTCATGGACTTCAGTCATTAACAGGCCTGATTCGTGTCTATCCACGCATCTGAGCAAAACCATGTCAAAATTCCTCTTGTAAAGCACATCGCGATTGAGGTAGAAATTGCCTGATAATCTCCTCAAAGTCTTCTTATCTTTAACAGATGCCCTAGGCGGGTAAACCTGACTCTGAAGAAAACATTTGATGTCATAATACCATGGCTTATCATCTTTCACTTCTTCTACTGCAAATACATGAGCTGGTCTATCCAAGCGCATCACAGTGATGTAAGGGACTTCATTCTAGAACTTCACCACAATCATCGAAGCAAGTGTTGCAAGAACATCTGCCATCTGATTCTCATCTCGAGGGATATGATGGAAGTCAGCCTTAGGAAAGAACGTTGAAATCCTCCTTGCATAATCTCTATATGGGATGAGGCCAGGCTGATTCGTCTCCCATTCACCCTTAATCTGATTAACAACAAGGGCCGAATCACCATAAACATCAAGATACTTGATCCTAAGATCAATACACTCTTCCAATCCCATAATACAGGCCTCATACTCCGCCATATTATTCGTGAATTTGAAAGTTAGCCTTGCTATAAAAGGAAAATGTGTGCCCTGAGGGATAATAATCACTGCCCCAATACCATTTCCATATTGATTTACAGCACCATCAAACACCATGCTCCATCGGGAACCAGGCTCTGGCCCTTCATCGAGCGTCGGCTCATCACAATCTTTCATTTTTAAATACAAAATTTACTCATCAGGGAAGTCGTACTGAACAGACTGATAATCCTCAATTGGTTGATGTGCCAAGGGGTTAGCCAAGATACTACCCTTAATAGCCTTCTGAGCTCGATACTCAATATCATACTCAGACAACAGCATCTGCCAACGGGAAATCCTCCTAGTTAAAGCAGGCTTCTCAAAGGCCTTCTGGCAATCCTCGATCAAATCATGACGCTAATGTTTCCGGAGGAGCTTGAATATTGGCGCACATGTGGCAGTCATGTGGGATATAAATCTGGAAATATAATTCAAGCGGCCAAGAAAACCTCGGACTTGCTTCTCAGTTTTGGGTGCAGGCATCTCTTGTATTGCTTTGACCTTGGCAGGATCAACTTCAATACCTCTTTCACTGACAATAAAACCCAATAACTTGCCGGAACGGACTCCAAATGTACACTTGTTCGGATTCAGACGAAGTTTGTACTTCCTCAAACGCTGAAAAAGCTTCAACAAGTGCTCTACATGTTCACCTTCCGTTTTCGACTTCGCAATCATATCATCAACATACACCTCAATCTCCTTGTGCATCATATCATGAAACAAGGTAGTCGTAGTGCGTTGATACGTGGCTTCGGCGTTCTTCAAACCGAAGGGAATCACTTGATAATAGAATGTTCCCCAAGGTGTGATGAATATTGTCTTCTCCGTATCCTAGGGTGCCATTTTGATCTGATTATATCCGAAAAATCCGTCCATAAATGAGAAGACATTGAATTTAGCTGTATTATCTACCAACATATCAATATGTGGTAGAGGGAAATCATCTTTCGGACTAGCTTTATTCAAGTCTCTATAGTCCACACACATTCGGACTTTTCCATCTTTCTTAGGCACGGGCACAATATTGGCCACCCATTGAGGATATGTAGAAGTCACCAGAAACCCCATCTCAATTTGCTTCTGAACTTCTTCTTTAATCTTCACTACCATATCAGGATGAGTTCTTCTGAGCTTCTGCTTCATAGGCACACACTCAGGCCTTAAAGGCAGGAAATGTTGCACGATATCAGTATCTAGACCAGGCATGTCTTCATATGACCAGGCAAAGACGTCGACATATTCTTGTAGCAACTCAATCAACCCATTCTTCACAGATTCTTCAAGGAGTGCCCCGATCTTCACTTCTCGAACACAATCTTAAGACCCCAAGTTGACTGTTTCCATATTCTCAAGATGCGGCTGAATGATCTTCTCTTCGTGCTCAAGCAGACGGGTAATGTCATCAGGAATCTATTCAACATCATCTTCTTCGGCCTCAAATACAGGGAACTCAAAGTTGGGAGATGATGTTGGATCATTATGTTCAATGGGTTTGATCAACCTGCATAATGATTTTGGATATAAAAGACATTTTAGAATTCAAACAAGGCAAATCATTATGCAGATGAAAAGATTGATTTTATTCTCTTTTTTAGGATTTTTTTGTGATCACCAATTTCATGCAAAAAAGCAAAAAGTGAAAATAATTTGGAAAAACAAACATTTAACATGTGATTATTGAATGAATATCATTGTATTTATGTGCCAACAATGTCATCACTTCTCCTTTTGGCATGGGAGAAGGGTTTTTAAACAAAAATGAACATTACGTGGACTTATGGACAACTGTTGGAACATCAACAGCGACCCAATTATTGCAGACTCCTCCCGGGATGACAAAGTTGCCAGAATCTTCCTCTGCATCATCCTCCACTATAGTGCAGCCTCTTGGTCTTCGACCGTGTGGATTAAACTACCACTCTAAAATAAACCGTGCTTGTTGAAAGTGCCTAAAGAGTACCCCATGCCATCCCGGGATTTATTGTCTTCCAGCTTAATCATTTCTCCTAAACCAGTAGTTGCGCCATGCTCAATGGCCAACTTCGCATCATTGTAGGACGCAAATGAAGAAGTTCCTTTCTTAGAAGGCTCCACAATAGATAAGGCTTGGAACGGCATCCCAACCTCATCTTCAGCATCAATGTAAGAAAAGGAAGACAGATGGCTTACCAAGAGAGCCTTCTCTTCCCCTACCACCACCAACTTCTTGTTCTTCACGAACTTCAACTTTTGGTGTAAGGTGGATGTCACAGCGCCTGCCTCGTGAATCCATGGTCTGCCTAACAAACAACTATATGATGGGTGGATATCCATGACCTGGGAAGTGATATGGAAATCACTAGGTCCTATCTTGATTAGGAGCTCAACCTTGCCAATCACAGTCTTTTTGGATCCACCAAAAGCTTTCACAACCACTCCACTCTGCCTCATGGGAGGCCCTTGGTATGACAGTTTAGCCAGAGTGGATTTTGGCAACATATTCAGCGATGATCCTGTGTCTACCAGCACATTAGACAAGGCATCATCCTTGCAATTCATTGAAATGTGTAGTGCCAAATTATGGTCTTTTCCCTCCTCGGGAAGATCAGCATCGCAGAAAATCAAATTGTTACAAGCAGTAATGTTTGCAACAATGCTATCAAACTATTCTATTGTGACATCGTGATCCACGTATGCCACGTCCAACACCCTCTGCAAAGCTTTGCGGTGTGGCTCGGAGTTCATCAACAAAGACAACACAAATATCTTTGAAGGCGTTTGTAGCAGCTGACCTACAACATTATACTCGCTCCTCTTGATGAGCCTCAGCATCTCATCATAGTCCTCATTTAATATGCCATTCTGGCCAACAGGGACCGGAGCTCTAGCAGTCACGGTAGGTCTATCAATAGCAAGTGCCGGATTCAGTGAAGAAGAAGAATTCCCCACAGGACGGACAACACTATCAGCAACATTAGTTCTTTGGGTGTGAGCCTGGGGTTTCGGTGGCGCCGAAAAAACACGACCACTACGGGTCAAACCACTGACATCAAAGATACTTGTCACCGAAGTGGAGGGTAGAGGCACCTCCTTCCCATCTTCTAATGCAACTGCATTATATCGCTAGGGAACAACCTTTTCGGAAGAGTATGGAACAGGGCCAACTTGCTTAATAACGAGAGTAGGAGAAGTCTTGTGCTTGCTGCCATCATATCTGATGACAACAGGCCCAGGTATTCTGAACACATGGGATATAACATTAACTTCGTCCTCATCACGATTCTGAAGTATCACGATCACACCCTGATCTAGCATTTCTTGGATGTCTTTCCTGACTTGACGACATCCCCTCTCATTGATAGTGCATACACGACAGCTGTCATGGTCATGCTCGTAGTGACTATATCCACATGACAGTCTATGCATCTCGACCAAAGATTGTCTGATATGGCTGACATATCTGACCTTGTATTTACCAGGGCAACCCTGAACCCTATTAACAACAGATTTCCAATGCTCGGGCAATGGGTTCTTCTTCACATTAGGACCTACGTCCTCGAAAAACAAAATACCGCTTCTAACAAGGTCTTGAACCTTGGTCTTGAGAGGATAACAATTCTCCACATCATGTCCGGGAGCATCGGAATGATAAACACAGTGAAGCTCAGGCTTGTACCACCATTGAGGGTTGGTAGGTACAGTAGGTGGGTCACGTGGAGTAATCAGCTTCCTTTCAATCAGTGAAGGATATAGCTCTGCATAAGTCATTGGAATAGGATCAAAACTAACCCTTTTCCTATCATAGCTAGTGTTGGTTTGATTGTTGTTTTGAGGCTCGTATGCCTGCTATTGCGGACGATGATGTTGCTGTTGATACTGCTGATGTTGCTGTTGCTAGTTCTGATGCTGATAATGTTGATTTTCTCTGAATGCAGGTGCTATATGAGCCACCTGGTGCTGGTTACTGGCGGGACACACAGTCTTCCTCTTCACAGAGGGTCTTCTTTGTTTAACATGGAAGGATACATCATGTGCCTCTCAATCTTTCTTCTTGGCAAACACCCCATAACATTTGGCAGAAGAGCCTTCTTCTCTGGTCAGGCGCCCTTCCCTGACTCCCTCTTCTAGTCGCATCCCCATGTTCACCATCTCGGTGAAGTCAGAAGGAGCGCTAGCGATCATCCGCTCATAGTAGAAAGAGCTTAAAGTCTTGAGAAAGATCTTCGTCATTTCTTTCTCTTTGAGCGGGGGCATAATCTGTGCAGCTAATTCACACCACCTCTGGGCGTACTCCTTGAATGTTTCTTTCTCCTTCTGGGACATAACCCTCAGTTGGTCCCTATCGGGAGCCATATCAATGTTGTACTTGTACTGCTTGACGAAAGCTTCTCCAAGGTCGTTGAAGGAACGAATATTTACACTATCCAAGCCCATATACCATCTCAATGCGGCACCGGACAACCTGTCCTGGAAGTAGTGGATGAGGAGTTGATCGTTGTCAGTCTGTGTTGACATCTTGCGTGCGTACATCACAAGATGGCTGAGCGGGCAAGTGTTTCCTTTGTACTTTTCAAAGTCAGGCACTTTGAACTTGATAGGAATCTTGACATTTGGTACGAGACACAGCTCAGCAACAGATTTGCCGAAGAGGTCCTTCCCTCTGAGAGTTTTAAGTTCCTTGCGTAGCTCACAGAATTGATCATTCATAGCGTCCATTTTCTCGTACACATATGGGCCCTCAGATGGCTCAAAGTGATAAATGGTGTCATCAACTCTCGGCAAAGTATGTACAACTGGAGGTGGCATAGCAAGGACCAGGCTAGATGCCGGTAGAGAAGCAAATGTAGGGGCGAGACCCTCTAGAACAAAATTAGCGGGCATCCCCCAGGGAAACCCGACTGGCATAGCAGACGGAGCAAAGTGAGCACTGGCAGCAGGCACAGTAGAGGAAGCAACCTCTGAAATGACCGTCCTCTGGGGAGGAGTTGAAGGCGTTGGAGAAGACTGGCTTTGCGCAGCCAAGAATGACTCCATCAGGGCAGTCAATCTTGCCACTTCCTCCTTGAGTTCTCTGTTCTCTTGCTCGAGGTGATCCATTAGCTTTGATGAGTTGGCTCTGGTATAGTACCAGTGCGTCAGCTTGTCTTCAAAATAAATGAAGAACACAGAGTTAGACCACTGAACAAGAAGCCCTAGACAAAACCTGCTTATGCACATGATGCATGCAATGCTTGTGCATATGATTTTATTTTATTATCAGAGGAATTTTTAGAGGTCTATTTGCAAATATTTGAAAATATTAATCTTTTAGACATATAATGGAATAATCATGTCAATAATATCTGGAAAAAATTTTACACCAAAGAAGTACAATCTTGGTAACCAAATACAATACAAGAGAAAAGGAAAATGAACATCTTATGGAACCCTAGAAACAATCGTCCAAAGCTCTCGAGACCGGAAGATAAGTTGCACGAAGCCTCTTCACCTCCCTCTCATAGGCTGCCTCCATATCCGCCTTCTCCTTGGCGAGTCAATCATACTTCCTCTTCCAAAACCTGGATGACTGAGGAAGAAGAGAAGTAACCACATCATCAGGCTCGTCGATAACCTGATGCTCCAGAAACTCTATCAAAGCATCCTTATCTCTAAGTTGCGGAAGTAGCTCCTCTCGCTCACGGACCCAAGCACGCGAACGGTCTGCGTCTCTCAACTCCTCTACTCCTTGGTTAGGGAGGGTTGAAGGCCCAACCATAACCATAGGTGTAGGTCTCGGATAGTCATAGGGCATGCGGTACTCAGAAGCTCTCCTCTTCACCCACGAGGTGTAGGGTTCCAAAGCAATACAATTCTTTGTGAAATTTTGGTATCAGATATGAGATGTCGAAGGTAATGTCACTACACTAATATCTGAGTAACACAAACATGATAAAGATAAAGAATAGTAATGCAAGAGACACAAGCAATTGTTAACCCAGTTTGGTGCAACTCACCTACGTCTGGGGGCTACCAAGCCAGGAAGGAAATCCACTAAATAGAATCAGTTCAAAGACTCTCAGTACACTCCACAAGTTATAGTCTTTTTCACCTAATCTCTACCCGTATGAGTTCTACCTAAGAACTCTTAGATATGAGAACCCACTCACTCCCTCTCAATCACACCAGTGATTTTAAACAACAATTACTTATGAAAAGAAGACACTCTTCAAAGACACACACTTGATCTTACTTAGCAACTTCAATCAAGTAGACACACACTTGATCTTACTTAACAACTTCAATCAAGTAGACACACACTCATGCTTAAAAGCTTAGAGTGACAAATTACAACTCACAAATCAGACCAATTCAATCATCTAAGGATGAATTGAATGGTTTTCAAGTCACACGACCACACAAGACACAAACCCTTATTCTCTCTCAATATTGCGCTCTGTATTGGTTGTGTATCAAATCAGGTTTTCCATGTCCTATTTATAGAAGCATTCAGCTGGGATTGGAAATCTTGAAACCCTAAAACTATTTTCCATTCAAATCTTCTCATGACAGTTGATTAGATCTCTTTGAAAAATAAGTAAATCTGGTTGTAATTAATGATTGAATGCGTTTGTAAATCAAATCTTCAATCATACATAGATTGCCATTAAAAGCGCAATCACATAACGCATAACATTCAAACTGAATGTTCTGTGTAGAGATGTCATGACATCGGGTCTGACATCCTGGAACAATCCTGCATAATTCTATTTTAAATATCCAGCAGGTACATAATATCAGATGTCATGACATCGTGTATGACATCCTGAAACAATCCCGCATAATTAGGTTTTTAAACCACCAGCAGGTACAAGATATCTTATGTTAAGACATCACATGCAACATCTTGTGAACACTCTTTGTTTTACCAAAATTGCTGCCAACACTTAGAACCAAGACTTCGGACCAAGATCTTTCCTTCCCTTCCTATGAATCTTGCGCCAAGCGCGAACCATCCCGCCCTTCAAGTTTTGGGGATCTTTACCCTCTTAAAAGAACACACCTTCTAACAAAATGTTATTAGGTTTATCCTTTAAGGGGAACCCAAACTGACGACGTGCCAAAACAGGGTTGTAGTTAATCCCACCACATGTACCAAGAAGAGGCACATTGGAGAATTCACCACAAGAATCAATGATCTGGACACCATCATATACACGGTTATACCAAAAGATATCATCATTAGTGAGAGACATAAGTCTCGTAGACCACCGTAGACATCCTTTGTTCTCCTTGAAGGCGAGCGTCTGTGGCAAGTGCGAAATAAACCACTTGTACAACAGAGGCAAACAACACACAATAGTACCACCACCCTTTGCATTCCTCATATGCAAAGAGAAAAAAGTGTCACCCAACAGAGTAGGAACGGGATTAAGAGTAGAGAAAATCCTAATGGTGTTCACATCCACAAAATTGTCGATGTTGGGGAATAACACTAGCCCATAGATGAGAAGTACAAATATGGCCTCAAAGGCGTCCTCACTCATGGCCTTCCCAAAATAAGTAGCTTGAGCAATGAGGAAATCAGATGGGAGACCTTGAATTCCACCTTTGGTAGTCATATGAGCACTAATAATAGATTCATCTATATGCAACAGATCAACAATCTCTTGGAAGAAGGAACTCTCTCTAAGCCACTGAACGACAACTGATCTAGAATAGGTATACTCACAAGATAGGCATACTCCTCAAGCATAGGCAAAAGTTGGAAATCCGGGAAAGTGAAGCAACGGTACAAGGGATCATAGAACTGCACCAACACACTCATCAGACCTTCATCCACCTGAGTAGCAAGAATAGACAGAAGCTTCCCATAACGAACCTTGAACTCCAAGGGATCTAATACATAGGATGTCAAATTCCTTAACTCTTTCAAGTCGGGTTGTCTGAAACTGTACTTCTTCGTATTCCTTCTTTGCATATCCATGTCTGAAAATTTGCAAATAGACCTCTTAAGTTCCTTAAAAATTTTCTCATTGTTGATGATATGGATGTGTATGAATTCACGAATGCATGGATGCAACAATCACACTCAAGGATCAAGCAAGTCACACCACACAAAGGTCACGGGATGGATCAAGTCATCCTTAATATCAATCATCCATTTTGTTGGATTATGGTTTACACCTTATCAACACCCAATTTCCATTGATATTAAGGATATATGAGAACGGATCAACCGCGAATCAAAGGTTTGTTGCAAGTCACGAGCATGGAGTCTCGGTTAAGAACCACCCAAAGGGAGTGTACTATGGTTAAACCTGACGATCATGTACTACAAGAGGTTCCCATAATCATCATCCTATCTTTCGGATATTATCGGATAAACGACTACTCGTACTCCAAAAATATTCTCAAGAGAGACTCTTATGAGTGTAGTATCGCGTAACAATCGTATCAAATCTTACACTTGAACGACCTTCGCAATACGTCCTAGAATAGGCCAAGATGGGCTAGGTAATCTAAGGTTCTTGGCTTCTAAGGCATATATTGGAAAGAGTAATGCCTAACCACGACTACTTGTGTGACATTATTGATCCCAACATAACCTCCACCAAATGAATGGGCTTGCAAGTCAACTTGCTAAGGAATAACTCCACACAAGTCAACAAGACTATGCCATTCTCGATCATAAGTGCACCCGAGTTCGGGTATAGAACTCATCTCACAAGAGACCACCAAGCACACAAGCAATTGATATATCAAGCAATTCATACATTATAAACAATACAGTAATCCCAAATTTGCACAAAAATATGTCACAAAGAAATATAAACATACAATACAGCGAAGGAAAAAAGTAGGCTAAATCCACTAGGAAAGGTCTATCCCCAGCAGAGTCGCCACTTTTCTGTAGCGGTGTATTCGTTACCTTTAGATTTATTGACTAAATCAAAAGTAAATCATACAATTCGAGTCGCCACCGCACTTCTATTTATCCAAAGGAAAGGTTAGAAAGCGAACAAAAATCGAGAAGTTTTATCAAATCAAAAACTAATAAAAATGTCAGAGATCGGGGGTTGGTTATGCAATGGGAAGGTTTTAAGCACCCAAAACATCCTTAGTACTCTAAGGGAGCCCTTTCTACAAATGTTGTATGGTAGGTTGGTATTTGTAAAAATATTTTTGCAAACATGATTGGGGAGATGAGAAAAGAATGTACAAATTATTTACAATTTTGTGTTTTAATGGATAAACCCATTGCCTACGTACCATCTTAAAAAGGTAGGATCAAAACCTCGTAGTTCGGGGTAAAAATCTCAAAATAATTTGGTGAATTGATTGGTCAAAAAGCCTTAAGGTATTTTTTTATCAAAGAGAGAAAACTCAACCCAAAACCACAAATCCATCATGTGAGGAGAGCTTCAACATGCTAGTGAGGGGTTAACCCTATAATAAGCATGGAAGACTTATAGTCCAATCACTAAGGATACAGGTGAGCATTATATCAACCTTTACGATAACTCAAACCTAATAGCTAATGTTTATGAAAAGCTTTAAACAAATGGTCATTGGAACCACAAAACTCTTGAGTGAGTTGTATTTACACATGAAAAGTATTCACAAAATAAGGTCAAAGTTGACTTAAGATTCAATTCAAAATAAGTGTTATGAAAAGAGTTTGAAAAAACAAAGGCATAGTGCCTAGGTTTCTAATTTTGAAAGCAATGTTAATTTTTACACAAAATAAGTTTGGCTTGGGTTAGAGTGGAGAGAAGAAGAGAAGGGCTAGGTTCTAAACATGCAAAGATGAGGGAGGAGAAATAAAACCACTTGGAGTTCCCTTCTTGAGATCATAAAGATGATCCAAGTTGCTCCTTTCCTTTGGGCTTAGCAAGCAATAAGCAATTAACTCAAACAATCAAGCAAGTATTCAATCAAGCTCCTAGGAATCTTCCAATAGGACTTGTCTCTCTCATTTTAGATACTCATGACAATGTTCCTTCTAAATAGCTCAAGTTTGGGATCCCTATCACAAGAACACACAAATCAAAAAGTTCCACAATGCAATAAAAAGAATGGACAAGAGTGAGTTTAGAATTAGGGGTTCTTTCAATGTCATCTTCAAGATTAAGCATTCTAAAGGCATGAGGCTTAGTTGCTCTTCAACATATTTAGCATTCTAAAGGCATGAGGCCTAGTTTCTCTTGAAACTCCATTTAGCATAGGTAAGGTCCTAAATCTAAGTCCTTTCTCCATTTGCATTGGGTTCACACAAACAAAAACAAAACAAGCACAAGGCAATAGTATATACACAATAATGTGCTCAAGTGAGCAAAAGGCAAATTGCATTAACATAAACATGAGCTCAAGTGAGCAAAGGGCAACGACAAATGAATTAATGAGCAAGAAATTAAATTACAATAAAGTAAATTGCAAGACTTAAATGCTTGAATTAAAAGTTAGTAATTAGTAGTTAGTGTTAGTGTGCCATAAGGCAATTTAGCGCTATGTTAAGCAATCGTAAGTGGATAATGTAGTAGTCACACGTATCTGAGGTTAGTCAATAAAACTATAGGCAAATAAACACAAGTTAGAGACCATGACTAGTAAGCCAAGCTCCTACAACTTGCCATGCCAAAAGAAAAGAAGAATGACCTTGTATGGATTTAGGTTTTTTGCTTGACCAAGAAGCAACCTATCTTTAATGCAAAGCAATTCACTTGATCTTTGATTAAGATGAATTTGATTTGGATCAAAGAAGGTTAAACCTCTCATATGTCAAGGCTAACCACCAATCATTAACTCATTGGTCAAAAAGAAAAAGAAGAAGAAGGAGATGGAAATGGAATGTACATAATTGAAATTCAAATGACATAAGCAAAACACATTGATCAAACATGAATGGAATCAACATCAATCAATGGTAAACAGAAGTGAAATGAAGATTAGAAGTCAAGAAATAACAAAAATATTTTTGGTATTTTTTGGAATTAAAATAATACATGAAATAAAATGAACAAATAAATGTCAAACTTCAAATCCAATTCAAATCAACTTGGAAAAGTCCAATTGGATAATCATAAGTCTAACATGGTCAAACAAGGTTTGACAAAAAGATTTCATCATTTTTTGAAAACAGAAACTAATTTTAAACAATTAAAAATGAAGAAAAATAACATAATTGGACTAAAATCTCAAATAAATCTCAAATCAATTAAGAAATTAATGAGAATATTTTTCAAAGATCTATCATCATCCAAAGATGTTAAGAAAATATTTTTGGCATTTTTGAATATCAAAAAGTATTTTAAATGAATTAAAAACAATCAGAAAGGAAATAATTCACAAAAAATATTAAATGGAATCACAAAATAAATTAAAAATCATTTTTAGAAACTAGAATTCAAGAGATTTTTTTTGCATTTGGTCCCATATTTTTGTGATTCCAAATAAAGTTATGAATTTTAAAAATAAAATGGAATAAAAGAGAATAAAATGGAAATTCAGAAAATTGCAAAAATCCACAGCGCTTGGATCCCACTTCATTAATTGACGTGGCTGATCACAAGGCTGGGAAACGCACGCGCATAGTGCATTTTATTCAACAGCGTGGCACATGGATTAAAAGAAAGTCATAACGATGAAGCGCTGAGATTAAATCTGGAAACATAGATCTAATGGCTAATGCTAGGATGCGTGGGGACGGTGGTGGAAACCACCATCTTCTCCGGTGAGAAGGCCAGCTCCGACCACCTCTTGCAGGTTTTTAAACCTCAACAAAAACACGCGATCTATATATCATTCGAAAGCTGGGGTGATGTACATCACCCCTGTAACCTTAATTTTTACTCAAGATCCCTATAGAGAAAGAAATCTGAGATAGACAAATGAGGTGTTCAATATGAACTTGTTAAATTCACAAAATTAAAAGCACAAATCCATTGCCTCTCACATGAGGACTTCAGAGGTACCAACCAAACCAAGCAATGCACTATAATAAGGGAGATTCGAAGGAAAACAATTGGAGACTCAACCTTTGAAGTGCAGCTTTTTAGTGCTTGATCCAATCCAAATCTTCAATGCAGCTTGATCTTGAAGTAACAAGGAAGCAAGGCTAAGGAATTGTAAGTCAAAGATCAGCCAATGAAGTTGAAATTTGAGCTTGAAAAATGAAGAGAAAAATCAGAATTCCCTTAATGGAGGGCTGGGGATTCAATTGTGCAGAGCTTCAGGCGCCTTTAGGATGAGATTTGAAGTGAACCAAGCATTCTATTTATATCCAAGGCTGATGCAAGCAAGGAGAAAACTCGTGTGTGCGTAAGCTTGGGTCCTCCATGCATGGGCCTGTACAGGCGCATGTGAGGCCCAAAACCAGTTGCATTTGAGTGATGAACACTAATGAATGAAGTTTGGACGTGCAAATGGCAAGGCAATGTAGTATGCAAGAAGATTTCACATGTTATGCATAATTGAACCTAAAACTTCACTTCTTCGAAAATGCCATTTGCAAAACTAAAACATAGGTATGTGGGTAATGGTTGGAAAGGTCTTGACATAAGGAACAAATGTTATGTTGAACAAAAATCCATTTGGAGTTGGGAAAATATTGAAAACTGGCCATGAAGTTCAATGTACAAAACATGTATATGGAAATTTTGCCAAAACGGACCAACTTCAAGCCCTTCTGTTTTAGTAATGTAAGCCTCAAATGACAATAACTCCAGAATCAAAGTTAAAGGTATTTCCAAGACAATCAATTTGGACTTAAATTTTGAATCATTTAGATTTTTTATAAGAAAGTTATGGGAACTTGAAGTTGGACCTTTTCACATTTCAATGACTTTGGTCCAAAGTGACCTATAATGTTTTGTATTATCACATGTGTTTATTTTAGGATTATGAAATTTTGTCCAACATAACATTTTAAGTATACATATCAAACTTTCCAATGCACTTGGTCCCACCTCAAAATCATAAAAAATGAGTGAGTTAGGTCCATGGGAAGTTGACCTAAAATTAGGGTTTCAATCAAAATGACCTATAATGTTTTGAAATGAATGGTCACCTTCCAAGTTTCAAATGGATTTTTTATGAACATGAAAGTTTTCATATGGTTCTTAAGAACACTTTTGCTCTTGGGGTCATCTTCATTTGACAAACACATCAAAAGTTAGGTCTTAGTGGATTTCAAAATAGTCAGATGATTTGACTGATCAACTTCTCAAAGCCATACCTCAAATCTTGATGAATTGATGATTGAGGAAACTCACATAAGCATATATATGCATAAAATGATGAATGAAAGAACTTCCCTTGATTTTATTTGATCATAGGTTGAGGTTACTTCATGAGCAAGGCACAGTCAATGCACAGTTGAATTGGGGTTTCCTTGGGAAACAATCCACAAGCCCTTTGGTCTATCTTGATCAAATTGAAAATTTTAGACACTTGGGAGGCATATATGATGATTCAGAGCTTTGTGAACCATTTTCATACTTGCTTTCATTTTCATCTGGCCACTTCAATGGGCATAGGGGCCTCCTAGGAGCCTTGGATCACATGACTGCTTGAGCTTCAAAACAAACAAAGTTAGTGACATATTTTTGTGCTTTTGGTTAGTAAACAAAAATATAAAAAGAAATAATATACAATTCAAGCATGCTTGGTGGTCTCAAACCAACTCACACAAGTCCCACCCCAAGGGTAAGGAGCCAAGATGCTATGATCCTTTAGGCAAATGCAAATGAGCAATGTTATGATTCCACGAGGGATCTTAGGGTCAAAATTAGGATCTTACAGTAGGGGGAGAGAAGGCTCTCTTGGTAATCCATTTGTCTTTGTTTTCCTATATAGACGCTGAGGATGAGGTTGGGAACTTCTTCATTTGGGTCCTACAATGATGCGAAGTTGGCCATTGAGCATGGCCCAACTACTGGTTTAGGACAAATGATTAAGCTGGAAGACAATTAATCTCGGGCTGGCATAGGGTACTCTTCAGGCCCTTTCAACGAGTATGGGTTGTTCCAGAGTGGAGGTTTCATCCACACGGTCGAAGACCAAGAGGCTGCTGCTATAGTGGAAGATGATGCACAGGAAGATTCTGGAAACTTTGTCATCCCTGGAGGAGTCTGCAATAATTAGGTCATTGTTGATGTTCCAACAGTTGTCCATAAGTCCACGTAATGTGTTCACTTTTGTTTAAAAACCCTTCTCCCATGCCA
Organism: Lathyrus oleraceus; assembly: GCF_024323335.1. Taxonomy (NCBI): domain Eukaryota; kingdom Viridiplantae; phylum Streptophyta; class Magnoliopsida; order Fabales; family Fabaceae; genus Lathyrus; species Lathyrus oleraceus. Next base: position 83,803,029 of record NC_066581.1, read on the forward strand.
AAAGAAGAAGTGATGACATTTTTGGCACATTAATACAATGATATTCATTCAATAATTTCACGTTGAATGTTTGTTTTTTCAAATTATTTTCACTTTTTGCTTTTTGCATGAAATTGGTGATCACTAAAAAACCCTAAAAAGAGAATGTTTGCTTTTTGCTTTATTCATTCAATAATTTCACGTTGAATGTTTGCTTTATGCAAGATGATCAAACCCATTGAACATAATGATCCAACACCATCTCCCAACTTTGAGTTCCCTGTATTTGAGGCAGAGGAAGATGATGTTGAAGAGATTCCTAATGAGATTACCCGTCTGCTTGAGCACGAAGAAAAGATCATTCAGCCGCATCTTGAGAATATAGAAATAGTCAACCTGGGGTCTGAAGATTGTGTTCGTGAACTGAAGATTGGGGCACTCATGGAAGAGTCTGTGAAGAAGGGGTTGATTGAGTTGCTACAGGAATATGTCGACGTCTTTTCCTGGTCATATGAAGACATGCCTGGTCTAGATACTGATATCGTGCAACATTTCCTGCCTTTGAAGCCTGAGTGTGTGCTTGTGAAGCAGAAGCTCAGAAGAACTCATCCTGATATGGCAGTGAAGATTAAAGAAGAAGTTCAGAAGAAAATTAATGCGGGGTTTCTGGTGACTTCTACATATCCTTAATGGGTGGCCAACATTGTGCCCGTGCCTAAGAAAGATGGAAAAGTCAGAATGTGTGTGGACTTTAGGGACTTGAATAAAGCTAGTCCAAAAGATGATTTTCCTCTACCACATATTAATATGTTGGTAGATATTACAACTAAATTCAATGTCTTCTCATTTATGGACGGATTTTCCGGTTATAACCAGATCAAAATGGCACCCGAGGATATGGAGAAGACAACATTCATCACACCTTGGGGAGCATTCTATTATCGAGTGATGCCCTTCGATTTGAAGAACGCCAGAGCCACGTATCAACGAGCTACGACTAGCTTGTTTCATGATATGATGTACAAGGAGATCGAGGTATATGTTGATGATATGATTGCAAAGTCGAGAACGGAAGTTGAACATGTAGAGCACCTGTTGAAGCTTTTTCAGCATTTGAGGAAGTACAAACTCCGTCTGAATCCTAACAAATGTACATTTGGAGTCCGTTCCGGAAAGTTATTGGGCTTTATTGTCAGTGAAAGAGGTATTGAAGTTGATCCTGCCAAGGTCAAAGCAATACAGGAGATGCTTGCGCCAAAAACTGAGAAGCAAGTCTGAGGTTTTCTTGGCCGCTTGAATTACATTTCAAGATTTATATCCCACATCACTGCCACATGTGCGCCTATATTCAAGCTCCTTCAGAAAGATCAGCTTCATGATTGGGTCGAGGATTTCCAGAAGGCCTTTGACAGTATCAAAGAGTATCTGTCCGAGCCTCCGATTCTGTCTCCGCCTGTTGAAGGGAGACCCTTGATTATGTACTTGACTATTCTTGAGGACTCTATGGGTTGTGTATTAGGCCAGCAAGATAAATCAAGGAAGAAAGAGTATGTTATATGTAAGACCCTAATTTTGACCCTAAGATCCCTCAAGGCATCATAACATTGCATTTGCATAGCCTCAAGGATCATAAGCATCTTGGTTCCCTTTGCCTTTTGGTGGGACCTCTTGTGAGTGGTTTGAGATCACCAAGCATACTTTAATTGTATTATTGCTTTTCTCATTTTTATTTACTAACCAGAAGCACAAAAATATGTCACTAACATTACTTGTTTGTAGCTTGAGCAGTCACAAGGTCTAAAGCTTCTAGGAGATCCTATGTGCATTGATATGGGCAAGAGAAGATGAAAGCAAGCATGGCTATGGTTCTCAAAGCTCTCATCCATCAAATATGCCTCCAAAGTATCTCAATTCATCATTTTGATCAAAGCAAATCAAAGGGCTTGAGGCTTGTTTCCCAAGGAAACCCTAATTCATTTGTTCATCAACTATGCCTTGCTCATGAAGCAACCTAAACCCATGGTAAAATACAATCAAGGGAATTTATTTAATTCATCATTTAGTGCATATTTGAACTTATTTGAGAGCCCTCAATCATCAATTCATCAAGATATGAGGTGTGGACTTGAGAAGTTGATCAATCAATTCATCTAACTATTTTGAAATACACTGAGACCTAACTTTTTATGTGTTTGTCAAATGGAGATGCCCCCAAGAGACAAAATGTTGTTAAGGACCATAGGAACAACTTTCATGTTCATCAAAAATTGGTTTGAAGATTGGAAGGTCAACATCCATTCCAAAACATTATAGGTCATTTTGATTGAAACCCTAATTTTGGGTCAACTTCCCAAGAACATAACTCATTGATATTTTATGGTTTTTAGGTGGGCTCAAATGCATTGGAAAGGTTAATGTGTCTACTTCAAATGTTATGTTGAGAAAAATTGCAAAATCTCAAAAGAAATACATGTGATAATGCAAAACATTATAGGTCACTTTGGACCAAATGCATTGAAATGTGAAAAAGTCCAACTTCAAGTGCCCATAACTTCTTCATCAAAAATTCAAATGATGCAAAAGTTAAGTCCAAATTTATTGCCTTGAAAATATCTACAACTTTCATGTTGAAGCTTTTCTCATTTGAATCTTGCATCATTGAGACAGAAGGGCTTGAACATTGGCCAATTTTGGAAATTTCACATAGGCATGTTTTGCACCCTACACTTCAAGCTCAATTTTCATTAATTTCCAAGGCCCAAATGGATTTTTGATCAACATGACATTTGTTCCTTATGCAACAAGCTTTCCAACCATTCAGTTGAACTCCATGAAATTCAACCTCAGATTTCTCTCTCAATAGGAAACTAGAGTGAATTTGGTTGGTATAAGAGTGATGTACATCACTCCACCTTTCGTTTGGTACCTGGATCGCGCATTTTGGTTAACTTTTTATCCTCTGGAAATTTGAACCTTCGCCGGAGCTAGCCGGAGAAGACGGTGGCGCTGGCCACCGTCTGTTTGCCAGTTTCAATCCAGGTCGTTGATGATGATTCCCAGATTGAATTAGGGCTCTTGGATCTTATGACTTTTTTTAAATGTTTATGTTGTTCAGTTGACCTAGGTCCATGATACACGCGCATGCCACATCCGTCTGATACTCCAGCTCAATTAATGAGCTTGGATCCAACGCGTGTGGATTTTCCATAATTTCTAATTTCTGATTTTATTTCTTTTAATTCCATTTTATTTCTAAAATTCATATCTCTCTCATTTTTGGTCCAAAAATTATGGGACCAATTGCATTATTTCTCTTTTATTTTCTACTTTCTATAACTGATTTTTAATTTTTTTTATTTTATCATTTGCTAATTTTTAGTAAATTTTCCCTTTTCTGGTTATTTTTAATTCACTTTAAATAGTTTTTGATATTCAAAAAATACAAAAATATTTTCTCAACCTCTTTGAATGATGATACATCTATGAAAAATATTCTCCTCAATTTATTAATTGATTTGAGATTTATTTGAGATTTTAGTTCAATTAGGTTATTTTTATGCATTTTTAATTGATTAAAAATAGTTTCTGCCTTTTAAAAATGCTGAAATTTTTTGTCAAACTTTGTTTGACCTTGTTGAACTTGGGATAATTCACTTGGACTTTTCAAATTTGATTTGAAGTGAATTTGAAGTTTGACCTTTCTTTTATTATTTTAATTCAAGTTTTATTTTAAATATTAAAAAAATGCCAAAAATATTTTATTTGTTTCTTGACTTCTAATCTTCATCTTGCTTCTGTTTTCTATTGTTTGACCTTGATCTTCTTTATCTTTGGTCAATGCTTGTTGATTATCTCATTCCATTTTCATTAATGCACTTTAATTTTTCATCTTCTTCTTCTTCTTCTTTCTTTTTCTTTTTTGATCAATGAGTTAAAGATTGGTGGTTAGCATTGATACATGGAGGTTTAATCTTCCTTGATTCAAATCTAATTCATCTTGATCATGGATCAAGTGAATGGCTTTGCATTAAGGATAGGTTGCTTCCTAAATCATGCAAAGAACCTAAATCAATACAAGATCATTTCTCATCTTTCTTTTGGCATGGCAAGTTGTAGGAGCTTGATTCACTAATCAAGATCTCTAACTTGTGTTGTTGCCTACATTATTATTGACCGGTCTCAGATAGTTGTGACTTCTACATAAGTCCAATTACGATTGCTTAACATAGCGCTAAATTTGCCTTATGGCACACTAACTATTAACATTTAATTCTTGCTCTTTAGATTTATGCAATTTACTATTCTTGCACGTATTATTCATTTGATTTGCTCTTTGCTCACTTGAGCACATGTTTATGTTAATGCAATTTGCCTTTTGCTCACTTGAGCACATAATTGTGTATATATTATTGTGCTTGTGTTTTGTTTTGATTGTTGTGGACCAAATGCGAAGAAATGGACAAATGGACTTAGTTTCTAGGACTTTCCCTATGCAAATTGGAGTAAAAGGACCTTAATGTTGAAGATGGATTAGAAGGACCAAACCTCTAAACTCACTCTTGTCCATTCTTGATTTGATTCATAAGACTCTTTGATGTGTGTGTGCTTTTGTGCTAGGGGATCCTATGTGAGCTCAAATTGAAGAACCATTGCCATGTTCATCTAAAAGTGAAAGATACAAGAGACATTGGGGATCTTCTAAGGAGCTTGTTTGATTATGTTGATTGCTTGAGCTTATTACTTATTTTTCTTGCATATTCCAAAGGATGGGAGCTACTTGAATCATCCATATAATCTCAAGAGAGGAACTCCATTTGTGGTCTTGTTTCTTATCCCTTATCTTTTGTATGATTAGGACTTTAGCCATTCTTCTTCTTCCCTCCACTCTAACCCAGCCAAAAATTTTGTGCAAACATTTAACACTTCTTTTCAAATACTAGAAACCTAAGCCTTATGCTTTTGATTTTCAAACTTTCTTTTCATAACACTTATTTTGAATTGAAGCCTTAAGTCAACTTTGACCATATTTTGTACATACTTTTCATTTGTAAATATAACCCATTCAAATACTTTTTTTTGTGGTTTCAATGGCCACTCTCTTAATCAAATTTTTTCATAACCTTTAGCTATTAGGTTTGAGTTATCCTTGAGGTCCATATAATACTCACCTATATCCTTAATGATGGACAATGAGTCTCCCATGCTTATTATAGGGTTAACCCCTCACTAGCATGTTGAAGTTATCCTCACATGGTGGATTTGTGGTTTTAGGTTGAGTTTTCTCCCTTGGATAATAAAAGACCTTAAGGCTTTTGGACCAATCAATTCACCAACTCATTTTGAGATTTTTACCCCGAACTACAAGGTTTTGATCCTAATCTTTTTTAAGATGGTACATAGGCAATGGGTTTATCCATCCAAACACAAAATGTAAATAACTTGAATATTCTCTTCTCATCTCTTCAATCATGTTTGCACAAACAATTTTTCACAAAATATCAACCTTACAACAAAATGTGAAAAGGGCTCCCTAGGAGTACCTAGGATGTTTAGGGTGCTTAAAACCTTCCCATTGCATAACCAACCCCCTTACCCCGATCTCTGACATTTTTACTAGTTTTTGATTCGATAAAACTTTTAGGTTTTTGTTCGCTTTCTAACCATTCCTTTGGATAAATAGAAGTGCGGTGGCGACTCGACTTGTATGGTTTACCTTGGATTTAGTCAATATCTCTAATGGTAACGAATACCCCGCTACACTATATACTATCTGAGTAAGAAGTTCACTGATTATGAGTCTCGATACTCAATGCTTGAGAAGACATGTTGTGCTTTGGCTTGGGCCGCTAAGCGTTTATGCTAGTATATGTTGAATCATACGACTTGGTTGATATCCAAAATGGATCCAATCAAGTATATCTTTGAGAAGCCTGCTTTAACTGGGAGAATTGCCCGTTGGCAGATGCTGTTGTCTGAGTATGATATTGAGTATCGAGCTCAGAAGGCTATTAAAGGTATTATCTTGGTTGACCACTTGGCACATCAACCAATTGAGGATTATCAGTCTGTTCAGTACGACTTCCCAGATGAGGAGATTTTGTACTTGAAAATGAAAGATTGTGATGAGCCTACGCTCGATGAAGGGCCAGAGCCTGGTTCCCGATGGGGTACGGTATTTGATGGCGCTGTTAATCAGTATGGGAATGGTATTGGGGTAGTGATTATTACTCCTCAGGGAACACATTTTCCTTTTACAACAAGGCTAACTTTCAAATGCACGAATAATATGGCGGAGTATGAGGCCTGTATTATGGGTTTAGAAGAGTGTATTGATCTTAGGATCAAACATCTTGATGTTTGTGGTGATTCGACCCTTGTTGTTAATCAGATTAAGGGTGAATGAGAGACGAATTAGTCTGGCCTCATCCCATATAGAAATCATGCGAGGAGAATTTCAACTTTCTTTACTAAGGTTGACTTCCATCATATCCCTCGAGATGAGAATCGGATGGCAGATGCTCTTGCTACGCTTGCTTCAATGATTATGGTGAAATTCTGGAATGAAGTCCCCAATATCATCGTGATGCGCTTGGATAGACTAGATCACATATTTGCAGTTGAAGAAGTGAAAGATGATAAGCCATGGTATTATGACATCAAATGTTTTCTTCGAAGTCAGATTTACCCGCCTGGGGCATCTGTTAAAGATAAGAAGACTTTGAGGAGATTAACTAGCAGTTTCTACCTCAATGGTGATGTGCTTTATAAGAGGAATTTTGACATGGTTATGCTCAGATGTGTGGATAGACACAAAGCAGACCTGTTGATGACTGAAGTCCATGAGGGTTCATTTGGTACTCATTCCAATGGACATGCCATGGCAAAGAAAATGTTGAGAGCATGCTACTATTGGCTGACAATGGAGTCTGACTGCTGCAAATATGTGACGAAATTCCACAAGTGTCAGATTTATGCGGATAAGATTCATATTCCCCCGACACTTCTGAATGTTATTTCATCACCATGGCCTTTCTCTATGTGGGGAATTGATATGATTGGCATGATAGAGCCAAAGGCGTCAAACGGTCACAGATTTATTCTCGTAGCAATTGATTACTTCACCAAATAGGTTGAAGCGGCATCATATGCAAATGTGACCAGGCAGGTGGTGGTGAAGTTTATCAAGAAACAACTCATATGCCGATATGGTGTGCCCGACAAGATCATTACTGATAATGGATCTAACTTGAACAACAAGATAATGAAAGAGCTTTGTAGCGAGTTCAAGATTGCACATCATAATTCTTCTCCTTATAGACCCAAGATGAATGGGGTTGTAGAAGATGTTAATAATAACATCAAGAAGATTCTCCAGAAGATGGTTGTTACGTACAAGGATTGGCATGAGATGCTGCCATTTGCTTTGCACTATTATCGTACATATTTCCGCACTTCAACAGGGGCAACCCCTCTCTCCCTTATATATGGCATGGAGGTTGTGCTCCCCATGGAGGTTGAGATCCCATCAATGAGAGTCTTGATGGAAGCCAAGTTGACTGAGGCTGAATGGGTTCAGAGTCATTATGACCAACTGAATATGATAGAAGAGAGGAGATTGATTGCCATGTGCCATGGTCAGTTATATCAACAAAGGATGAAGAAAGCCTTTGATAAGAAGGTCAAGCCTCGTGTGTTCCGAGAAGGTGACCTTGTTCTCAAGAAAGTTTTGTCTTTCGCGCCCGATTCCAGGGGCAAGTGGACTCCAAACTATGAAGGTCCATATGTTGTTAAGAGAGCCTTTTCAGGCGATGCTTTGATACTTACAACTATGGATGGGGAGGATTTCACTCATCCTGTGAATTCAGATACAGTCAAGAAATACTTCGCCTAAATTAAAAATAGAATAGCTCGCTAAGTTGAAAACCCGAAAGTGTGACTTAGGCAAAAATGAGCGTCTCGGTGGATTGAAAACCCGAAAGAGCGATCCAAACAAAAGTTAGAGACATGAAAAAATGAATATATATCCCGCTAGATTGAGTACCTCACCCTAGGGAAATCTAGGCAAAAATTAGGAATTTGGCAAGTAACTGCATCCTGACAAGACTTTGTTCTACAACTGTCATCTGTCAAAGATTCTCGCTCAGTCATCATCAACTGAAGTTTCAGATACATTGGATTCAGAGTTGGTGGAGAAATGGTCATTATGTTCAATGTAGCCTTTTTCCAATATATATCACCAATTTCAAATTTATAAAGATCCATGGAGTCTTGCCATTTGCAGACTACCATTCCATCAAATAAATTTGAGCCTTTATCCAATTCTTCGCACTCTTGTTTGTTTCTGCTCAACAAATGTTTGCATGTTTTAATTGATAAATATCATTATTTTAAACAAATAAAGTTTTATAAACTGTTTTTAAACAAAGTGAACATTCAAAATGACTGAAAGGATAATTGAAACGTCTTCAGTGCTCTCCCAAGGATAGTATGATCTCCAAAAGGGTAAGACATGTGTTCATATTCCTAGCATATTTGTATTTATCTTCATCATCTTTCAGGTTGTCTCCTCAGCTAGCAGAGGAAGGTGATACATCATCAAGTCCCCAGGGAATCTGGAATTTTGGCCTCGATCCTTTGGAGATGTGTATACCTCCATCCTCAGATCCCTAGAGAGTCTGAGTCTAGCATTTGTGTTTTATCAAGTATATGTTTGTCATCCCTTGTGTGGATTAACCTAAAATCCCTTATAGATTGATAAAAATTGCTATGCTATCTTTTCGAGGAAGTTGGTTTTCCCTCATTGTGATTGGAAATATCCCGCAGAGTGAGCAGGAAATCCTCAGCATGAGCGGAAATTCTCAGCAGATTAGCTTGCAGCTTTTCCCCAGTAAGTTTGCATTACCACTCATTCCCAATAGGGTTGCTCACATTTAGACTTCCCCCAGTTGGGTCGCCTACAGGTTATCCCCAGTTCAGTCACCAGCGGTCTTCCCCCAGTGCAGTTGCCGGATCAGAGCATGATATTTGTACTTCCCCCCTTATTGGATAGTTTCCTCCTGGAAGAGATGGTGTTAAAGATGTTTATTCCCTTCCCCAGCGAAGCAGTGGTTCTCTCTCCTCCTAGCAGAGATGTTTCTCCAGCAGATATGAGGAAATATGTTGATTTTTGAAATTTCTGTTTGGTGGTTGTTCCCCACAGAGTTTCATATCTTTCCTTGATAAGTTCCCCAGTAGAGTTTCTTCTATGTTGGATCTTATCCGTGTTGAGCTCCCCAATATATTTTCCTCTACATCGGATCTTTTGTTTGTTCAACAGCAAATCCCTGGCAGTGGCATTGTAGCTTCCCCAGCTGAGACTTTACCTGATCCTAGTTTGGCGTTGGAACTTCGAGGAATGTGTGTTGCTTCCTTCCCCAGCGGAGTGATTAGTTCTTTCTCCGCAACGGAAATGTTCCTTCAGTGGTTAGAAGAGAATGTTTGATTAACTGTGTTTCTGTTTGGTGGTTGTTCCCCACCAGAATTTCTCATTATCCCCCGATTGAAATCCTCAGGAGAGTTCATCCATGATGGATCTTTTTGTTATCTCTGCGAGTTCCTGAGAATTGTTAGAAAATCCCCAGCTTTGGTAGTTGTGATCTTTTGTTGATCCCCAACAGCGGTCTCTGATCCCCAACGTCCCTGCTTGTTCCCCTAGCAGTAGTCTTTGTCCATGGCAGCGACTCAGTTTGATCCTCAACGGTGATTGTTGTTTCCTGGTATTTGTTGCTCCCCACCAAATTGGATTTTCTCCTGTGGGCCTAGCCTTCTCTCGTGAGATGTTGTACCGGATGTCTGTCCATTGATTCTTGGACCTGTTTGTGTTAGATATGACTGTTCGTCAGCATTAATCATGCATAAACCACACATATACATGCATAATCGTAACATTCAGATATTCATGTTGCATTCTTTGCCATATATATTTGCTTGTTATCTCCTGCTAGTGGTGAAATGTTCTTCCCCAAGCAGATGTTTGTGTCTGATCTCTCCATATAGAGTCAGCCCTATAGGCAGAAAGTGTCTATCTTTCCTTCATTATTCCCCACTGAGTTATGTCCTCGTGGATGATTATTGTTTCAGTTTCCTCCCAAAATATGTATTGGGATGGAATTACTCCCCTGAGTTATATCCTCATTGGGTTGAGTTTTGTTTCATTGTGTCTCTCTAGTTTGTTCCTAGATTGACCCCCTTTCTTGTTATTTCCCCTTCACTTCCCCGTGGTTCAGGTGATCAATTACTCAGTAAACAGTAATTGTTCATTTTCTCCCCAACGGATGTTGTGGCCTTCTACCCAGTAACCGGTAGTTGTAAGTCCTATTTCTGTGGGTTTCTACCCAGTAACCTGTAGATGTAAACCCCATTTTGTCCCCTTATAGAGTTAATCCTTGATATTTGTTCATCCTAGCCAATGACGGTTACTCTCGCCTTTGGTTTTCTACCCAGTAACCGGTAGATGTAATCCCCTCTTTGTTGGTTATCTTTATCCAATATTCGGTATTGATATTCCTTCATTTTTTGAGTATACCACCCAGTAACTGGTGATATATCTCCCGGATCATTGCTTTTAACAATGTATCCCCCGCGAGTCATCTTTCATTTACCTTTGTTTGGTAATGATCGTTTCTCCCCTTGATTGGTCATCATTTTATACACAGAAACCGGTGTCCCAGTGTCCTTTCTTTTCGGTCGATTTATCCTTTATTAACCCAGTAGCCAATTGTGGATAATCTTCCATGCGAGTATGTTATCTACGTTCTGACGGTAATAAATAATATATCTCATGCGCTCTTCAGTTGAAGTCTTTTCTTCCCCAGTTGAGTAAGGTTCGTATTTCCTTACGGAATCGAATGTCCATCCTATAATTGAGTTTGCTTTTTCAAGCCCTCCTTTCGGATGATGAGTGTCTTGGAAGTATTCCCCAATTCACGCCCGGTTGGTCACCAATTATATGCCCAGTAACCGGTATCCCTGGTGTTCCTTCCTTCTGCTCCCTATTATGACATTTTGTCCCCAGTGGAGTCAGATTTTCCTGAGTTGAGAAATACCTTTTAGGTTTTCCTCAGATGTTTTGGATGATTGATATCTCTCACCCTTATACCAGTCTTAGATATTCTTTCTCCCCGAGCGTGTTGTTCTTTCACCCTTATACGGTGTATTTGATCACATGTCTCTTTGAGTTTATTACCCAGTAACCGGTAATACCTCATTTGTTGTTTCCTCAGCTGAGTCCTTTGTGGACATCCCCGCCTGAGTCTGGATTTTTATCTGAAGTATCCTTTGTGGATAGTTTTGCTGTATTGGCATATTCCCTAATACATGCATCTTTACGTCAGCTCGAGTCTTTCCATTGATTTATTTTCATGGAATCCCCTCGTGTCTCCTAGCAAGTTTCAAGTCGTGACCTCCTCACACACTTTTACCCTTATTTTCCCCCCAGAGTCTCGGTCTCCCTAGTGAGTGTATTACTCCTTTGGATTTTCAGTTTCTCCTGATTTCTTTTCTTCTTTGTGGACACATATCCCCACAGAGTATTAGCTTTTGCATACATACATTTACATCATGAGGTCTCTTAGGGACCAAAATTCGTCTCTTTGTTATTATTTAAGCCCATTCTACCTCGTCGAGACGAAGATTTTAACCTTCATATCTCCGGCTAGAATGACCTTAAATAGGGGCATTTGTAAGACCCTAATTTTAACCCTAAGATCCCTCATGGCATCATATCATTACATATTGCATATGCCTCAAGGATCATAACATCTTGGTTCCCTTTACCCTATGGTTGGGACTTCTGTGAGTTGGTTTGAGACCACCAAGCATGCTTGAATTGTATATTATTTCTTTCCTTATTTTGTTTATTAACCAAAAGCACAAAAGTATGTCACTAACATCTTTTGTTTTGAAGCTTAAGTAGTCAGATGATCCAAGGCTCCTAGGAGGCTCCTATGCCCATTGAAATGACCAGATGAAGATGAAAGCAAGCACGAAAATGGTTCACAAAGATATCAATCATCATATATGTCTCCCAAGTATCTCAATTTTACAATTTGATCAAGATAAACCAAAGGGCTTGAGGATTGTTTCCCAAGGAAACCCTAATTCAACTGTGCATTGATTGTGCCTTGCTCTTGAAGCAACCTCAACCTATGATGAAATTCAATCAAGGTAAGTTCTTTCATTCATCATTTTATGCATATATGAGCCCGTGTGAGTATCCTCAATCATTCATTCATCAATATTTGAAGTTTGGACTTGAGAAGTTGATCAGTCAATTCATCTGACTATTTTGAAATCCACTGAGACCTAACGTTTGATGTGTTTGTCAAATGATTACAACCCCAAGAGAAAAAATGTCCTTAAGACCCATATGAACAACTTTCATGTTCATCAAAAATTCATTTGAAACTTGGAAGGTCATCATTCATTTCAAAACATTATAGGTCATTTTGACTGAAACCCTAATTTTGGGTCAACTTCCCAAGGACCTAACTCCTTCATTTTTAATGATTTTGAGGTGAGACCAAGTGAAATGGAAAGTTTGAGATGTCTACTTAAAATGTTATGTTGGACAAGTTTCCATAATCCTAAAAGAAACACATGTGATAATACAAAACATTATAGATCACTTTGGACCAAAGCCATTGAATCTTGAAAAAGTCCAACTTCAAGTGCTCATAACGTTCTCATTAAAAATCCAAATGATGCAAAATTTAAGTCCAAATTTATTGCCTTGAACTGATCTAAAACTTTCATGTTGGAGGTTTTGTCATTTAAAGCTTGCATAACTGAAACATAAGGGCTTGAAGTTGGTCCTTTTTGGCAAATTTTCCAAATACACGTTTTGTAACTTGAACTTCATGGCTAGTTTTCAATATTTTCCAAACTCCAAATGGATTTTTGTTCAACATAGCTATTGTTACTTATGTCAAGACCTTTCCAACCATTACTCACATGCCTATGTTTGAATTTTCCAAATGGGACTTTCGAAGAGATGAATATTTGTGATCATTTATGGAAACCAAGTGAAATCTTCATGCACAATCCAATGCCATGCAATCTGCACGTCCAATTCAACTTGGTTGATGTTCAGCATTCATTTGCAATTGGTTTTGGGCCTCACATGCGCTTGTACAGGCCCATGCATGGAGGACCCAATTTCATGCACACGAGTTCTCCACCTCTTTGCATCAGCTCCATCTATAAATAAAATGCATTGCCTCACTCAAATATCAACCTGAAGGCATCTGAATCCCTGCTGAAATCATTTCCCAACCTCTCACCAAAGGAATTTGAATTTTCACTTTTAATTTTCAAGTGTGATTTTCAACAACATCAGTTGTTTATCAACACTAATTCCTAAGCCTAGCTCTCATACCAAGCATCAAGATCAAGCTGCAAGCAAAGGATTGGTTGGATCAAGCTCATAAAAGCTGCACTACAAAGGTTTATACCTCAACTGTTTTGCTTCAAATATCACTGAATATTGTGCAATACTTGTGTTGGTTTGGTTTTCTAAAGTCCTCATGTGAGAGGCAAGCCAATGGTGGCTTTAATTTGGTGAATTGTTGAACTTCAGATTGAACAGCTAGTTTTTCAACCTCGGATTTCTTCTTCCATAAGGACCTTGAGTGAAAACTAAGGTTACAGGGGTGATGTACATCACCCCAACTTTAATTTGGTATAAGGATCGCGTGTTTTAGTTGAGGTTGCAAAACCTGCAACTAGTGGCCGGATTGTGCCTTCTCACCGGAGAAGACGGTGGTTTCCACCACCGTCCCCACGCGTTCAAACCATGGTTGTTGGATGATGATTACCAGATTTAATCATGGCCTTGCATTGTTATGACTTTTTTAAATGCTGCATACCACGCGTTTGACCAAGGTGCAGGATGAGCGCGCGCTTGAGGGCTTTTTGATCAGCCACGTCAATTAATGAGCGCTGATCCAAGCGCTGTGGTTTTTTCTATTTTCTGAATTTCTGTTTTATTTTCTTTATTTCCATTTATTTTCAAAAATTCATAACTTCTTTATTTTGAATCACAAAAATATGGGACCAATTGCAAAAGTTTTCTCTTAAATTCTAGTTTCATAAAATGATTTTTAATTATTTTTGTGATTCCATTTAATGTTTTTTGTGAATTATTTCATTTCTCATTGTTTTTAATTCATTTAAAACACCATTTGATATTCAAAAATGCCAAAATTATTTTCTTAACATCTTTGGATAATGATAAGTCTATGAAAAATATTCTCTTCAATTTCTTAATTGATTTGAGATTTATTTGAGATTTTAGTCCAATTATGTTATTTTTCTTCATTTTTTAATTGTTTAAAAATAGTTTCTATTTTCAAAAAATGTTGAGAAAATTTGTCAAACCTAGTTTGACCATGTTAGAGTTATGATGATCCAATTGGACTTATCCAAGTTGATTTGAATTGGATTTGAAGTTTGACCTTTATTTGTTCATTTTATTTTATGCATTATTTTAATTCCAAAAAATACCAAAAATATGTTTGACCTTTCTTGACTTCTAATCTTCATCTCACTTCTGTTTACCATTGATTGATGTTGATTCCATTCTTGTTTGATCAATGTGCTTTGGTTATGTCATTTGAATTTTCATTTTTTGTACATTCCATTTCAATCTTCATCTTCTTCTTTTTCTTTTGACCAATGAGTTAATGATTTGTGGTTAGCCTTGACATATGAGAGGCTTAACCTTCTTTGATCCAAATCAAATTCATCTTGATCAAAGATCAAGTGAAATGCTTTGTGTCCAAGATAGGTTGCTTCTTGGTCAAGCAAAAAACCTAAAATCCATACAAGGTCATTCTTCTTTTCTTTTGGCATGGCAAGTTGTAGGAGCTTGGCTTACTAGTCATGATCTCTAACTTGTGTTTATTTGCCTATAGTTTTATTGACCGACCTTAGATAGGTGTGACTACTACATTAGTCCACTTATGATTGCTTAACATGGCGCTAAATTTCCTTATGGCACACTAACACTAACTACTAATTACTAACTTTTAATTCAAGCATTTAATTCTTGCAATTTACTTTAATGCAATTTAATTTCTTGCTCATTTATTCATATTGCCTTTTCCCTTTGCTCATTTGAGCTCATGTTTATGTTTATGCCATTTGCCTTTTGCTAACTTGAGCATATTATTGTGTAAATATACTATTGCCTTGTGCTTGTTTTGTCTTTGTGTGAACCCAATGCAAAAAGGAGAAAGGACTTAGACTTAGGACCTTACCTATGCTTAATGGAGTTCAAGAGCAACTAGGCCTCATGCCTTTAGAATGCTAAAATTGTTGAAGAGCAACTATGCCTCATGCCTTTAGAATGCTTAATCTTGAAGATAACATGAAAGGACCCCTAATCTAAACTCTCTCTTTGTCCATTTCACTTATTGCATTGTGAGCTTTTTTATTGTTTGTTCTTGTGTGATAGGGATCCCAAACTTGAGCTAGTTAGAAGGATCATTGTCATGAACATCCAAGTTAAGAGGGACAAGCCCAATTGGAAGATCCTAGGAGCTTGATTGAATACTTGATTGATTGCTTGAGTTAATTTCTTATTGCTTGCTAAGTCCAAAGGAAAGGAGCTCTTGAATCATCTTTATGATCTGAAGAAAGGAACTCCAAGGGTTTTATTTCTCTTCTCTCATCTTTTCATGTTTAGGACTAGCCCTTCTCTTCTTCTCTCCACTCTAACCCAAGCCAAACTCATTTGTGCGAACATTGACATTGTTTTCAAAACTAGAAACCTAGGCATTATGCCTTTGATTTTTTTCAAACTCTTTTCATTAACACTTATTTTGAATTGAATCTTCAGTCAACTTTGACTTTATTTTTTGAATACTCCTAATTTGTAAATACAACTCACTCAAATTGTTTTTGTGGTTTCAATGACCACCTTTGCCAAAGCTTTTCATGAACATTAGCTATTAGGTCTGAGTTATCATAGTGGTTGATGTAAACCTCACCTCATCCTTAGTGATTGGACTATAAGTATTTCATACTTATTATAGGGTGGATCCCTCACTAGTATGTTGAAGCTCTCCTCACATGGTGGATTGTTGGTTTAGGTTGAGTTTTCTCCCTTTGATAACAAAAGACCTTAAGGCTTTTGACAAATCAATTCACCAACTTCTTTTGAGATTTTTACCCCGAACTACGAGGTTTTGATCCTACCTTTGTGATGGTACGTAGGCAATGGGTTTATCCATTCAAACACAAAAATTGTAAATAATTTGTATGTTCTTTTCTCATCTCCCTAATCATGTTTGCACAAATATTTTTTCACAAATACCAACCTACCATACAACTTTGCAAAAAGGGCTTCCTTAGAGTACTAAAGATGTTTTGGGTGCTTAAAACCTTCCCATTGCATAACCAACCCCCTTATCCAGATCTCTGACATTTTTATTAGTTTTTTATTTGATAAAACTTCTCGATTTTTATTCGCTTTCTAACCTTTCCTGTGGATAAATAGAAATGCGGTGGCGACTCGAATTGTATGATTTACTTTTGATTTAGTCAATAAATCTAAAGGTAACGAATACCCCGCTACACTTAACAAAGGTAATAAGCCCAAAAGGAAAGATTACCAACTACCAGCCATGTGACAGCTGTAAGACCCCAATTTTGACCCTAAGATCCCTCATGCAACTTCATCATAAGCATTAACATTGGGATCATACCTTGGCATCCTCCGAACCCCTTTTCATTGGGTTTGTTTTGGGAGAGATCACCAAGCACTTTGTGATTATATCATACTTGTATATTATTATTTTTACTAACCAAAATACCAAAAATATATCTATCTAACTCTTTTTGTAGGTAGGGGCATGATCTCATTGATTCATTGATCACATCTAGGGTTTAAGACCCTCATGAACAAAGAGCACAATCAATAATTGATTCAATATTGGTTATGAGAATCATATATGAGTCCTAATTATCTCTACATGTTATTTTCATGAAGTTTTCTTCAAGAGTTTGAGGGTGATTTGCCTTTGAAACCCTAGTTTGACTAGGTATCTTGAGTAACTTCTCCAACAAGCTATCTCACCAATTGATAAAATTTCTCAAGGGACACTTCAAATTTCATCATCTTATGCATATATGATCTACCATGAGCCAATAAAGTCAAGAGAATTGTAGGTTAGCAAGTTGGTTGATGGTGGTTGGCCAGATGAATTCATCTGATCAAAACTGGGTCTTCCTAGACCCTATCTCCTACACTTTTCACCATATGAAAATTATTACAAGAGAAAACTTACTCTAAATGAAATTATAAACAACTTTCATGTTGAGACATAGATCTATTTTTGCTTGGAAAATCATTTTCTATATTGAAACATTATAGGTCATTTTGTCTAAACCCTAATTTTAAAGTTAACTTCCCAAGGCCATAACTTACTCAATTTTTATGAGATAAAAGATTTACAAGTCGCACAATCAAATTAAATGTGTATACTTCAACTTTGATGTTTGGAGTGGGAGCTAATTCAATTGTTTCGAGCATGTCATATAAGGCTACATTATAGGTCAATTTTGACCTATACCATTGAGCAAGTGATTTTTCCAAACTTCAAAAATGCATAACTCTATCATTTCAAATCCAAATGACATGAAATAGGTGACCATTTTAAAGGTATTTGAGGGAGCTACAATGTTGATGAAGACACTTTTCTCATTTGAAGCTCCTATAAAAAGTTAAGCAAAGCGGAACATTGAGACATATGGCTTGACACTTAGAAAAATTTTGATATGTCAAATTTTTCCAAACTTCCACCTCAAATATCTCCAAGTTCCAAGCTCCAAATGAAAAAGTGTTCAACATCAAACTTGTTCCTCTTGATCTCACCTTTCCAAATAGCTAAAATTCATGCATTTTGGATGAGAAATGCATAGGCTGCACAAGGCTTAAACAGGCTGATATCATGTGGCCTGAATCAAACTTCAAATGACAATGCTCAATTTCCTTGCAATCCAATCCATCTCCAAAGCATCTGAACTTAATTTTGGACTTTCAAACAATCATTTCATGGGCCTATGCGCGCCCATGCACCATGATTTCATCATTTGCCAATTTTGGAAAGTGGAAGTGAGTGTGCAAATATCATCCTGTTTCTCTATAAATTGAAGCCCTTATTGTAACACCCTTCTAAAATACCCCAATTATTTAATTAAAATAACAACAACAAATATCAGAGTAATTATGCACCAAGGGTGTCACACAACACTTAACAACATAATAACTGTCATGCTCATTATTTAATCAAAATAACATTTTTGCACAATTCGCAGCGGATATAAATCAACTCAACCATTCCACCAACATATAACGTATTCCATGAAAAATGGTTCAACAACCGACAATAAACAATTAAAACATCCCGTCCCGATGTTACATCTATCAGAGCATGACCCACTACGATGACTACACTAGACTCCAAGCACTAGCTTCTACTCAACTCATTGCTCGTTACCTGAAAAATAATTGTAAGGGTGAGTTCCTCAATCGATGTAACAAACATTATAAATTATCATGTTATGTTAAGTAATTTAACTCATTAATCACCCAATATCAACAAAACTCATATACATACTCAAGATCAATACCACTGATACACATACAACAAACCAACAGAATGCAACTCTAATGAGACTCGACTCGTCATGCATGTGGTACCATTCGGAGTAAAACTCCCAACTTAAAATCATTGCCATTTTAGTGGGCATCAAGGCATAAGCCTTCAACTTTCAACTTAAAATTTTGCCAATCCAGGCCAACGTGGTGTGAGCAAAGCTCCGACTTAATGCATATGAATGTACATGGCATACACGACTTTAAACTGTCAACAACATAATAATAATATCAACACAACAACGTTTTCAACAAAAATCAACTTATAATCAACTTTGGCTCATCAAGCCTCCAACTCAGTATTTTCAACAACTTTAACACAACTGATCAACATATTTGGATCAACAT
This sequence comes from Lathyrus oleraceus, assembly GCF_024323335.1. Lineage (NCBI taxonomy): Eukaryota > Viridiplantae > Streptophyta > Magnoliopsida > Fabales > Fabaceae > Lathyrus > Lathyrus oleraceus. Next base: position 83,822,053 of record NC_066581.1, read on the forward strand.
TTCATAACATAAACCCAACAAAATTATTCCTCACAATCAACTAAAATAGGCCAATCACCAATTACGTTCACAACATTAAAATACCAATTTTTCTAATTTCCAACAGTGTTAACCGGTTAACGCCCTGGGTTAACCGGTTAACGCAGGACAAAATACATTTTCTGGCAAAACGCAACAGTGTTAACCGGTTAACGCCCTGGGTTAACCGGTTAACGCAGGCAAAACAGCACATTTCCACAAAACATAACAGTGTTAACCGGTTAACGCCCTGGGTTAACCGGTTAACGCAGACAAAACAGCAGTTCCTGCGCTAACACAAGGGAGAATGCAGAGTTTCCGCATTTTCCGCCGTTGGAGGACTTCCGGACCTCCGATTCAATTTCCGTAAAAAGCTACACGTTCGGGGAAACACGACTCACACAATTACGGACTCAATTACAGCTTAAACTCAGTTTATTCATCACAATCTTTCAGCATTCAACAATCTCAATTAGGGTCAATTCAACGGTTTCTCACTACCCATGACATGTTAATCTATAATACCCATTAAGCGACGATAAACCCCCCTTACCTGAGTTAATCCGGCAACCTCTAAGCTTCAAGCTTTTCCGTTCTTCAACCTTTGCTCTCTAGCTCTTCCTCTTTGCCCTTTCTCCACTTTCCACTTTTCAGCCGCTTCTCTGTTTCACGTGAAAACTCTTTACCTGTACTGAAAACCCTTTTCCTTATTCCAACTTATATATTTTCCAATAATTATTATTCCAAATAATAATAATAATAATAATAATCCAATAATTCAATTTATTTAATTAAATTAATAAATATATTATTAACTTAATTTAAATAATCCTCTTATTTTATTCGGGGTGTTACAACTCTCCCCTACTAAAAGAGTTTTCGTCCTCGAAAACATACCTCAAGCAAATAACTCTGGATAAGACTCTTTCATCTGACTCTCCAGCTCCCAAGTCACATTGCCACCTGCTGGTCCTCCCCAAGCTACCTTCACCAAGGCAATCTCTTTACCCCGCAACTGCTTCAACTCTCGATCCTCGATCCTCATAGGCGATGTTTCAACAGTCAGGTTATCTCTCACCTGTACATCATCTACTTGGACTACATGCGACGGATCATGAATGTACCTCCTCAACTGAGACACATGAAAAACCAAATGCAAATTCGCAAGTGACGGCGGTAAAGCGATACGATAGGCTACCTCTCCTATCCTCTCCAAAATCTGATAAGGACCAATAAATCGAGGTGTCAACTTCTTTGACTTCAAAGCTCGACCAACCCCAGTTATCGGAGTAACACGAAGAAACACGTGATCTCCCTCTCGGAACTCAAGTGATTTCCTCCTCTTGTCATGATAACTCTTCTGACGACTCTGAGCAATTCTCATCTTCTCCTGAATCATCTTAATCTTTTCTGTAGTCTGTTGAACAATCTCCGGTCCAACCACAGCACTCTCACCGGACTCATACCAACATAAAGGTGTCCGACATCTCCTACCATACAAAGCTTCAAACGGCGCCATACCAATGCTCGAATGAAAACTATTGTTGTAGGTAAACTCAATCAAAGGTAAATAACAATCCCAAGCACCTCCCTTTTCCAAAACGCAAGCTCTCAAAAGATCCTCCAATGACTGAATCGTCCTCTCAGTCTGACCATCAGTCTGCGGGTGATATGCAGAGCTCAATCTCAGCTTAGTTCCTAAAGCCCTCTGCAAACCTTCCCAGAACTTCGATGTAAATCTAGGATCTCTGTCCGAAACAATACTCGACGGAATACCATGCAAACTTACAATCTTCTCAATATACAACTCAGCTAATTTCTCTAACGGATAGTCCATTCTGATCGGAATGAAATGAGCCGACTTTGTCAATCTGTCAACAATCACCCAAATAGCTTCAAAATTCTTAATTGTCCTCGGTAATCCAGAAACAAAATCCATACTGATACTATCCCACTTCCACTCTGGAATAGCCAACGGTTGCATTAGCCCAGAAGGCTTCTGATGCTCAATCTTTGACTTCTGACAAGTCAAACAAGAATAAACAAAACTCGCAATTTCTCTTTTCATTCCTGGCCACCAAAATAACTTTTTCAAATCATGATACATCTTCGTAGCTCCAGGATGAATACTCAACCCACTACGATGTCCTTCTTCAAGAATACTCTTCTTAAGTTTGGTAACATCCGGAATGCACACCCGATTACCAAATCTCAAAACACCATTCTCATCAACTCTGAATTCACCACCTTGACCCTGATTCACCAGAGTCAACTTATCAACCAAAAGCACATCGGATTTCTGACCCTCTCTGATCTCATCCAGAATACCACTTGTTAACTTCAACATTCCCAATTTAACACTATTGTGAGTACTCTCACACACCAAACTCAAGTCTCTAAACTGCTCAATTAAATCCAATTCCTTAACCATTAGCATAGACATATGTAATGATTTCCGACTCAATGCATCAGCCACTACGTTTGCTTTACCCGGATGGTAATTCAAACCAAAGTCATAATCCTTCAGAAACTCTAACCATCTTCTCTGTCTCATATTCAGCTCTTTCTGATCAAATAAATACTTTAAACTTTTATGGTCACTGAAAACCTCAAATCTTGACCCGTACAAGTAATGCCTCCATAACTTCAGAACAAACACCACAGCCGCCAACTCTAAATCGTGCGTCGGGTAGTTCCTCTCATGAACCCTTAGCTGTCTCGAAGCATAAGCTATAACCTGCTTATTCTGCATCAACACACCACCCAAACCCAACAATGAAGCATCACAGTAAACCTCAAATGATTCCGACGGACTCGGTAATATCAGAATAGGAGCAGTAGTCAACCTCCTCTTTAACTCTTGGAAACCTCCTTCACATTTTGAGTCCCAAACAAACGCTTGCCCCTTCCTAGTCAACATCGTCAATGGTAACGCCAACTTAGAAAATCCTTCAATGAACTTCCTATAATAACCAGCCAAACCAAGGAAACTTCGAATCTCAGCAACAGACTTCGGAGCTTCCCACTTAGATACCGCTTCTATCTTAGAAGGATCAACAGCAACACCACCTCTTGAAATCACATGACCAAGAAAACTTACCTCTTCTAACCAAAATTCACACTTGGACAATTTAGCAAATAACTTCTTTTCTCGTAGAATTTCTAAAACCACTCTCAAATGTTCAGCATGCTCTTCTCCAGATTTCGAATACACCAAAATATCATCAATAAACACCACAACAAACTTGTCTAGGTACGGATGGAAAATCCTATTCATATACTCCATAAATACTCCAGGCGCATTAGTCACACCAAAAGGCATTACGGAATACTCATAATGTCCATACCTTGTTCTGAAAGCAGTCTTCTGAATATCCTCATCTTTCACTCTGATCTGATGATAGCCCGATCTCAAATCAATTTTACTGAACACACAAGCACCCACTAATTGGTCCATCAAATCATCTATCCTCGGTAGTGGATACTTATTCTTGATCGTTACTTTATTCAATTGTCTATAATCAATACAAAGCCTCATACTACCCTCTTTCTTCTTTACTAGCAACACTGGAGCTCCCCACGGCGACACACTTGGTCTTATAAACTTCTTCTCAAGTAAGTCTTCCAATTGCTTCTTTAATTCATACAATTCAGATGCCGACATTCTATACGGTGCCATCGAAACAGGCCTAGTACCAGGTACCAGATCAATAGTAAATTCAACTTCCCTCTCTGGCAGCACACTAGGAATTTCATCAGGAAAAACTTCAGGGAATTCTTTCACCACTAACAGTTCCTCTATCTTAGCTTTACTTTCAACCGACAACGTCGCCATCAAAGAAAACATCTGAGCTCCCTCTTTCATCAATTTTCGCAATTCTCAGAAAGGTAATAAGTCAACTCCTTCCTCTTCAGGAGTGGAAAACCTCACCGACTTATGATGACAATTTATATGAACATAATTATACTCTAACCAGTTCATACCAAGAATTACATCCATCCCATCCAACTGCAAACATACTAAATCAACATAGAAATCTTTATCGAAGATCGACAAAGGACATTTTAAACATACCAAAGAAGTAGTTACTGATCCCTTAGCTGGGGTCTCAACAATCAATTCACCATCCAAAGCGGACAATTTTAAACCCAGTCTTCGAGCACAGTTAGCAGAAATAAAACAGTGGGTAGCACCGGTATCAATAATAGTAATTAAAGGAGTACCATATATGAAACATGTACCTCGGATAAGTCTGTCCTCACAGGAGGTTTGAGTTCCGGTCAATGCGAACACCTTCCCAGTCTGAGATTTCTTTGGCTTCTGACACTGACTTCCAATATGCCCTTCTTCGCCACAATTAAAACAAATCATTTGCTTGTGCTTGCAATCAGCCATTGCATGACCAGTCTTACCACAGCGAAAACACCTCTTTACTTCAGCAGTGCATATATTACTCTTATGACCAGCCTGACCACATTTGAAGCAAACTATACCAGCAGGAGCACCTCCCCTACTAGTCCTCTGAGCCGGAGCAGCTCCTTGTTTCCCTTTTCCCACTAAAGCATCATACGGCTTGCCACGGTTTTGATGCTGCTTTCCCTTGCGGTCACTGACAATCTTGTAATGAGCATTATTGTCCTCTTCAAATATCCTGCAGCTATCAACCAGTTCAGTAAAAATGCGTATCTTCTGATACCCAACAGCCTTCTTAATTTCAGAGTGCAATCCGTTCTCAAACTTGATGCACTTTGAAAATTCAGCACCAGCACCAGTGTAATGAGGATAAAATTTGGACAGCTCCACAAATTTCGCAGCATAATCAGTGACAGACATGTTTCCTTGCTTCAGCTCAAGGAACTCGATTTCCTTCTTACCACGGACATCTTCCGGATAATACTTTCTCAGAAATTCCCTACGGAATACATCCCAAGTAATGTCTTCACCTGCCACGGTCAACCTCTCGTGAGTCTCTAGCCACCAGTCATCAGCTTCGACTGCTAGCATGTGAGTACCATACCGAACCTTCTGAGCTGGAGTGCAATCCATAACACGGAAGATTCTCTCAATCTCTTTCAACCATCCCAAGGCTGCATCTGGATCATGCTTCCCTTTAAACACCGGCGGATTCTCTCTTTGAAAAGTCGCCAAGCTACGTGATCCAGCATCCCCACCAGCATTTGGCAAGTTCTGCACCGCTTGTGCCATTGCTTGCATTGCGGCAGCCATTGCAGCGTCATTCCTTCCAGCCATTTCAACTTATCAATACAACACAACTTAAAGTTAGATTGGTAACAATACCTAATTGTTAGACAGTAATGACACGACAACTGGCCGGACAGACCGACCTGCTCTGATACCACTAATGTAACACCCTTCTAAAATACCCCAATTATTTAATTAAAATAACAACAACAAATATCAGAGTAATTATGCACCAAGGGTGTCACACAACACTTAACAACATAATAACTGTCATGCTCATTATTTAATCAAAATAACATTTTTGCACAATTCGCAGCGGATATAAATCAACTCAACCATTCCACCAACATATAACGTATTCCATGAAAAATGGTTCAACAACCGACAATAAACAATTAAAACATCCCGTCCCGATGTTACATCTATCAGAGCATGACCCACTACGATGACTACACTAGACTCCAAGCACTAGCTTCTACTCAACTCATTGCTCGTTACCTGAAAAATAATTGTAAGGGTGAGTTCCTCAATCGATGTAACAAACATTATAAATTATCATGGTATGTTAAGTAATTTAACTCATTAATCACCCAATATCAACAAAACTCATATACATACTCAAGATCAATACCACTGATACACATACAACAAACCAACAGAATGCAACTCTAATGAGACTCGACTCGTCATGCATGTGGTACCATTCGGAGTAAAACTCCCAACTTAAAATCATTGCCATTTTAGTGGGCATCAAGGCATAAGCCTTCAACTTTCAACTTAAAATTTTGCCAATCCAGGCCAACGTGGTGTGAGCAAAGCTCCGACTTAATGCATATGAATGTACATGGCATACACGACTTTAAACTGTCAACAACATAATAATAATATCAACACAACAACGTTTTCAACAAAAATCAACTTATAATCAACTTTGGCTCATCAAGCCTCCAACTCAGTATTTTCAACAACTTTAACACAACTGATCAACATATTTGGATCAACATTTCATAACATAAACCCAACAAAATTATTCCTCACAATCAACTAAAATAGGCCAATCACCAATTATGTTCACAACATTAAAATACCAATTTTTCTAATTTCCAACAGTGTTAACCGGTTAACGCCCTGGGTTAACCGGTTAACGCAGGACAAAATACATTTTCTGGCAAAACGCAACAGTGTTAACCGGTTAACGCCCTGGGTTAACCGGTTAACGCAGGCAAAACAGCACATTTCCACAAAACATAACAGTGTTAACCGGTTAACGCCCTGGGTTAACCGGTTAACGCAGACAAAACAGCAGTTCCTGCGCTAACACAAGGCAGAATGCAGAGTTTCCGCATTTTCCGCCGTTGGAGGACTTCCGGACCTCCGATTCAATTTCCGTAAAAAGCTACACGTTCGGGGAAACACGACTCACACAATTACGGACTCAATTACAGCTTAAACTCAGTTTATTCATCACAATCTTTCAGCATTCAACAATCCCAATTAGGGTCAATTCAACGGTTTCTCACTACCCATGACATGTTAATCTATAATACCCATTAAGCGACGATAAACCCCCCTTACCTGAGTTAATCCGGCAACCTCTAAGCTTCAAGCTTTTCCGTTCTTCAACCTTTGCTCTCTAGCTCTTCCTCTTTGCCCTTTCTCCACTTTCCACTTTTCAGCCGCTTCTCTGTTTCACGTGAAAACTCTTTACCAATACTGAAAACCCTTTTCCTTATTCCAACTTATATATTTTCCAATAATTATTATTCCAAATAATAATAATAATAATAATCCAATAATTCAATTTATTTAATTAAATTAATAAATATATTATTAACTTAATTTAAATAATCCTCTTATTTTATTTGGGGTGTTACACTTATGCTAAGAATTAACACACACACTGCGCCAACTTTGAATCTCCATTGCAAACCCTTCACATTAAGAGGATAACCTTGATAAATTCATTTGAATTTGAGCTTGAATCTCCACTATTTTGGAGTTCAATTCTCCAGGAATCCATTGCTTCTAAGCCTTTCCATTCATCTTCTGCAAGCAATTAAAGTGAAGCAAAGCACGATTCAGATCAAGATCTAGCAAGCTCATACCTCCATTGAAGGTAATTTGCAGAAAATTTGAACTCTTCGATTCTCCTTCTTTCTTGCTCAATTCTATTGATTATTGTGTTGTCTGAAGTCCTACCAATATAGACAAGGTGTTTAAGTTGCTTTGAGGCCAAATCGAAGCAACTCAGATCATGAAACTCATTTCTCAATTCCACATATCTCTCAATATAGTTGGAATTGGAAGAAATGGAGGTGATATTCGTGCTCAGTGATGTTTTCTCTTTAAAATCATGTCCCTGTTTGAAATTTTGGTGATGGTTCATGTTGACCAGTCCGGCGAAGCTCGCCGGAGAAGACAACCAGAGCTCTGGCTCCGATGATGATGTGTCTTTGGTCTGGATTGTGTGATCTAATTCTCATGTTCTAATCTCAGTCATTCCTTTTGATTACTCATGTTACAGCGCGCTTGTCTAAGGTGTTGGTGGAATGCGTGTTGTGGATCATCAGATATGCCACCTCAATTAATGAGGGAGATCTGATGGTCCACGTATTTTAGCATTTTCTGAATTTCCATTTAATTCCATTTTCTTCAATAATTCATAATAAATTTAATATTGATCCAAAAAATATGAGACTTTCACCAAAAATTCTCAAATATTTTTCTCTTTCATATTCTGAATTAAAATTATTTTTTGGATCATTATTAATATTTTTCATGAATTAATTGATTTTTCATTTGTTTTTAATTGTTTAAAAATATTTTTAGGTCTCCAAAAATTATGAAATTTTTTATCCAAGGTCCTTTGACCTTGTTTGACCTATGATAAATCACATGGCCATTTATTTGGTGTTTTGATGTGATTTTAGGATTTGGACAAAACATATTTGAATTTAATGCATTATTTTAATATTTTTAGTTGAATAAATGTCATTTTAATTGTGTTGACCATTTGTATTGACTTATTTGAGTTTCTCATTTGTTGTTGGGCCTTGGTCAAGGGTGATTTGACTTTGTCAAATTAATATTATCGAATTTAGGGGATTGATGGAATGTACATTCCATCTCCCAAAATGAATGAATAATGTTAATTTGATAAAAGTCCTCCTTTGACCAATTTGTGATCTCATTCATCCCTTTCCCTCTTCATCTAATTCCCCTTCTTCATCCATTCATTTCAATTGGCCAATGACATCTCAAGGTCCTAATGTTAGTTGATTGGAAGATTAACATGAGTATGGATGAGATTAGGCCACACCTTTTGCATATTTTTGTGTGTGGTATGTTTAATGAGCATAGTTCCTAATACTAAGTCTCCAACATGCATTAACACCAAAAGTTTATTGCCCGACCTCAAATAGTTGTGACTTCTACATAAGTCCAATTACGATTGCTTAACATAGCACTAAATTTGTGACACAAAAGGCATAAGCATTCTAGTTAGTGAGATTGTAAGTCTCCCCTCTTCCATGGTATTGTGTGGAAACATGGCCTTCTTTCCTTCCTTTGGAAGATGTTTTGGTTCAAGGATCCATGCTTGTGGCAAGTGGGTTGAGTGTTCTCCAAAGAATTCCTTGAAATCAAAAAAGCAAAACAAAACTAACTATTAACTTACTAACCATTAACTTTTACTTTCAAGCTTTTACTTTTAATGTAATTTACTTTTATTATTCTATTATCATTTGTCATTGTACATATCATTCTAATTAATTATGTTTATGTAATTTTCACTTTGTCCACTTGGCCATATTGTGTGATATACTTTGTTGCTTTGCTTGTTTGTGTGGTCTTTGACCATTAATGCTCGTAATAATAACAAAAACCCTAAAAGACTTTTGAGTGGACTGTTGTTTGATCTCTCCAATTGGACTTAGAATCTAGGCAACATTCATTTGCTAATGGACTTGGCCAATGCCAATTTGTTGAAGAACCAAAGAACTTGCAAGTTTGAATTCATCTGATACATCATTCAAGATCTCTCCAGATTCATCTACAACATTGATCATTGATAAGTTGTTATGTTGAACCTGTGACTTGTGGAATTCATTTGTTACATAGGCTATTTTGAAGAAGATCATTGAAGTGGATAAGCTTGGATGAGGCCATCTTTATTTGATGCCTTTGCTCTTCAAGATTGATATGATTGTGCATTTGTGTGTTGCCTGATTCTAAAAAGTCCAAGGGAATTCTGGGTTTCTATTGACATACTTGTTTATTGGATTGCTCCCATTTGGTCAAATCTTTTCAAATTTAAACTTTTAAATTTTGTGCATAGGGTAGTCTCTTCATCTTCTCCCTATTTCTTTAATTTCAAAAATCTTTCCCTCCATTTTCAAAACTTTCTTTGTGTGAATTATTTTTGTTCTAAACTTTGACCACTTTAAAAAAGGTAGAAACTTTGGCCTTATGCCATTGCATTTTCAAACTCATTTTCTTAAATCAAACTTGTGAATGAACTTAACTATACTTGAGTTAAACTTTCAAAAAAGCCAAAAAAAAGAACTAACTCATTCAAATCATTTTAGGCCTTTGTGTCTTTCAAGCTTAATTTTTGTCAAAACCAACATACTCACTTTGAAATTTCTAGCACGAACTACGAGGTTTTGATCCCTCATTTTTATGTTGGTAAATAGTGTAAGACCCTAATTTTGGCCCTAAGATCCCTCATGGCATCATAACATTGCATTTGCATAGCCTCAAGGATCATAAGCATCTTGGTTCCCTTTGCCTTTGGGTGGGATCCTTTGTGAGTGGTTTGAGATCACCAAGCATGATTGAATTGTATATTATTGCTTTTCTCATTTTATTTACTAACAAAAGCACAAAAATATGTCACTAGCATTTCTTGTTTGTAGCTTGAGCAATCACAAGATCCAAGACTTCTAGGAGATCCTTTGTGCAATGATATGGTCAAGAGAAGATGAAAGCAAGCATGGTAATGGTTCCCAAAGCTCTCATCCATGAAGTATTCCTCCCAAGTATCTCAATTGATCATTTTGATCAAAGCAAGTCAAGGGGTTTGAGGTTTGTTTCCCAAGGAAAACCTAATTCATCTGATCATCAACAATGCCTTGCTCATGAAGCAACCTCAACCCATGGTCAAATACAATCAAGGGAAGTTCTTTAATTCATCGTTTCATGCATATTTGAACTCATTTAAGTGTCCTCAATCATCAATTCATCAAGATATGAGTGGTGGACTTGAGAAGTTGATCAGTTAATTCATCTAACTATTTTGAAATGCACTGAGACCTAACTTTTTATGTGTTTGTCAAATGGAGATGACCCCAAGAGAAACGATGTTCTTAAGGACAATATGAACAACTTTCATGTTCATCAAAATTTGATTTGAAGCTTGGAAGGTCATCATCCATTCCAAGACATTATAGGTCATTTTGACTGAAACCCTAATTTTGGGTCAACTTCCCAAGAACATAACTCATTCATTTTTCATGATTTTGAGGTGATACTTAATGAACTGTAAAGAGCATTGTGTCTACTTAAAATGTTATGTTGAGAAAAAATGCAAAATCTCAAAAGAAATACATGTGATAATGCAAAACATTATAGGTCACTTTGGACCAAATGCATTGAAATGTGAAAAAGTCCAACTTCAAGTGCCCATAACGTCTTCATTAAAAATCCAAATGATGCAAAATTTAAGTCCAAATTGATTGTCTTGAAAATATATACAACTTTCATGTTGAAGATTTTATCATTTGGAGCTTGCATCATTGAAACAGAAGGGCTTGAACATTGGCCAAATTTGGAAACTTCACAAATGCATGTTTTGCACCTTACACTTCAAGCTCAAATTTCATTAATTTACAAGGCCCAAATGGAGTTTTGATCAACATAGAATTTGTTCCTTATGCAACAAGCTTCCTAACCATTACTCATAAGGTTGCATTTGGAGTTTGGAAGCATCATTTTTGAAGACATGAAGAATTAAGTGCATTTTGTGAAATTCATTTCAAACACACTGCATGAGTTGTTAACATTTAATCTGCACGTCCATTTCTCATTTGGTGATGTATAGAAATCTATTCCAATCAGAATTGGGCCCTCCATGCGCCTGTACATGCCCATGCATGGAGGCCCTCTTCTCTCATGCGCACTTTGTTCATTGCATTTCAGATGGCTTTGGCTATAAATACAAGTGCTTTGCTCTTCAATTCTTCAACCTAATGGCGCCTAAATCCCTGCTGAATTGAATCCCCACCCATAACAAAGGAACAAACTTCATTTTTCTCTAAAAATTTCAGATCTGAAATTCAATTGCATTGATTGATTTTTAAGATCTAAAGTTCCTAGACCTCTTCACCTTGATCCATTGAAGCTTCTGTTTGCAAAAGGAGTCAAAGAGAGTGACTCAATTCTTCACAATCCAAAGGTTTTGCTCAACCGAATTTTGCTTTGAATCTCATCATACATTGCTCCATATGACTTGATCTTGTGTTGTCTGAAGTCCTATGTATAGAGGCATCATTATTGTGTTCTTAATTGTTGGAATCGAGCAAGTTCAGTTGAACACCACCAAAGTTCCATCTCTGATTTCTCTCTTAATATGAATCTAGAGTGGAATTGAGTGGCATATGAGTGATGTACATTACTCCACATTTCGAATGGTGCTTGGATCGTGCATTTTAGTTAACATTTTTTGACCTGTAATTTTTTATCTCCATCGGAGCTAGCCGGAGAAGACGGTGGCGCTGGCCACCGTCTAGTCTCCAGATCAAATCGTGGTCGTCCATGTTTATTTCCAGATCTAATCTCAGCAGTCCAAACTTATGACTTATTTTAATTCAGCGTGTGGTGGCATTGACTGTGGAACACGTTGGACGCGCGCTTATGGATGCTTGGATCTGCCAGCTCAATTAATGAGCTCAGATCCAAGGGCTCTCGCTTTTCCATTTATTTTAATTCTGATTTTAATTTCTATTTCATTTTTTAATTCCATTTCATTTTCTAAAATCCATATCTCTTTTATTATTGGTCCAAAAATTATGGGACCAATTGCATTTTTCTCTTTTAATTTCTAGTTTCTAAAAATGATTTTTAATATTTTTTTATTTTATCATTTGCTATTTTTTAGTAATTTTCTCTTTTCTGGTTATTTTTAATTCATTTTAAATAGTTTTTGATATTCAAAAAATACAAAAATATTTTCTCAACCTCTTTGAATGATGATAGATCTATGAAAAATATTCTCATCAATTTATTAATTGATTTGAGATTTATTTGAGATTTTAGTTCAATTAGGTTATTTTTATTCATTTTTAATTGATTAAAAATAGTTTCTGACTTTTAAAAATGCTGGAATTTTTTGTCAAACTTTGTTTGACCTTGTTGAACTAGGAATAACTCACTTGGGCTTTTCAAAGTTGATTTGAAGTGAGTTTGAAGTTTGACCTTTCTTTAATATTTTAATTCAAGTTTTATTTTAAATATTAAAAATGTCAAAAATATTTTGTTTATTCCTTGACTTCCAATCTTCATTTTGCTTCTGTTTTTTATTGTTTGACCTTGATCTTCCCTATCTTTGGTCAACATTTGTTGATTGGTACATTCCATTTCATTTAATGCACTTTAATTCTTCATTTATATTCTTTATCTTCTTCTTCTTCTTCTTCTTCTTCTTCTTTTCTTTTTTGATCAATGAGTTAAAGGTTGATGGTTAGCATTGATTAGGGAGGTTTAATCTTCCTTGATTCAAATCTAATTCATCTTGATCAAATGATCAAGTGAATGGTTTTGCATTAAGGATAGATTGCTTTCTAAATCTTGCAAAGGACTTAAACCAATACAAGATCATTTCTCATCTTCTTTTTGGCATGGCAAGTTGTTGGAGTTTGATTCACTAATCAAGACCTCTAACTTGTGTTGTTGCCTACATTATTATTGACCGGCCTCAAATAGTTGTGACTTCTACATAAGTCCAATTACGATTGCTTAACATAGCGCTAAATTTGCCTTATGGAACACTAACTACTAACACTAACCATTGACCATTAACATTTAATTCTTGCTCTTTACATTTATGCAATTTACTATTCTTGTACATATTATTCATTTGCTTTTCCCCTTTGCTCATTTGAGCACATGTTTATGTTAATGCAATTTGCCTTTTGCTCACTTGAGCACATAATTGTGAATATATTATTGTGCTTGTGTTTTGTTTTGATTGTTATGGACGAAATACAAAGAAATGGACAAATGGACTTAGTTTCTAGGACTTTCCCTATGCAAATTGGAGTAAAAAGGACTTTAAATGGTGAAGATGGATTAGAAGGACCAAACCTCTAAACTCACTCTTGTCCATTCTTGATTTGCTTCATAAAACTTTTGATGTGTGTGCTCTTGTGCTAGGGAATCCTATGAGAGCTCAAATTGAAGAACCATTGCCATGTTCATCCAAAGTGAAAGATACAAGATACATTGAGGATCTCTTAAGAGACTTGTTTGATTGTTGTTTGAGCTTACTATCATCTTGCTTGCATATTCCAAAGGATGGGAGCTACTTGGATCATCAATATGATCTCTAGAGAGGAACTCCATGTGTGCTCTTGTTTCTTATCCCTTATCTCTTGTATGATTAGGACTTTAGCCATTCTTCTTCTTCCCTCCACTCTAACCCAAGCCAAAACTTTTGTGCAAACATTTAACACTTCTTTTCAAACATTAGAAACCTAAGCCTTATGCTTATGATATTCAAACTTTTTTTTCATAACACTTATTTGAATTGAAATTTTAAATCAACCTTGACCATATTTTGTAAATACTTTTCATTGGTAAATACCACTCATTCAAATACCTTTTTGTGGTTTCAATGGCCACTTTCTTAATCAAAACATTTCATAACCAATAGCTATTAGGTTTGAGTTATACTTGAGGTAGATTTAATACTCACCTATATCCTTAGTGATGGGCAATAAGTCTTCCATGCTTATTATAGGGTTAACCCCTCACTAGCATGTTGAAGTTATCCTCACATGGTGGATTTGTGGTTTTAGGTTGAGTTTTCTCCCTTGGATAACAAAAGACCTTAAGGCTTTTGGACCAATCATTTCACCAACTCATTTTGAGATTTTTACCCCGAACTACGAGGTTTTGATCCTAATCTTTTTTAAGATGGTACATAGGCAATAGGTTTATCCATCCAAACACAAAAATGTAAATAACTTGTATATTCCCTTCTCATCTCTTCAATCATGTTTGCGCAAATAAATTTTCACAAAATACCAACCTTACAACAAGTATGAAAAGGGCTCCCTAAGAGTACCTAGGATGTTTTGGGTGCTTAAAACCTTCCCATTGCATAACCAACCCCATTACCCCGATCTCTGACATTTTTACTAGTTTTTGATTCGATAAAACTTTTAGGTTTTTGTTCGCTTTCTAACCATTCCTTTGGATAAATAGAAGTGCGGTGGCGACTCGACTTGTATGGTTTACCTTAGATTTAGTCAATACCTCTATTGGTAACGAATACCCCGCTACAGAAAAGTGGCGACTCTGTTGGGGACATTTGCCTAGTGGGTTTTGCCTACTTTTCATATTGTGTTGTATTGTATTGTATATTATTTTATGACATATTTTTGTGCAATTTGGGATTACTGTATTGTATGTAATGATTGAATTACTTGAATATTAATTCCTTGTATGCTTGGTGATATTTGTGAGATGAGTTCTATACCCGAACTCGAGTGCACTTAGGATAGGAGAATGGCATAGTCTTGTTGACTTGTGTGGAGTTATTCCTTAGCAAGTTGACTTGCAAGCCCATTCACTTGGTGGAGGTCATGTTGGGATCAATAATGTCACACAAGTAGTTGTGGTTAGACATTACTCTTTCCAATATAGACCTTAGAAGCCAAGGACCTTAGTTTACCAAGCCCATCCTGGCCTATTCTTAGGATGTAGTGCGAAAGTCGTTCAAGTGTAAGATTTGATACGATTGTTACGCGATACTACACTCAAAAGAGTCTCTCTTGAGAATATTTTTGGAATACGAGTAGTCGTTTCTCCGATAATATCTGAAAGATGGGACGATGATTGTGGGAACCTCTTGTAGAACATGTTTGGCAGATTTAAACCCTAGTACACTCCCTTTGGGTGGTTCTTAACCGAGACTCCATGCTCGTGACTTGCAACAAACCCTTAATTCATGGTTGATCCGTTCTTGTATCCTTAATATCAATGGAACTTGGGTGTTGATAAGGTGTAAACCATAATCCACCAAAATGGATGATTGATATTAAGGATGACATGATCTATCCCATGACCTTTGTTTGGTGTGCTTTGCTTTATCCTTGAGTGTGATTGTTGCATTCATGCATTCATGCACCCATTTGCATCCATATCATCAATAATAAGGAAATTTTCAAGGAACTTAAGAGGTCTATTTGCAAATTTTCAGACATGGAAAGACAAAGAAGAAATACGAAGAAGTACAGTTTTAGACAACCCGACTTGAAAGAGCTAAGGAATTTGACATCCTATGTATTAGATCCCTTGGGTTTCAAGGCTCGTTTTGGGAAGCTTTTGTCTATTCTGACTACTCAAGTGGACGAAGGATTGATGAGTGTATTGGTGCAATTTTATGATCCCTTGTACCGTTGCTTCACATTTCCGGATTTTCAGCTTTTACCCACGCTTGAGGAGTATGCATATCTTATGGGTATACCTATTCTAGATCAGTTGTCGTTCAGTGGCTTGGAGAGAGTTCCTACTTCTCAAGAGATTGATGATTTGTTGCATATAAATGAATCTATTATTGGTGCTCATATGACTACCAAAGGTGGAACTCAAGATCTCCCTTCTGAGTTCCTCATCGCTCAAGCTACTATGTATGGGAAGGCCATGAGTGAGGACGCCTTTGAGGCTATATTCGTACTTCTCATCTATGGGCTAATGTTATTCCCCAACATCGACAAGTTTGTGGATGTGAACGCTATTAAGATTTTCTCTACTCTTAATCTCGTTCCTACTCTGTTGGGTGACACTTACTTTTCTTTGCATATGAGGAATACAAAGGATGGTGGTACCATTGTGTGCTATTTTCCTCTGTTGTACAAGTGGTTTATTTCTCACTTGCCGCAGACGGTCGCCTTCAAGGAAAACAAAGGATGTCTACGGTGGTCCACGAGACTCATGTCTCTCACCAATGATGATATCTTTTGGTGCAATCGCATGTATGATGGTGTACAGATTATCGACTCTTGTGGTGAATTCTCCAATGTGCCTCTTCTTGGTACATGTGGTGGTATTAACTACAACCCTATTTTGGCATGTCGTCAGCTTGGGTTCCCCCTAAAGGATAAACCCAATAAAATTCTGTTAGAGGGTGTGTTCTTTCAGGAGGGTAAAGATCCCCAAGGCTTGAAGGGCAGGATGGTCCGCGCTTGGCGCAAGATTCATAAGAAAGGAAGGAAGGAGTTGGGTCCGAAGAACTGTATCGCTTTGGAGCCTTATACTTCTTGGGTGAGGAGGAGAGCTTCCGAGTACCTCATGCCTTACGAGTATCCAAGACCTACACCATTGGTTGTGGCTGGGCCTTCAACCCTCCCTGACCAAGGAGTAGAGGAGTTGAGAGACGAAGATCGTTCACGTGCTTGGATCCGTGAACGAGAGGAGTTGCTTCAGCAGATCAAGGAGAAGGATGCTTTGATAGAGTTCCTTGAACATCGGGTTATTGATGATCCTGATGATGCATGAACTTCTCTACTTCCTCAGTCTTCCAAGTTTTGAAAAAGGAAGTACGATCGACTCGTCAAAGAGAAGGCAGATATGGAGGCAGCCTATGAGAGGGAGGTGAAGATGCTTCGTGCATCTTATCTTCCTGTGTCCAGAGCTTTAGATGATTGTTTCTAGGGATCCATAGGATGTTCATCTTCCTTCTCTCTTGTATTGTATTTGGTTACCAAAACTGTGCTTCTTTGGTGTAAAAATATTTCCAGATATTATTGCTGAGATATTTCCATATGTGATAAATGTTTAATATTTCCAATATTTGCAAATAGAACTCTAAAAGTTCCACTGAAAAATAAAAACAAATCATATGCACAAGCATTGAATGCATCATGTGCATAAGCAGGTTTTGCTCCAGGCTTCTTGTTCTATGGTCTGACTCTGTGTTCTTCATTTATTTTAAAGACAAGCTGACTCACCGGTACTACACCAGAGCCAACATTTCAAGACTGATGGATCATTTGGAACAAGAGAACCGCGAGCTGAAGGAGGAAGTGGCTAGATTGATTGCCCTGATGGAGTCATTCATGGCTGCCCAGAGCCAGTCTTCTCCGACACCTTCAAGTCCTCCCCAGAGGACAGTCATCTCTGAGATTGTCTCCTCAACTGTGCCTGCGGCCAGCGCACACTTTGCTCCAACGGCCATGCCATCCGGATTCCCGTGGGGGATGCCTCCTAATTTCATGCCTAAGGGTCCTGCACCCACCTTTGTTTCTCTAACGGCATCTAGCCCGATCCTTGTTGTTCCTCCTTCTGTCGTGCATACTATGCCCAGAGTAGACAACACCATCTATCATTCTGAGCCGTCTGAGGGCCCAGATGTTTATGAGAAGATGGACGCTATGAACGATCAATTTCTTGAGCTCCGCAAGGAATTGAAAACTCTCCGAAGAAAAGACCTTTTCGGCAAGTCTGCTGCTGAACTCTGTTTGGTCCCTAATGTCAAAATTCCTGTAAAGTTCAAGGTCCCTGACTTTGAAAAATACAAGGGAAATACTTGCCCTCTCAGCCACCTGGTCATGTATGCTAGGAAAATGTCGACTCAGACTGACAACGACCAGTTACTCATCCACTACTTTCAAGATAGTTTGTCCGGTGCTGCCCTACGTTGGTATATGGGCTTGGACAGTGCGAACAACCGATCCTTCAACAACCTTGGCGAGGCCTTCGTCAAACAGTACAAATATAATGTGGATATGGCTCCCGATAGGGATCAATTGAGGGCCATGTCTCTGAAGGACAAGGAAACATTCAAAGAGTATGCCCAGAGGTGGCGAGAGGTGGCAACACAGATCGTGCCTCCGCTAGAAGAGAAGGAAATGACCAAGATATTTTTGAATACCTTGAGTTCATTCTATTATGAGCGGATGATTGCTAGCACTCCTTCTGACTTCACCGAGATGGTGAATATGGGGATGCGTCTAGAAGAAGGAGTCAGGGAAGGGCGTCTGACCAGAGAAGAAGGCTCTTCTGCCAAATGTTATGGGGCGTTTGCAAAGAAGAAAGATGGTGAGGCACATGTTGTGACCTCCCATATGAAACCAAGAAGACCCTCTGTGAGGAGGAAGACCGTGTATCCCTCCGGTAACCAGCACTAGGTGGCTCATATAGCACCTGTCTTCAGAGATAATCAGCAATATCAGCAACACAACAATAATCAGCAACAACCACATCCGCAATATCAACAACAACAGCACCGTCTGTAACAGCAGGCCTACCAGCCTCGAAACAGTAATCAAGCCAGTACAAGCTACGAGAGGAAGAGGGTCACCTTCGATCCTATTCCTATGACATATGCAGAATTATATCCCTCTTTGATAGAGAGGAAATTGATTACTCCACGAGACCCACTGGCTATACCTACCAACCCTCAGTGGTGGTATAAGCTCGAGTTACACTGTGTTTATCATTCCGGTGCTCCCGGACATGACGTGGAAAATTGCTACCCTTTGAAGACCAAGGTTCAAGACCTTGTAAGATGTGGTATTCTATGTTTCGAGGACGTAGGTCCTAACATGAAGAAGAACCCATTGCCCGAGCATGGGAAATCTGTCAACATGGTCCAGGGTTACCCTGGCAAGTACAAAGTCAAGTACGTCAGTCATATTCGACAATCTCTGGTCGAGATGCATCGTTTGCTGTGTGATTATAGTCATTACGAGCACGACCACGATAGATGCCGAGTTTGTTCTGTTAATCAAAGAGGTTGTCGCCAAGTGCGTAAAAATGTTCAAGAAATGTTGGACGAGGGAGTCATTGAGATCCTTCAAAACAGAAATGTTGACGAAGATGCTGATGAAGTCAATGTAATTTCTCTAGTACTCCGAATCCCTGAGCCTGTTATCATCAAGTATGATGGTAGCAAGCATAAGGCTTCTCCTGCTTTGACCATTAAGCCAACCGGCCCTGTACCGTATTCTTCTAAGAAGGCGGTCCCCTATCGCTACAATGTTGTAGCATTGGAGAATGGAAAAGAGGTGCCCCTTCCCTCTTCATCTGTTGTTAATATCGCCGACGTCAGCGGCCTGACCCGCAGCGGTCGTGTTTTCTCGGCCCCGCCAAAGCCGCAAGCTGATGCTCGAAGGAATGATAATGCTGATTATGCTGAACGCCCGATTGGGAATGATGTGAATGCTCCGAATCCGGCATTTATTGCTAAACCTACCTCTACGTTGAAAACTCCTGTCTCTGTTGGTCCGAGTGGCAATGCGAAAGAAGACTGTGATGAGATGCTGAGGCTCATCAAGAGAAGTGAGTACAACATTGTAGATCAACTTCTACAAACGCCATCCAAAATCTCTGTATTATCCTTACTGATGAATTCAGAACCACACCGAGAAGCTCTGCAGAAGGTGTTGGATGTGGCGTATGTGGATCACGACGTCACAACTGAACAATTCGACAGTATTGTTGCAAACATTACCGCTTGTAACAATTTAAGTTTTTGTGATGCTGATCTCCCCGAGGAGGGAAGAGACCACAACCTGGCATTGCACATATCTATGAGCTGCAAAGATGACACCATGTCCAATGTGTTGGTGGATACTGGGTCATCATTGAATGTATTGCCAAACACCACTCTTGCAAAGTTATCATATCAGGGGCCTCCTATGAGGCAGAGTGAGGTGGTTGTGAAGGCTTTCGATGGGTCTCGCAAAACTGTGATTGGAGAGGTTGATATACCAGTAAAAATCGGACCAAGTGATTTCCAGATTACCTTCCAGGTTATGGACATTCACCCATCGTATAGCTGTCTCCTAGGCAGACCATGGATTCACGAGGCAGGCGCCGTGACATCCACCCTACACCAGAAACTAAAGTTTGTGAAAAATAAGAAGCTGGTGGTGGTAGGGGGAGAAAAGGCTCTCCTGGTTAGCCATTTGTCTTCCTTCTCTTAAATAGATGTTGAGGATGAAATTGGAACCCCATTCCAAGCTTTATCTATTGCTGAACCTATTAAGAAGGGAGCTTCTTCATTTGCTTCCTATAAAGATGCAAAGTTGGCCATTGACCATGGTGCATCTGCTGGATTAGGGCAAATGATCAAGTTGGAAAACAACAATTCCCGAGCTGGCATAGGCTATTCTTTTGGGGTCTTCAACAAGCAAGGGTTGTTCAAAAGTGGTGGATTCATCCACACCGGTCAAGAGGAAGAGGCTGCTGCCATTCTGGAAGAGGATGAAGAGGATTCTGGCAATTTCATCATCCCTGGAGGGGTCTGCAATAATTGGGTCGATGTTGATATTCCAACAGTTATCCATAAGTCAAAGTAATGTTCATTGTGTTTAAAAACCCTTCTCCCATGCCAAAAGGAGAAGTGATGACATTGTTGGCGCATAAATACAATGATATTTTCATTCAATAAATTCATGTTAAATGTTTGGTTTTCCAATTATTTTCCCTTTTCGCTTTTGCATGAAATTGGTGATCACATAAAACCCTAAAAATAAGAATAAAATCAATCTTTTCATCTGCATAATGATTTGCCTTGCTTGAATTCTAAAATCTTTTATATCCAAAATCATTATGCAGGTTGATCAAACCCATTGAACATAATGATCCAACACCATCTCTCAACTTTGAATTCCCTGTATTTGAGGCGGAAGAAGATGATGTTGAGGAGATTCCTGACGAGATTACCTGTCTACTTGAGCATGAAGAGAAGGTCATTTAGCCGCATCTTGAGAATCTGGAAACAGTCAACTTGGGGTCTGAAGATTGTGTGCGAGAAGTGAAGATTGGGGCACTCTTGGAAGAATCTGTTAAGAAGGGGTTGATTGAGTTGCTACCAGAATATGTCGACGTCTTTGCCTGGTCATATGAAGACATGCCTGGTCTAGATACTGATATTGTGCAACATTTCTTGCCTTTGAAGCCTGAGTGCGTGCCTGTGAAGCAGAAGCTTAGAAGAACTCATCCTGATATGGCAGTAAAGATTAAAGAGGAAGTTCAGAAGAAAATTGATGCGGGGTTTCTGGTGACTTCTACATATCCTTAATGGGTGGCCAATATTGTACCCGTGCCTAAGAAAGATAGAAAGGTCTGAATGTGTGTGGACTATAGAGACTTGAATAAATCTAGTCCGAAAGATGATTCCCCTCTACCACATATTGATATGTTGGTAGATAATACAGCTAAATTCAATGTCTTCTCCTTTATGGATGGATATGGAGAAGACAACATTCATCACACCTTGGCGAACATTCTATTATCGAGTGATGCCCTTCAGTTTGAAGAACGCCGGAGCCACGTATCAACGAGCTATGACTACCTTGTTTCATGATATGATGCACAAGGAGAATGAGGTATATGTTGATGATATGATTGCAAAGTCAAGAACGGAAGTTGAACATGTAAAACACTTGTTGAAGCTTTTTCAGCGTCTGAGGAAGTATAAGCTTCGTCTGTATCCTAACAAGTGTACATTTGGAGTCCGTTCTGGCAAGTTATTGGGCTTTATTGTTAGCGAAAGAGGATTTGAGGTTGATCCTGCAAAGGTCAAAGCAATACAAGAGATGCCTGCGCCCAAAATTGAGAAGCAAGTCCGAGGTTTTCTTGGCCGCTTGAATTATATTTCCAGATTTATATTCCACATGACTGCCACATGTGCGGCAATATTCAAGCTCCTCTGGAAAGATCAGTCTCATGATTGGACCGAGGATTGCCAAAAGGCATTTAATAGTATTAAAGAATATTTGTCTGAGCCTCCGATTCTGTCCCCGCCTGTGGAAGGGAGACCATTGATTATGTATCTGACAGTTCTTGAAGACTCGACGGGTTGTGTCTTTGGTCAGCAAGACGAATCAGGAAAGAAAGAGTATGCTATCTACTACCTGAGTAAGAAGTTCACTGATTGTGAGTCTCAATACTCAATGCTTGAGAAGACATGTTGTGCTTTGGCTTGGTGATCAGTGCATTTTGATGCACATTCTTCTATATTTATAGTTATGCATTTCCATGTTTTAGTTTGGTTATTTTTCCCTTTTAATGTGTTTTTATAATTTATCTTATTTTTACACTTATTTGTTTTTCGCAGTTTATTTTCAGCATTAGCAGTCTGCACAAATAAATTCATAACTGGAGCTAGGAGTATCGTATTGAGTCGTGCTACCAATCGTTGGAAAGCTAAGAGAAAGAGCTACGACTTTCATGAAGAAGTCAGAAGCTGATACGGAGTGCAGACGTCT
This sequence comes from Lathyrus oleraceus, assembly GCF_024323335.1. Lineage (NCBI taxonomy): Eukaryota > Viridiplantae > Streptophyta > Magnoliopsida > Fabales > Fabaceae > Lathyrus > Lathyrus oleraceus. The sequence goes on from NC_066581.1 coordinate 83,844,772, forward strand.
CAAATAATTCGTTGAAGTTTCATACTTTAGGAAATATTTTCTTTTGGGCCATTTGTTGGGCCGAATTTAGGTTTTCCGGCCCAATTTGAATTATTAGTGAAACCCTTAGTCTGTTTAAAAGGGCAGCCGTGGTACTGTAGCAAACACACATTATTCACGATAACTTTTTGCTTTTGTGCGATCATGAAGAGGAACTAATCCCTTTTAAATCAATCTGCTGTAATTCAGAATCCGCTTTGAGGTTTTTATTAATTCCAATTTGTTTCCTTTGAATTCTTCTTATAATTCCAATTATTTGCTTAATCTAATTGTTGCTATAGGATAGAATCCTTAAATTCGATTGATGAATGATGATCCCGAATTAATTTCGTGTTAACATAACTTTTATTTTATCACGAACGATCAAGTTGCGTCTGCTTAATTCACAATAGTTTTTAATCCGTTTGCTTAATTCGGAATTTGGGAATATTACTCGCATAATTTCCATTACGCTTGTTAATGGTAATTGTAATCGAAGAGGAGCAGACCCGTTAGGGATTTGGAATTTTATAAGAATCAATGATAAGTCGGAAGATGATGTAGTAGGTTGGTTCGTGTCAGCTTATTTTATAATCACTTTTTTTAATAACTTTTCATAATCACTTATTCTAAATCGAATTGGAACCCCCATATTTTGTTTTCATACTTGGTTAATTTGTCAAGAGTCCTTGCAATACGATACTCGAGGTATCGCTTTCCGTTTACTATATATTATTATTCTTTTTTGACCCGTGTGCGACAGCGGATCAAATTGACGCCGTTGCCGGGGACTCTTGTAGATCTTAACCAATATTATAATTTTAGGTATTGTGTTTTAGCATTTTTTTCTCTAAACTTCTTGTGTCTTGGTCTTTTTGCGGTTTAGGATAAAAAAAAATCTATTTTTAAACAAATTGTCTCAGATTATTCCGATTTTTTGTCGATTCATTAGAAAAATATCAGTAATCAAAAGCCTCTATTTATTTAATAAATGGTGGATGCCGCACTAAAAAACCGAAATTCCTTATTTTTCTATTTTTTTTATTTATTTTCTGTTTTTGTGGTTTCAGAAAATTCCGCAAAAATTCTCAAAAATTTTAATTGACGTTATTAGTTTAGTTTTCGTGTTTTTGTATTTTTTTTTTATTTCAATCGTTTTTTTCGTATTTCAATTGTTTCTACTTAATAAGGACATTGTCCATATTTTCCTATTTGTTGCTGCATTGCTGAGTTAGTTGTGTTTTCTCATTATTTGTTGATTTTTTTCTTTTCTATTAAGTTTAACATGGCTGACCAAAGAACTCTGAGAGAACTTGTTGTCCCTGATGTTGATTATAATGATTTGTGTATTGATAAGACTCTAGCTGCTACCAAATCCTTGATTGAGAAGATGTCACTTAATTCCCAACAGTTCACAACAAGGGATAATTTTTTGGTCCAAGCAAAAGGTGTGAATGAGATTCAGGTTTCTTCTTCCAACAAAGCTCTAGAAACCAGAATTGATGAACTTACCTCTTTAGGGAAACAATTGATGCTACCCATTCCACCAC